>NC_136426.1:16765000-17317500 GCF_052849685.1 Lactuca virosa
AAACGGGTTCAGTTGAATGATCATGTTCTGATTGAGTTTGATCACGAGCAATAAAGACGATGCAGTTTGATCTTGAACAGATGAGGAATCCGCCATTGTTGAGGGAAGGAAGAAGATGAACAGTTGTAGATCGCCTTGTGTATTGAGAGAGTTTGAAGAAGGTAAGAAGGTACAATATGTGTGAGAAACCCTTTATATACGTATGCCAGGAGAGAGAAAGAATCTTCATGATGATGATACGATCACTGAAACGTCGCCTGAAAAAGCATGATGTGACAGCTTGGTTTCCGCAGATAGACGTCATCAAGCGTGGGTATAGGAACCGTTCAAATTCACGCGCCCAAAATCTTATCCACATATCGTCTTTTCAAATTCACCTTCGCTTCAGATATAATAACAGCCATTTTCACGCCGAAAAGAAACTTCACACAGGCTATAGGAAACAACAACCAGAATGAATGTTGGAAAATCACAAAGTATTTTCGTGCAAGAGTGTGCTAAAAATTAAGAAATAAAGCGAAATGTGTAGAGGATGTGAGTGATGTCTATTAGAAGACATAAAGCAGATGATTCCGGGCAAGAATCTCTTCCTTCAAAGTCAAGAGAGACCTGAAGTGCTTGCGTGGTTTCCCGAAACAATACGATCGAGTGCTTGTAAAGAAACACCGAAAGGCTTCTTTTAAAAAATAGGCTAAGGGTGGCTGATCTTCAACCGAACGTCGATTCTTAACATAAGACCGAACGTTGGATAAAGTACTTGTGAGACCAACGTGGTCTGTTGAACAAGTAGGTTGGATATAATTTGATGTGACTAAAGATGTTATATAAATCTCAAAAACAAAACCAAACTGGATCTTTTTGGGAAGAAATGCCTTGGTGTTTAGACAATTTCATAAAAGACCACTCAAAAATAAAATGAGATTTTGTCAGGTAACAAGTAAGATCTTGAATATAAAGATTCACCGTCAATTCATTGTTGGTGTTGGATTGTGGGTTTCACTCAGCACGTGGTTTACGTATCTAAGATCATAAACACAGATTTTATGCAACCATCAACCTCGGTGGTAAAAGCTGAGAGTCTCAAGGGTTACAGTGGTGAACCGAAAGTTGATGGAGAGTGTAAGGAGGGTGGTTAAGGAACCGAAAGTACCTCTGCTATATAAACGTGACAAAGCAGAAAACTCTTAACTCATTTAAGAAGAGTAAGGTAGCTCTTGACTTGAGTGGATTTTAAGCCTGATTGGGAAGAAACGATAGGTATAGATCGAATCATTAAGGCCTAACTCATAGTCTTAGAGGCTTCGGTCGACATGCAGCAGCATGCTTCTAGGGACACTTAACTAGTTCATATGAACAGAATCATACCTGCCTTAGCTCCAAATTATGTTGCACTGAAATACTTGGGACCTAATTAAAAAGAGCAAGCAAACAAACAAACCACACAAACAAAACAAACGAAACAAAACAAAAAAAACTTTTAGAAAAATATTTTTGGAGTTTTGAAATTTTCTGAAAAATAATAAAAGAAAAAATATTTTTGGATTTTTGAAGTTTTCTGAAAAAAAAAATAGAAAAATAAACCAAAGGTAGCACAAAACACTCTTAAAAAAATAATAATAAAATGAAATAGAAAATAGAGTAAGAAATAGACTTAAAAAAATAAACAAAATTTACAGCCGAAACCAAACCTTAAAAGAATGAAGCGAAATAAGCCGAGCGTTCGGTTCATTTCGGTTTCTTAAAATTCCGGAGCCGAAATAGACCAAGCGTTCGGTTCATTTCGGTTCCCGAAAATTATGGAGCCGAAATAGACCGACCGTTCGGTTCATTTCGGTTCCCGAAAAATCCGAAACCGAAATAGACCGAGCGTTCGTTCTATTTCGCTTGTTTAATTTTTAGAGAGAGATTTGAGGGTTCGGTACCGACTCTGCTTCCATCATTCCCAAACCTTGTAAAATTTTATTGAAGCTTGCTTCTGGTAAGGCTTTAGTAAATATGTCAGCCAGTTGATCAGAGGACCGAACGAAATGTACTTCCACGTTCCCATCTTCTACATGGTCCTTGATGAAATGGTATCTCAGAGCAATATGCTTTGTCTTTGAGTGTTGCACTGGATTGTGGCATATTCTTATCGCACTTTTCGAGTCACAATAGAGAGGTATTTTCTTCATGCTTAGTCTGTAGTCCCTCAGTTGGCTTTGTATCCATATCACTTGAGAGGTACAGGATGTTGCAGCTATATACTCAGCTTCGGCTGTTGAAAGAGACACACAGGTTTGCTTCTTGGACTGCCAGCTAACAAGTTTACCGTCAAGGAATTGGCATCCACCAGTTGTACTCTTTCAGTCCAGACCGCATCCTCCAAGATCGGCGTCAGAAAAGGCTTGAACAAAAAATCCAGATCTAGCCGGGTACCAAAGACCGAGAGAGGAGGTTCGCTTTAGATAACGAAAAATATTTTTCACTGCCACCATGTGAGGTTCTCTTGGATTAGCTTGAAACCTGGCACAATAACAAACAGAAAACATAATGTCTGGTCTACTAGCCGTTAGATACATAAGAGACCCTATCATTTGACGATAGAGTGTTACGTCAACAGCAGGTTTTTCCAAAGATGGTGTTAACTTTGTGCCAAACGCCATAGGAACCTTCACTTTTGAATCTCCCGTCATACCGAACTTTCCCATCACCAACTTATTAATGTCTTTGAAGTTCAGGTGTGATAGGCGTCGATGCCACAACCAGCTTTCATCAGTGTTCGCCTTTGACAGCAGGCATATTGCTGGTTTTCCTCGAATTGGGTTGAGATTTAAAGGATACATTTCTCCCTTGCGTTCAGACTTCAACAGAACCCTTTTAGATTGCTTCTCAATAATTTCTGATCCCTCATCATCGAATGAAACCTTCAAACCAGTTCCCACAACCAATTGTGATACACTGATGAGGTTATGCTGCAACCCTTCCACATAAGCTACTTTTCGAATTGAGAAGTCTCCGTTGGTTATCATTCCATATCCTTTGATTGTGCCATAAGAGTTATTTCCATACTTTACACATCCACCATCCTTAAGGGACCAAAATTCCCTCAGCTCTTCCCTCCTTCCTGTCATGTGACGCGAGCAGCCACTGTCTATGTACCATTTGTCATCGAACTGCTCGTCACTTATAACCTGCAAATTCAAGCAGATTTAGGAACCCAAAGTTTCTTGGGCCCTTGTGAGTCTTTTACAGAAAAAGGAATAGCAGAAGAAATATCAACCAAATAAGTTCTTTTTATTAGAGTTGTTTGGTCATTTCTTTTGATGGTATACACCTTGATTTTGTTTTTATCTTGTTTAAATTGTGGTGTATTAGATGGTGTGTTGTTAGATGGTTTTGGGATATTCTTTTTAATCCTAGGGTTAGTTGACTTTTTCTTATTATTGATATCAGAATCTGAATCAAGCTTTCCCTTTCCTTTGATGTCCTTCACTGAATTCGATTTTCTTTGGGAGTAGGAAGGACCGGAACTCGACTTTCGGCTGTTAGCCTTGGCGTTGTGACCGAAACTTGACGTTCGGTTCTGAGCGCTGGTGTTGGAACCGAAACTAGACGTTCGGTTCTGAGCTTTGGAATAGTAAGAGCTTGGACTAAAATCTTCTTTCCCTTTTAGCTTTTCCTTTTCTTTGACAATGGACTCTTTCTTGGAAGGAACGTAGTTGGGGTTTTGAGATTGCCAATAACGTTTTCGCTCATTCAGATTTTTCATGTATCTTTTATTTCTTTGGCGTTTCTGTTCAGCTAACTCCTTCTGAGATTTGTGAATATTGAAGCTTGATTTTGGCTTCTCCTTCTGCGTTTCGGCAGTCTTGGAAGGAAGATCCGGTGTTTTCTTTGGTTCTTCAGGTATCTCTTTTGTTCCGCATGTGCTTGGTTTGTCAAAACTTGAGGGTTTGTTGATGGGTTCTGCAACGTATCTTCCTTTTACCCTCCATGAGGTTTGCTCCGATAAGCCGATGGTTTCGTCTGCGTTATCAATAGGGGCTGACCAGAAATAATCGTCGCACCCTTCAGCATTGTCTTTGTCGACCAAGATTTTCAGTTCTGATGTTTGTTTTGCAGTGACCCCTGTAACAGCATATACCTGATTTGGCACAGTTTGAACCTTTTGAAACCATTGCTTTCTCTTTGAGTTTCTGTGGCTTGTCCTTTGACAGGCGAGCGTATTCAACAGAGTTTTCAGATATGAGGGGTTTCTCATTCTCGGTTTCGTTTTTCATAAACTCAGAACAATCAACCACGTCTTCTACCGAGATTTCGCTCATCTCACTTTCCTCATCAAATTCAGACGTATTTTCTATATTCATTTTATGTTCTGAAATTAATATGGCGTTAGACGAGTCAAATGATTGAATGGTCTCGGACTTAATTTTTAACCTATCATTTTCATCTAAAAGATTTTTGAGCATACACTTACGTTCCTTAGAGTCAATGAAGGTCTCTATCTTGTCCAGTCAAATTTTATAAGCGATGGATGTCTCTTCTGAGGACATTATGGATTCACATTCAGCTATGACCTCATCCTCCTTAAATTCAAGAAAGGGTAAGATCATCTTATGAATCTTTTTCCCTATTTCACAACTTAAGTGCAACTGAGCAATATTTGTATATAAGCGTTTAGAAATTAAACAAAAAACATTCCTTTGTTTCAAAAACTTTAAATTGTCTCATTGCAAATAAATAATTTCATCCCTAGCACTATTTAACTCCGTCTCCTTCAGCTCAATCCACATCCTTCTCTCCTTACTCTTTGAAGACACCCTGCTGAGTTGGTCAGTTAGGTTAAAGTTCGCTAAGCGAGTTTGCATGAGACTACCACTTAAGTTAGAAAATTTAAATTTTAATTCATTTAATTCTTCTTCATAATTTGTTACTGGAACTTTAAGTGATTCAAGGATGGATTGTACCTTTTTGATCAGCCGATCACAGTCGTTCATCTTCTCACTCACGGGTTTGGCTGCAAAGCACTTGTCCTCAGTTAGGTTCGGCTCCTTACTCGCACTTTCGGTTGGTCTACCAGCTGTAACCATCAAACATTTTCAAGCCGAACTTGTATCCTTCGCCACATAAGCTCTTCCATGTGTGGGCTTTCTCACTTCTTCATCCTCAGAATCGGTTGACCAGACTTCAACGCCACCGAACTCATCTTCATCCGCATTTTCCTGCACAATCAAGGCATTCATTGAACTGTTAGTTGCCTTCTTTTTCTTGATCTCTTCCAACTTTCTCATGTAATACGCCTCATCATCTTCGCCATCTCTTTTCTCAGCCATCTTCCTCAGCATGCAATCTTTGGCAAAGTGGTTCTTGCCATGATAGTAATTGCAGTCGAAACCAGAGTCTCCTGCAAGCTTGCTCTCCTTCTTGTCGTCATCCTTTTGAGAAGTATTCTTCGCTTCATCTTTCACCTTCTCAGATCTGTAACTTCCCTGCCAGTTTCGGTTCTTATTGACAGGGAACTTCTTTCGTGCAAACCTTTTTGGATTGGTGACCATCATTGCATACTCTTCGCTTGTAAGGTCACATTCAGGCATATCTGACTCCTCCTCTTCTTCTGCAACACTTTTTCCTTTTGAGACAAGGGCTAATGATCCCACACCCGAAACTACCTTCGCCTCCTTGGTTACCACACTCTCATGGGATTTAAGTATGCCCACAAGTTTCGCTAGTGAGTATGATTTGAATTGTTCGTGAGCTTTCACTATTGAAACCACTGCCATCCATTCTGGTCTCAAACCATTCATGAAGGTTACCTTCTGCTCGATCAATTTTCTTTCTATACCATGCTTGATCATCTTGCTAAGGAGATGATTGAAGCGATCGAAGCTTTGTATCAGTTTCTCTTCAGGTTTCTGTTCGAAAACTCCAAATTCAGAGAGTAGCAAGGTTTGAATAGAGTGTTCTAGATCTTCATCGGTTGAATAAAGTTCCTTCAACCTATCCCAGATTTCTGTAGCCGTCGTGCATGAACCAACTAACCAAAAAGTATCAGATTGCAGAGCGAATCTGATCATTCTCATGGCCTTCACATTACATAGCAACATGTCCTTTTCATCATGTGGCATCTTATCTACATCCGCCACGAGCTTATTATATTCCTTTTGAGTCTTCACTGTCGTGTTCGTTCCAGAGTGAACAAACGGCCCAAGTGTGATAGCTTCCCAGATGAGATAACCATTATCTTCAGATCCAACCACATAATCTTCAAAGTGATGCGCCCATACTTCATAGTCTTGAGTGTAAAGAATGGGTACCCTTGTAGTGCTTCCAATGCTGTTAGAGATGTTGATGGGATTAGTTTGAGAATCTTCGTGAGACATGGTGAGCCTTTCCTTAGAATCGCTAGAATCTGACCTGTAAACTTGAGATTAGGGTTTTATCAAACACAAGAGTTACCGTCGACAGGAAGAAGACGGCTTCTTTATATTCGATAAAAGCGGAAACCCTAAAGAATTCTTAGTACAGAAGGAATGTGTATTGATCACACAGTCTCCTGCTCTGATACCAATTGTTAGAACAAAGTTCTAGTAGGATCGATAGATTCTAAGCAGAAAAACAATTTAAGACGTAATGATGAACACAGGAATGGTTTAACTGATGTCGAATGATTAAACTTTAACACCTCAGAAGAGCTCGATTAAGAACTTCGACTGTAGAGGTGTTTAGGGTTACAAAGCAATAATAACTATAATCACGTTAGTTTCTAAGGCATACATGAATGCACTATTTATAGCTAAACCCTATAATAATCACGGATGGACATGCCCAATCCGGATATACAATACTAAGCCCATGACGCAACATAACATTCCCAACAGTAACAAAGATTGGGAATTTATAAAAGTTTAGTTACTTTATAATATTATTATACTTATTAATGAGGATTAATGCCCTATCCTACCCGTTCGGCTAACGGCCCTCCACTAGTCAAGGGTGCGGTGGGTAAGACTGGATACCCAATGGCGGTCATATTATAGGCCGCTTCCTTAAGCACCCCTTATAGACCAGCTTCGTGAATGAGGCCTACTAACGGTAAGACTGACTTGTCTTATACATATATATAAGTATTAAACTTTAATATTATAATATTATACGGTTAATTTTAAACTTTTAAAATTATAGGGTTTGGAATTAAAGTTTCATAAATGAGACTTTTCAAATCCCAAAACTTGAGGGCAAGTTTTGAAACTCTTCAAAATTCTTGAGTATTTAGAATTTATGTTACATAAAAGAGACTTCCCAAGTTCCATAACTTGAGGACAAGTTATGAAACTCTTCATGACTTTTGGAATTCTATAACTTAAAGATTTAATGTTTCATGAATGAGACTTTTCATATTTCATAACTTGAGGACAAGTTATGAAACTCTTCAAGAAACATTTAGATCAAACTTAAACTAATACAATTATCAAATAATATATCATTTACCAATTTGACCTAATTTAGTTCATGCAGCATGACAATTTCTAATTCTACAAATAATTAATTTTTTTTTCACAAAATCAAGTATATATCTTAAATTTTTCAATCATCATGTTATTGGATGCGGATGATCATTACCATATTAGTAAAATCAACTTTTATGAACCAAAACAATTTATGGTAATGATCCAAATCCAAAACAGGCCAAAAATTCGAAAATTTTGCCAACGGATGAGCCAACTCGTCGAGCCAGACAATGGACTCATCGAGTTCATGGCCAAATTCATCCAACTCGTCGAGTCCCTCTTAGGACCCGTCGAGTCCATCAGGCAGTGGCCAGAAATGTCATTTTTTTCTATTTTGAAAATCAAATAACTGCATCAATATAATAGAAAACACCCATGGCTCTGATACCACTGATGGGTTTTATGTACTCTAACATACCTAAGGTGCACATACAACCCTAATGCTTTGGATCTAAGTTTTCTCTAATTATACATGAAACATTGTTTTTCCAAATCATGAAGCCTAAACTAGCATACAACTTGACATATGAGTCATAAAACTTAGTTAGAAGATTACCTCTTGTTGTAGCTTGTTTGTATTTGGCCTTTAAGAGCTTAGCACCCCAAGTGTGATGCCTCAAATGTTTCACAACACACCAAGAACAAAGGAGGATCATGAGAGAGAAGTTAGGAAGCACAAAATCGGCTAGTGCTCTTCTTTAGAATGCATGAACTGATTTTATGGAGCTAGGGGTTACTTTTATAGCCTAGGGTTTCATCCATGCAAACCCTAATTTACCATGACTCTTCACATTTCATAGGCCTTTTTGGGCTAAACCTTCATTGACTCTCATAAGGTTTAGTCCAACCCTAATCAACATGGATCAATGGTCCAAACTATAAGTATTACTGATTTACTTGATCATTCCACGTAAATTTAATCAGTCTCTTTTGATCACTAAATTAATTCCAAAATAATTCTTGATCAATACTAATTAAATAGTATGATTTCTCAATTAATATATTATACTTATAATATATTAATAAATCACAAATAATTTCTTTCTCAAATATCCATCCTATCAAATTGTTCCAGTGAATTGCAACCCAAATGGACCATGCTACTTTCGGGTCAAGTACATACCAATTATAGTTATGGACTTAGACGCCTAATCTAACAGGCGTGTCATTCCTTGCACAAGATGTGCCATCCTGGTGCAAGGTGTGCCACATGTGTTCCTTGATGGGCCATGGTATACCTGATGAGCCACTTTTGTTGTGCTGCTCACTATGATTCTCAAGATTGTCCAAGGATGCTCAAAAGTATAAAATGCTCAAGGATTATTGCATGATGTATCACTATGGTGGTTGATGTTCCATGGTGATCTTGATGTGCCACTCTTACATCATGATGTGTCACTACAGACCATGATGCTCTATCATGTGTGTTGATGATGCTCATGCAATGTAAATCAATGATGAATGTTCCAGAAGCTACTGCATGTCGGATTGTGATTGGGTGACACCACTAAAGGGCTTATAGGCCAATGGGCTTGGAATATTAGGGTTTTAGGTGTGATCCCTAGTCTATAAATAGGGCGCTTTCTAGTCATTTGAATGTGTCATGTCTTGTGTATCCTTAGTGAGTACGTTTAATCTATGTTGAGTCTTACTTGTAATCTCTGTTAGAGAATACAATGAATAAAGAATACTCCCCTCCTACCCATGGACATAGGTCACCTTGACCGAACCACGTAAATATTGTGTCTTTGTGTGCTTTTAGTTTCGTGTGTTATCTGCATTAATTCCTAACAAAGGTTATTAGAGCTTTGCAAGTGGCATCAGATCTGTTCTGAATCATGATAAGTATTGTCTGATTCCCTAATTGACGCTAATATCCAAAAGATTTAGTAGGAGCCGTATTGATCTTGATAATATTCAAGAGTCAACCAACAAAGACCAAAATTTGGTCCTAGCATTCAATTCAAGATTGAAAGAGCTATTTGGAAAACTAACATATTTCCAAATTCTTCCCAATAGACTTGATAGAGGACATCATATACCTAGTCGTATTGATTGAGGTCGCTGACGGACAATAATTAGAGTATGACAACTATCGGAAGTCATGGCAAGACCTACAAAGTTGCAAATTGAGGTCACGGGCAGACAATAATTATAGTATGACAATATCGAAAGTCATGACAGGCCCTACAAGGTTGCAAAATGGAAGAAGGGCATGGAGAGCGAGATTCAGTCTATGAATTATTGAAAACTTGGTTGATAAACACTTAGCTTTAAAATCATAAGTGTTAGTGGATCTTCTAGAAGATGACAAACATAGATAGGAACTAACACATACTTAAACCAAGATAGGTTATGAAGAATGTGTAAGCTAATAAAGTTCATTTATGAACTAAGCAAGCATCTCGCAAGATGGGATTATCGCTTCATTGACAGAATTCAAAAGGTTTAAATTTTGATAAATCAAGATAGACCATAAGGTATATCGAAGACAGTGGGAGTCATTGGGATTCTCATTTCAATGAGAAAGCTCAAAGAGTTTGAACTTTGAGCAACAAAAATAAGCCATATATTTATATGTTAATGACAGTGGGAGCAATTAGAATATTTGTATCAATGAGAAACATAAAAGAGTTTAAATTTTGAGAAACAATGATAAGCTATGCTGATGGAAGTAACTGGGATGTTTATTTCAATGAGAAATTTCAAAGAGTATGGATTTCAAGAAATGAAGATAAGCTATGGATGTTACAATGTTAGTGGGAGAAACAATACACATACTGAATATGTTAATCTATAGAGATAGATTTAGATAATTAATTAGTATAAGTCAAATACATGAAATATCGAGAAAATTAAATAGTTCAAAATGTGTGGCATGAAATTAATATAATGTCATGGTTCTAGTATTAATATAGAAGAAATGAATTGTGTCCCTCATGCTTTTGCTTGTAGGATCGATAATGCACGCCATAACACATACCAGATCCGATGACCCGTATGCCTTGAGCTTGACAAGTCAAATCAAATCAACTTGGCGAGCATCAACGAATCAAAATCAGGTATGTTCCTTAGTATCCTAGGAGGACAAAAGATATGATCATAATATGAAAGAGTACGTTCATTGTAAAAGTAGACAATTTTTTTTGTAGTAAGAATTCGTGTCTTTTACTGAATGGAGAAGTATTTTCTTGGAAGAGTATCAAGTAATACACCATATTGATTTTAACAATAAACATGGCGTATATTGTATTTAGTAAGATTGCAAAGAAATCTATGTAACTAAAAGAGATTCATTAGTGACATCTTTGTTGAAATTCAATCATTGATTATCCTTATGCAAGATTCTTGTGATTGAAAGGGTGAACTTACCTCAAGTATGGATCCCAAGTCACACAAGCGCACATGGAATGTACTCAGTAAGTACCATCACGATAGTTGTTCGAATATGAAGACATCATGGTCAATAGAGTCATATCGATAGAAATCTTGTTGATCCATTCGCTAAGGCATCAAGTCTTACAATAAGATTTGATCTTGAGGCATTTGATTTGCAAATGATTTGACTAAAGCCCACTTTAAAATGTTTGTCTTATATTTGAGAACTTAAGCAGTATAAAGTGTTAATCTGATTTGGCGATTATTAAGTGTAGATCTTAATATACGACGGAGATCGGTCGTTTCTATTAGTTTATCATTTTGTTCTCCTTTTGCATGTTTAGAACCCACTTCCTGAGTATTAATTCACTCAAAACTCCACAATTGGTCATACTCTTGGAAGTAAGTATTGAGTTAACATTGTCATGAAGTGTTAGTAGATTGTCTATAGTGATTAGACATAACATGGAGATTGCAACTAACGTTCATGAGTATTTAAATATTGGAATAACCCACACTCAGAGAGATTACTTAATGGATTCAATCATGAGTAATACTGAAACGATAATATCTTTTATTCTTAAAACAAACATACATTGAGCTCTTTGAATACAAGTTATTTGTGTATTGGTCTTACTCAACCGCTATCTGTAATTGGTAGTTATAACGATTGAGTTCATGCATGAGTTAATGAGTAGACAAAAACTGTGTAGTCAAAGTTCATCCGTTCCTTCTCGCTTAATAGGAGAGGCAATATCTGTGGGCCTTGCAATGATTTTGTGTTGATATCTTATGTGCTTGGTTGGGTCCAGACTGAATTGATGTGTTCAATTAGTACTTTGATTTGATCATCAAAAATCGGAAAATCGAGAAACAAAAGGTTGAACTACTAGGTTGATTCATAATCCATAACTCAATTGACAATGATATCTTGTAAAAACAAATGAATAATTAATCACTTATCTAAAGATTGATACTTGATATGATCAGAGTTCGGAAGTTGTTGTGGAAGACATGCTTTGTTGGTTATTTGAATATTATTTGACCAATGGTAGTTGATGAATTGTCTAAGTGGGAGACTTTTGGAAATAGATTTCCAATGTCATAACTAACTTGGTATAACTTTTGGGAATAATAACAAAGTCCTTTTTGGGTTGCCCTCAAGAACTAAAATAGCTAGAATAGATTTGGCAGATTGAGATAATTAGTTAATTGATTTATTATAATTTAATAAATTAATTCGAAACTAATTAGAATTGAATTTGGAGTTAATTGTAATTAATTAGTATTAATCAGGAATTGATTAAAGGTGCAGATAGTGAATGTTAATTATTCAATAGTATAACAAGATGAGCATTATAGAACCCCTAAAGAGGGTGGATAATTTTGGGGCTTCTAGGAGGCTTCCATAATCAATCCTGATAAAAATAAGGAAAGGATTTGAATATGGTTTAATTCTGATTATTTAATTGATTCAAATCTGCTTTGTCTGCAAGTTACCTCAACTATAAATAGACCCTTAGAGCCTTGAGATTTTTGTTCCTAACATTCTAAGGGTGAGAATTTTGTTATCCCTGGCCTCTCTCCTCTCTCATAAATATTCTAGGGTTTTAGTATTTTGGGTGTGAGCATTAGAGGCATTCCTACTTTGGGCGCTAGTCCTTCCAAGTAATTGCATGGAGTTCGAGATCTACAAGTGGAACACAAGTATATACGATTATACTTGTAAGGTTAGTATTTCTCTCCCTTTTGATAGTTCAATTTCATAGTTCAAAAAGTACGTTCTTATAATAGTAAAACTTAGATCCTATCTGGTACATGTACACTTAGGATAATTTTTGAATGCTTATGTTGCCATAATATGGTGTATAGTTGCACAGAAAACCCAACATTTATATCATAGTGCATTTTCAGAAGTAAATCCTTATACCATTGAATTGTAAGTTCATCATCAATCCAACTAAAATATTTTCAATTCAAATCTTCATCATGTAAAATAAGCAACATTTACAAACTCTTTACCTAGAGATTTTGGACATGCAAAAACTTTGCTTACCTTGAAATTTGGACATCCATGAAACCTTCTACCTGGATTTTTTGAAGTCCAGGAAGTAAATAGAGGAGCTTGACCCTTACATTGGCATAATTCCACTCCACTGGTGTTGCAAAACTCAGCCTAGGCGGCCAATTAATCGGACTCGGGCATGTCCCAGGGCGCCTAATTAGGACTTGGCCAAAATACTCGGAATCGGTCAAACTCGGTCAAAATTGGTCAAACTCGGCTCCAATTCGGTCAAATTCAAAAAAAATTCGAAATCGGTCAAAATCAGAAAAATTCGAAAAACTCGACAATTTTAATTTATTTTTTTTAGAGAAAATATACAATTTTCATTGATATTCATATATTTTGTTATAAATTTTAATAAAATAGTGATATATGTAATATATATAATTTTTGTAAAATTAATTTTATATAATTTATCAAATCCGAGTACACCCCGCTTAGACCCAATACTCGCTACTCGCTTGTCGGCCTCATTCCGAACGCCTAACGAGTTTTGCAACATTGCAGTCCACCATTCCTTACTACCCTTTTAGTCTCGATGTTGCTAGTGCTTGAAGAAGATGACATTCTAGGGGTGTCTCATACAAGAAGAAGAAAAAATATATTGTTACTGCTTGAAGAAGATGACATTCTAGGGGTGTCTCGCACAAGAAGAAGAAAAAATCTCACGTCTGGAATAATGGACTACTGACGTGAGCAATAGAACAATGTCGTGTATTAAAAGAACAAAACAAACGAGAATTGAATGATGAAAAACGATTTTAAGGTTTACATTTACTACTAGATCACTCATCCACTTTTGGGGAAAATATTGATGACGATGACAAATGGTAACCGGATGCAATCACAGGAGCAATTACTAACTTACTCACTCGATTACAAGAGAAAATAACAAGTAATTGCAAAACGTTTTTTTTTTTGGTAAAGACCTTTTTGGTTTAAAAAGAAAAAGAATGAAAGTATAGGGTTTTTCTATGAATATAACCCTAAAAAATATCAATTATGTGGTCATATCCGGTTTTACTTTTTATGGTTCGAAATCTATTTAATAAATATATTTGAATTCAATAAATGACACGTGTAGATTATAGCATATCTCGCGTGAGCCTATTATGTCATATATATGAGTTTTTGCATTTTTGTTTTAACGATAAATAGATCAGAATGTACAAATAAATATTTAAGTTCAAAAAGGATTTTTTTTATTTGCTTTATAGCTATCGTAATTAATTTTTGTGTTCATCATGAGGTTGGTTCGTAGAATCAGCTATGCGTGACGTTTATACTTTATCCTATTATCTGTACATAGATTCAGTTAAGGATGAGCGTTGGTGGGTATCCTTCCTAATTATCTGGAACCGAAACTGAAACTAGAACTAGAGGCACGGGCGGATTTAGGGGCTCACCGGTGGCACCGGCAACCCCTGACTTTTCCGGCCGCAGTGGAAAAAATTTCGAAATTTTTTAAATTTTTATTTTTTCTACTATCGTGCAACCTCTAACTTTTCCGTGCACCCCCTACTGTGAAATCATGAGTCCGCCCCTGACTGAAGATTTCTAAAATGTTGAAACCGGAACCGGAAGCGGTGGGTAACGAATGTGATTCTAATGTCTATATATATATATATATATATATATATATATATATATATATATATATATATATATATATATATATATATATATACACACACACACAAATGTTCTTTTGAGAACCAAAAGATTTGTATGAACTTGCTAACTCATAATCAACTCAACATTTTTTAACACCAAAAACATCAATCTTCTCCAAATGTTACGTCTAAGCCATATGTAGGCTCAAAAAAACAAAGATTTGACGATTTTTTTTTGTATGACTGTTGATGAGCACAATCAGCAGTCATATGGACTGTTGATTGCTGCTTAGCAGTCCATATAGCTACTGATTGTGTACATCCGCAGTTCATATGACAATTGATTGTGTGCTCATCAGCAGTCCATACGATTGTTGATTGTGCATACATGTAAATTTCAAAATAAATAAAATAAAATTGTCAAATCTTTTTTTTTTTTTTGAGACTAAAGATGGCTTAGACGCACTATTTAGAGAATAATGGTGTTTTTGTTTTTAATAAATGATAAGTTGATTATGAGTTTGCAAGTTCACATGTTTTTTTAGTTCTCATAATAACTCAGCTCTCTTTCTCTCTCTCTCTCTCTCTCTCTCTCTCTATATATATATATATATATATATATATATATATATATATATATATATATATATATATATATATATATATATATATATATATATATATATGGGAAAAGTGAATATACATTACAGCCACACCTAAGCTTAGGTACTAAACCTCATGAAAATATATTGTTTTACTATATAAAGATTGCGGTTAGGGGATTCACGATTAACACTTGAAGATGTTGATTCAAGATCGACGCAATAGTTATGATAAGGAAGCAAGAATATTGGTTATCTTCGACCTTCGTGACAGTGGAAAAAAGTTATGTTCACTGGGGTGAAGTAATAAACGATAATGGAGGAAAGAAAACAGGGATGGTAAAACGATAATGGAGGAAAGAAATGTTATCGAGGATGGTATATTTACCAAGTGAAAACCAAACTGGGTATATTTACTAAATTAAAACGACATATTTTGGTGGTTTAGTACCTAAGCTTAGGTGAGGCTGTAACGTATAGGGGATATGGAATATACGTTACAGCCTCACCTAAGCTTAGGTACTAAACCACCCAAATATGTCGTTTTAACTTAGTAAATATACCCAGTTTGGTTTTCACTTGGTATATATATATATATATATATATATATATATATATATATATATATATATATATATATATATATATATATATATATACAGAGAGAGAGAGGGGGGGGGGGAGGTTCAATTAAGAAAAAAAGGTTGAGAATATGGGAACCATTCTCAGTCAATCATTTAATGAGCTTAAAACTAATATTTATGCAGTGGCAAACTTGTAAATAGTTCAAAATAATTAAACCGTCCAGTGCACTTTTGTAACTTTATCTCACATTAAATCTTGTCAGGAAACCATCATTTCCCTCTATCGAATATTGTCGTTTCCCCATAACATGAACAAACCATTTGCAGAAGGACTCATTACTTGTTAGGTCATAAATTGTGGTTTATACTTTGCTTTTCATAAGCTTTTATAGTTCTCGGTCTAGGACCGAAAACACCATGTTTTGGTGTTGTTTGGACCGAAATCACATGTGATTTCGGTTAGGCTTAATATTGTTTTGTTTGGGTTTTGGGTTTGGGCTTGGTTATTAGGTCTAGGTATAAATAGTGTTATCTTAGCCTTGTAAAGAGAGTGGGACGTTCTTGGGGGCTGCCATATGCTTAGAACGTGATTTGGAGAGAAACAAGAGAGAACCAAGTGTAATCGTGAATCTTATGTACCCGACTATTCAATAATAGTGTGCATTGAAGATTAATCATCGTGTTCTTATTCTATATTTCGTCTTGTCTAATTCACTTGATTGTGATTCCGCACCATCAAGTGAATCCGATTGATACAACATAGCTTTTTGGGGACTTACAGTTGGTATCAGAGTTTGGATCGGTATAAATTGAATTGGCAAGATATTAAGAGTTTCTTTGATTTTTTCTTAGAGTTTCTTGGTGTTTTTAATTTATTTTTGACAAAATTTTGGCTATTGTTCTTCGTGTTCTTCATATTTTTGGAGTTTTGATCGAGTTTGGAATTAAAGATTTGAAAATCTCGTGTTTTTGGCAAGTTTTGGGTGTTTTTGGTCGAAATTTGCGAGATCCCGACGGCTGTCCTCGGTCCTCAGTCAAACCCTAGAAGATCTCGGAGCCAACAGCGATTTCGGCCATCAGCTTCTCGGTTCTGAAGTCCTCGACCTCGTTCTCGGTCCGAAGCCTCGGTGTTCTCAGTCATCAGCGAGAGTTCTCGGTCTCGCAGATTTTCGGCTCGGACGTTTTCGGTTTGGATATCGGTTCAGAGTTTTCGGTGCGAGATTTTGGTTAGGTCCTCTTCTCGGATTTTCTTGATTTCGGTCTGAGATTTGAGGCCTTCTTCGGTTCGGATTTTTAGCCCCTCGCATCCTCGGCTGTAATTTCGGTTTTTCAAGTTTTTGGCTTATTCTCAGTCCAAAGTCACATTTTCGATCAAATAACTTCGTTTTCAGTCGTTAAGCTTCGTATTTGGTCAAATACTCTCGTTTTTGGTCAAATACTCTCGTTTTTTATCTTGAAATTTCGTTTTCGATCTAGAAACTTTTGTTTTCGTTTAAGGTTATTTTTTTTTTGGACAAAAAGTTTGACTTTCAAATTTGACTTTTGACTTGCAAGTTTGACTTTTGACTTTTAACTTTCAAGTCTTCACGTTTGACTTTCAAGCTTGACTTTCGAGGTTTCAAGTCAAAGGGCTTTTTTTTCTTGGTTTCACAATCACTTCTATTTTTGGTAAATTATTCTTTTTGGTGAATAATGAGTTCTTCAATCACTAAGGTTAATGAAGCTTCATGCTCTCAGTCCTATAAATTAAACTTTATCGTGATCAACATTAATTATTAATTAGGGAAATTGAGGACCTTAAATATGAACGATATATTATCAGAAAAGACCAAAAACCCTTAAAAATCAATTAGAGGCCAAAACCAATGACTTTAGAAAAACTTCAAGCAGAATATAGCGATAAATGTGAACATTATCACTATGCGCAAGTAAAAATTGCCGAATTAACTGCCGAACTTGATGCATTAAAGCTAAATATAAAGATGTTGAATTTAACTTTAAGAAATTTGACGTGTCAAGTGAGGTAGTTATGTCCATGATAGAAAAACAGTTAAAAGTTAAAGATAATCAGAATAAGGGTCTAGGATATCACAGTGTTCCACCTCCCTTCAATGACAACTATACTTCACCCCTTGAAACCAATAAGGTAGAGATACCTACTCAGTATGGCCAGCCCCCTGTACCAGCTTCAGTTAAGACCGAACAATCTGGCCCAACTGAGAATATTGAGGTGAATGATACTAATGTTTCTACCTCATGTGCAGAGCAGGTCACAGTGCATGATGGGCATGAGCAGAACACAAATAATTCTTGTTCTGCTGATAATGATTCAAAAGCTCGTGATGAGGTGAACGATTCTAATGCTTCTACTTCATGCGCAGATAAAGAAGCAATTCAAGATGGGAGTGAGCAGAAGTCAATTGATTTTAAGTCTGCTGAAAGTGTTTCAAAAGCTTGTGATGATGACACTCCTGCTGTTGAGAAATTCAAGCCACAAAAATTTGTTAAGCAGTCTAACAAATGTTCTTGTGCTTGTGCTTGTGGAAGTTCTTCGAAACGAACTTCTGTTGGACAAGAACCAAGTCACAATCTGATTTATATGAAAAGAGAGACTTGCTTTAATTGTGGAATTCCCGGTCACATTGCCAGAAATTGCCCACATCGTTTATATGTTCCTTACTATGCATAAGGTTGGAAAACGTGCCAAGAGGGAGATTCTCCAAAAGAAATCCTTCGAGGTCACATTCACGCAATGATGACTGGAACGCGAAAAAGGCCGAGAATCAATCTCCCAAGGTCAAGAAGGGAATGTCGGACAATATGCCAAATTCAAGAGATTGTTATGTTCGACAAAGATCGGTTACGTCAAAGTCATCCCTGCGATCGATTTCAAGTTCTAAAGCAAGTGCTGAGGCATCCATCCGATCAAACAAGAAATGGGTTAAACCCAACTATAGATAGGTAGCAAAGGTTCACACTCCCAAATCTTCTAATGATTCTAACTTTTCTTCATCTTATGTGTGTGACAAACAGGATATATCATGGGAGAGAGTACCTTGTGTGGATGATAATGGTCAACCCAGCTTCAAAATGGACTGGGTTCCAAAAGGAAACTAATCTCGCACTCTGTGTTGAAGCAGCTATGGAGGAATATCATCAGACTTCGGTTTGTTGATAGTGCATGTTCCAGGCACATGATAGGAGACATCTTTCAACTACATTACATTCAGAACTTTAATTGAGAGTATGTGTACTTTGCGAGAAGGAAGAAAGAAAGGATCACAAATGGGGATCGTGCTTAACGATGTGAAGAATTTTTGAATCTGTTCCGGAATTGAAACACATCTAAGGTTAAATGTGTTGCTGCATATGTGTGATGTTCTCAGATCATCTGGATGAAACTTAAATTGCTAAATTACGGTTTGAGTTTTCTTCTAGATACTTTTAATTTTTTCATTAAATGATTCGTTTTGAGGACAAATTTTTTAAATTTGCGCATTTATTTTGTTTTCTTTCTTCCCCATGCACAAATTAAGGGGGAGAAATCAAAAATACAAAAAAAAATTAAAATTAAAATTTAAATTTAAAAAAAAAGTAAAAATAAAAAAATATGTTTTCTTTCGTAAGTATTCTTGGGAAGTGATATGAAATTTAGTGCTAAAGGGCAATATGAGATGCGTGTAATGCACTGAAGCCAAATTGTTTAGACTTTGTGTTCAATGTGTTGTAGGCACGAAGGATTCAAAAGGACTAGATAGCTGAAAATGAAAGGACTTGACAATGTTAAATCATCTGGACTTAGATAGTTACATTTGGACTGACCATATGTCACACCCCCGAACCAGACGGCGAAAACGTCTGGGGTCTAGTGTGAGTAACAATTGAATAATCATCACAATGAATATACATGAATCATAACACGATCATCACCAACATTACATAACACAACTAGCATTGTTCACATCAAGTACATTGTTAAAATACATAAGTTCAAATTGTTAAAAGTACGATAAGTACTATTATATAAAACGAAACCATACACACTTGCATATCTTCCAGCTTAACGATTATCTGAGAATACAAGTTATTTTGAAAACGGTCAACATATATAATGTTGGTGAGTTCATAAGTATGTTTGAGTAAAAGTCTTTGTATCTTTCATAAAAACCCAGAAAATCCGATATTTTCTGTAAAATGTCTGAAAATGTTGTGAAAATCAAGTATAAATGCATGTGTGAATTTCATAGTTATAGTTTATAAAAGAGTAGTTTAGTTTCATTGTATTGTGAATAAATGATAAATGTATAATTGATGAGAGTATTGTGCTATAGATCGATAGATTCTAAACAGAAAAACAATATTAATCAAGTAAAGAACAAAGGAATGGATCAAATGGTGTCGAATGATTAATATCTCACACCTCAGAAGAGCTCGATGAAGAACTTCGACTGTAGAGGTGTGCTAGGGTTACAATGCAAAAGCAATTAATGAGAACTACATCCTGAAAGCTATACATGCATGCATAATATATACGCTAACCCTAATGATAAGCCACAGTTGGACAGGCCCAAACCGGGTAAACAAAATATCAACATTAAGCCCATACGACGCAACACTTTGGACCCAACAATCTCCCCCTTTGCGTCAATAGAGGCGAGATACTAGTTCGGTTGAGAAAGAGCAGACTTCTTCACTGTCTTGAACACCTTTGGTATAATGGCCAAAAGAGTGTGACGAAAAGTTATATACCACCGAAGCATGCTAGAGAAGTTTTTCTTATCCGAATCACTTTTCTGTTTACACCTGTGAGTTATATCAAGTACGTGCTCCAAACAAGTTGTGGAGAACAGGTGTTTGTCAACAAGAGCGAAAAGAAAATTTTCACCTTCGCCTCTAGTGAACATAACAGTTTGATGAACCGGATCTATCTTGCCCATTTTCATCTTATTTAGATCACTTGGCTTCCCGATAGGCTTCACAATAGGCTTCTTTCTCAAAACGTTTGCAATCTCGTGATCCATCTTAGCAACTTCATGGATGTAGGAGCCCAACTTTCTCTTAATGTGATCGAGGATCGGATCATACTGCTCTTGACTAATAAGCAGAATATTGAACAATAGAATCCAATCGTGTGGGTTCAGGTTTGGAAGATCAGCTAACGAAATCATATGAACCGAGTTGTCAGAACCTCGGGTCACCCTGAACTTAACGTTGATAAATTTGCCAGCAACATTGGGTTTCAATACCTTGATAGAGGTTATTTTCTGAGCACTCCATGTCAAGTGTTGGGGTTGGGCAAATTCAAGATAATAATCGATTAGATCTCGATCAACCTGTGGGTGAGGAGAAGGAAATTCAACCGTTGAATCAAAACAATGGAACACGAATGCCCTACAGGTGATGGGCATGTCAAATTGAGAATCCCTCGTGTTTTCACATTCAAACGAGGCAACAGGTTCCAGCCAGTGAGTGTTGGGAGACTCAATCGCTTCTTTGATTAATCTTTCCCAGGTCCAAGGGGGAAAGAGAGCCTGCTTGCAAACCAGAGCATCTTGATCTTCTTTCTGCTTTCGCTCTTTCTCTTCTTCCTCTCTGGCTAATCTCAAATTTTCATCAATCTCTTTATCCCTTTTCTTCATCTTTAAAGCCCCAACAATCGTTTCTTCTTCTTCATCATCACTATTTTCCACAACATCCTTCAGTTTTTCCTGTGCACCAGAACTCGAAGGTACATTAACCTTTGGATCGGTTTTGATAATGACTTTGGGTGGAATTGGAGGATTTTGATCAGCTTCTCCCCCTTGTTGCGGAGTGACCACGGGCTCCGTAACACCCTGAATCTGACTCAATATCTGAATAGCAGGAAGAAGTCTAGCAGTCAAGTGATTCCGGATAGTAAGGGTGAGAACAGGATCATGAGCATTAACAAGATTACTGAGAACCGGGAGAACATCCCCAGCACAACTTTTAAGAACTGCCCGCTCAATCTTAAGTGATGCGATTTCCGTCTGGGCTTGAGAAAGATGAGCTGACTGGACTTCAAGTTGTGTAGTATTTTGAGCAAGTTCGTCCATAATCTTCTTTTCCGTGGCCAGGTCAGCCTGAAACTTATCAAAGCGAGAGTTGACCGAAGTGAGAAGAGAAGTGTGATCAGCTTGGAACTCAGTTCGAACAGAATCAAATTTTGCTTTCTTTTCTTGAAGGGACTTGGAGAGAGAATCAACAGAAGCATTAACCTTTGCAGCATTGGAATCGACATGGGCTTTGAGTGATTCCAAAAAGATCTTTGATTCATGAACAATATATGTTACTTCTGTTGTTGCTTTCTTGCAGGTAGATGTGGAAGCATCCACAGCCTTTGTAGATTTGTCAATTGAGTCTGTATATTGCCGAAAAGCAGTATCAAGAAAAGCTTTTAAAACAACTTCGGAATAAGTTGTGGAGGAACCAATCAACTTGTCAAGCTTATCATTAAGAGCTTTAAAATGTAGCTTTGTCCCCGGATCATCATCAGCATCTTCACTTGGAAGTCGATAAGGACTATAATAAGTGGAGTCAAAATCAAAGTTTTCACCTCCCAGAATAGTCTCAGATTCTATTGAAGGTGATGGTGAGAGAGGTTCGGTGGTAACAGGGGTGTTAATGTCAGCGGTATATGCCCCCGTATCAGATACGTTGACACTTACCAAAGGTCTAGTGGTTGTGGTTGTTGTAGCTTGAGAAACGATTGGCGGTGGTAGCAGAGCAGTAGTAGTAGGTTGAGAAGTGACAGGTGGTAGAACGGGAGCAATCGAGACTGGTATAGTAGTTTGTTTTGGGGAAGGAGGAGCAGTAGGAACATGAATCTGTACCTCAGGAGTTGGAGATCGGGGATGAGTATTTCCCCTTGGTGAATGTTCGTGTTGAACATCCTCTTCTTCATCGGCTAGTTGCTCCTCTTCATTGGTAGCAGAAGGCGTCGGTGCCTTTGGTCGCTTTGCCATCTTCTTGACATTTTTCTTTTTGGGAGAGGAAGGTGCAACGATATCAGCCTTACTCTTTTTAGGAGATGAGGGACCTTCGGTCTCGTCTTTCTTATACTGCGGTTTCTTCCCTCTCTTGGTAGGTTTGTCAGCAACCTCCAAAGCACTCTGCATCTCAGGAGTGAGTTGGCGTGGACCAGAAGGTGGCAATTTCCTGTAATCTGTCATTACTCTACTTTCACTAGAGACACAGCGGCTCATGGATTCAGGAATAGAACCGATGTAGATGAACTTTGTAGGGTCAGTTACAATAATTTTGACCGTGTGAAAAGTAGCGACAGAAGACAGCAGAGCACCCTCCATGACAGAAATCTGAAAAGTCTGAATGGCTCTGTGAGTGAATAATGTCCAAAAACGATCGCATGAAATCTCAGAATGTCTGGATGAGGAGTTGAGGCTCTGCACCAGTTGTGACCAGATTAGGGAACCATAATCCAAGTTGATTCCATTGTAGAGACCATAAAGAATGGTCAGGAAACCTTTACTCGCCCAATCTGACCCTGCAACCCTTTCTGCTAACCCCTTGTAGAGAATTGTAAGCAGACCGTTCCATTGAGGAGGTAAACATGACTTCTTGAATTTCGTCACCGTGGTTAGAACGTCCGTGTATCCCATGTCATAGAGCATCGAAAACAACTGAGTTGTGGTGATGAAATCTGGTGAGATGACAGAAGCATCTGCAGCAAGCCTTAGCAGAGAACAAAAGCGTGCTTTGGATACAGATGTCTTTTGGTTAGAGATATCGAAGAAAATCCGTTCCTTGCGTTTGTCATATGAAGCAATGAAATAGACATGTGATAGAAGGGACATGGGAACGGATTCGACTTGTGTGAGAGCAATCACCAATGGAGAATTCTTGAGACACTCTACAACGTGAAGCATGTACGAATCATAAAGGAAAGGATCCAGTTGAATGATGAGATTCTGATTGGGTTTTATCGTAAGCAAAGAGGATGACACTGTTTTATCTTGAAAAGAGGATAATTCCGCCATTGTTGTAGTGAAGAAGAAGATGAACAGTTGTATATCGCCGGTTGTTTGCAAGAGAGAGGTTGAAGAAGGTAAGGAGGTACAGTAGGTATGAGAACCCCCTTTTATACCGTTGACAGGAGAGAGAAAATATCCGCTGTGATGATGATACGATCTCTGAAACGTCGCCTGAAAAAGCGCAATTTGACAGCTTGGTTTCCCTAGATATACATCAGCAGGCGTGGGTGTAGGAACCGTTTCAAATTCACGCGCCCAAATCAAATGCTTATCCAATTACCGTCTCTTTAATTTTGAAAATACAAGCAGCCAAAAACGAGACTCATTCGTTCGCTTCATGTTAAGCAACCGTCGCTCCTCCAAAAGAAAGGGAACCATCATATATGTTAGAACCGAAAGCACAAATCTGAAAAGTGGCATTAGTACCACAAACAAGAGTTTGGAAAATCATAAAGATCTTCGTGCAAGAGTGTGCCAAAGAAAAAGAAATAAAGCAAAACATTTGTGGGATTTAAGTGATGTCTATTTAGACACGAAACTGTGGATCCCGAGCATGAATCTCTTCCTTCAAAGTCAAGAGATACTGAGAAGTGTCTGTGTGGTTTCCCGTGAATTACGATCAAATGTTTGTAAAGAAACATTGAAAGGCATCTTTTCAATTATAGGCTTTAGTGGGTAGTTTACCTTCAACCGAACATCGATACTTAAAATAAGACCGAAAGTTGGATGAAGTACTTGTGAGACCGATGTGGCCTGTTGAACAAGTAGGTTTGATAAAATATTCAGTAACTGGATGTATTTTAGAAATCTCAAAAAAATAAAACTGGATCTTATGGGAAGAAACGTCCAGGTGTTAGACAGTTTCATAAAGATCACGGAAAAATAAAAAGAGATTTCGTGAGGTTACAAGTAACAGCTTGAACAGTTTAGCGTTCACTGTCAATTCATTCAAGGTGTTGGATTTTGGGTCTCACTTAGCACGTGGTAAACGAAACTAAGATCATCAACACAGAGATTGTGTAACCATAAACCTCAGTGGTAATAGCTGAGAGTCTCAAGGGTTACTTTTATGAAACGAAACTTAATGGAGAAATGTGAGAAGATGGTGAAGTAACCGAAAGTACCTCTGCTATATAAGAATGACAAAGCAGAAAACTCTTAACTCACTATGAGAAGAGTAAGGTAGCTCGTGACTTGAGTGATTTTAGCAGCCTGATTGGGAAGAAACGATTAGTGTTTATCGAATCATTAAGGCTTCACTCAGTTTCATGGAGGCTTCGGTCTACATGCAGCAGCATGCTTCTAGGGACACTAAACTAGTACATAGATAAGAATGTTATACCTGCCCCATCGTCATTGTGTTTCATATCTGTGAACTTGAATTAATTTTGAGAATTGAGAGATAAAACTTAAAAACACATAGAAATATTTTTGTAATTTTTGGATTTGTCTGAAAAATAATAAAAACAGAAGAGAAAATATTTTTGGATTTTTGGAATTTCTGAAAAAAATAATAAAAACAGAAAAGTAAATAAATATTTTTTGATTTTTTGAATTTCTGAAAAAATAATAAAAACAGAAGAGAAAATATTTTTGGATTTTTTTGGAATTTCTGAAAAAATAATAAAAACTATTAAGAAAATAAATATTTTTTGGATTTTTGGAATTTCTGAAAAAAAATAAAAACAGAAGAGAAAATAAATACTAAATATAAACACACGAAAGAATAAGAAAGCTTTACAAAAATATACAACCGAAACCATATTTTATAAAAGATGAAGCGAAATAGACCGAGCGTTCGGTTTATTTCGGTTCCCAAAAAAATTCCAGAGCCGAAATAGACCGAGCGTTTGGTTCATTTCGGTTCCCAAAAACTTTTAGAGCCAAAATAGACCCAGCGTTCGGTTCACTTCGGTTCCCGAAAAATTCTAGAGCCGAAATAGACCGAGCGTTCGGTTCATTTCGGTTCCCAAAAAATTATAGAACCGAAATAGACCGAGCGATCGCTCTATTTCGCTTGTATATTTTTAGTGAGACGAAAGGGGTTTCGGTACTGACTCAGCTTCCATCATTCCCAAGCCTTGGAGTATTTTGTTAAAGCTTGCTTCTGGTAAGGCCTTAGTGAAGATGTCAGCCAGTTGATCTGAGGACCGAACGAAGTGAACTTCAACATTCCCATCTTTAACGTGGTCCTTGATGAAGTGGTATCTTAATGCAATATGCTTTGTCTTGGAATGTTGCACTGGATTGTGACATATTCGAATCGCACTTTCAGAGTCATAGTAGGGAGAGATCTTCTTCATGCTTAAGCCATAATCTCTAAGTTGGCTTTGTATCCATATGACCTGTGATGTACAGGATGCTGCAGCGATGTACTCAACTTCGGCTGTGGAAAGAGACACGCAAGTTTGTTTCTTTGACTGCCAGCTGGCAAGTTTGCCATCAAGGAACTGGCATCCTCTGGTTGTGCTCTTTCGGTCCAATCCACATCCACCAAGATCAGCGTCAGAGAAAGCTTGAACAAAGAAGCCGGATTTTGCAGGATACCAAAGACCGAGAGACGAGGTTCGCTTTAAATACCGGAAGATATTTTTCACTACAAGCATATGAGGTTCTCTAGGATTTGCTTGAAACCTGGCACAATAGCAGACAGAAAACATTATGTCCGGTCTACTAGCTGTTAGATACATTAGGGATCCTTTCATCTGACGATAGAGAGTCATATCAACTGCCGGTTTCTCAAGAGATGGAGTCAGCTTCGTGCCAAATGCCATTGGAACCTTTACTTTGGAATCTCCCGCCATACCAAACTTTGCCAACAGAGTCTTCTTGTATGCTTCCTGATTAATAAAGATGTCTTCTGGTCCCTGTCTTATATTCAGTCCAAGGAAAAAGTTAATCGGACCCATTGCGCTCATTTCAAACTTAGTCTCCATCAACTTCCTGAATTCAGCTGTTAAGCTAGGATTCGTCGACCGAACCTTGTTTGAATTTTGACATTTTGAGAAAGCGTGTTAGAGTTTCATACCAGGCTCTCGGGGATTGCTTCAATCCATAGACTGCTTTATCCAGTATGTAGTAGTGATCATCCAGTATGTAGTAGTGATCAGAATGCTTCTCGTTCACAAATCCGGGTGGTTGCTCAACGTATACCGTTTCTTCTAGTTCTCCATTCAAGAAAGCACATTTTACATCCATTTGGAAAACTTCGAAGTTTTTATGTGCAGCATATGCCAAAAAGATTCTCACTGATTCCAACCTTGCTACTGGAGCGAAGGTCTCTTCATAGTCTATTCCTTCTTGGCAATATCCTTTCACCACCAGCCTCGCTTTGTTGCGAATGACATTTCCTTCTTTATCCAACTTATTTCTAAAAACCCATTTTAAACCGATTACTGATACATCCTTTGGTGTGGGAATCAGCCTCCAAACCCGATTTCGTTCAAACTCATGGAGTTCGTCTTGCATAGCTTGCACCCAATCAGAGTGATCAAGAGCAGCATTTACCGTCTTCGGTTCGACTTTAGAGCAAACGAATTAAACATGCAAAATTCTAATTGAGAGAATAAAGCAGTTTGCTTCGCTTTCATTTGAGAGCGTGTGAGAACACCCTCAGATGATTCACCAATGATTTGAGTTTTAGGATGATCCTTTGTCCATTTTATTAGAGGAGGGTAGTTTGGATCATAGGCAGGATCCAGCTCAGCATTGACTTCTTCTTCTAGTTCTGACAGATCGCCTTCGTCATTTGCATTTTCATTCTCCCCTTCAAATGGCGAAACGAATCCCATGTCAGGTTCAGTGCTCTCCCCCTCAAATGGATCTTCATGGGTTGGGATTTTGGATGGATTCTCCCCCTGGAAAGGCACGTCGGTTGTTTTTGGTGTAGAAGAACCCTCCCCCTGTAGTATAGTGCTTTCTCTTGGAGGGTCATTAGTAGCTTGATGATCACCTGATGTAGTAGGTTCTCTTTGAGTCTGCTTCTCGGTTGGTTGTTGAGGTTCGCTTTCCATGTCTTTAGAAGCTTCATCGATGATTTTCTTCAAGGTATCGATCTTGTTATCTTCTGCTTTCGCTTCGGAGTGGATCGCCTTCCCTGGTTCATCAAAGAGCAGCATGTACTCTTCAAACAGATTGGAAATGGGAATTGAGACTTGACATGATTCCGGAAATATTTCTTCCGTTGAACGTTCGCTTGCTTGAATCTTCTTCATGTAATTATAATCAAAAGTTACATAGTAGGTTTCTTCAATTTTCCTTGAGCGTTTATTCAAAACCCTATATGTTTTTGAAGTAAGCGAATAGCCGAGAAAGATCCCTTCATCTGCCTTTACATCAAACTTGTTTAAGTTTGCTTTGGAGTTGAAAATAAAGCATCTTGAACCGAACACATGAAAAAACTTTACATTGGGCTTGCGATTGTTTAAAATCTCGTATGAAGTGAGGGAAAATCGCTTGTTAAGGAAGGACCGGTTCTATGTGTAGCATGCAGCAGCTATAGCATCTGCCCAGAAGTATAATGGAAGGGAAGCGAAACTCAGCATGGTTCGGGCGGCTTCACACAATGAACGGTTTCTCCTTTCAACGATCCCATTCTGTTGTGGAGTATAGGGAGAAGAGAAATTGTGAGTTACTCCCTTTTCAGCCAGAAACTCTTCAAAGTCTTTATTTTTGAGCTCTAGACCATTATCGCTTCTTATGTTTCTTACCACCTTTCGCAGCTGCACTTCCACTTGCTTGATAAAAACCTTCAGCTTGGGAGTCGCCTCTGATTTCTGTTTAAGAAAGAAACCCAGGTGAAGCGTGAAAAATCATCTACAATTACAAGTATAAACTTACTACCACCGAAGCTTTCGATAGCCGAAGGGCCACATAGGTCGATGTGCAGGAGTTAAAGAGGTTCGATGATCTTTGTATTGATACGAGAAGGGTGACTCTTTCTGCTTTACTTGCCCATCTCGCATGCTGCGCACAGGTGTTCTGTGTCAAATTTCAGAACAGGAAGTCCACGCACGTGATCACCAAGCACCAGTTTATTAATATCTTTGAAGTTCAGATGCGATAGTCTTCGATGCCATAACCAACTTTCATCTGAGTTCGGCTTCGACAGCAAGCATATTGTCGGCTTTCCTTTTATCGGGTTGAGATTTAGAGGATACATCTCCCCTTTGCGCTCAGATTTCAACATAACTTTCTTCGTTTGCTTTTCAATTATCTCTGAGCCCTCATCATCAAACGAGACTTTCAAACCGGTTCCCACGACTAGTTGAGAAACACTGATGAGGTTGTGCTGCAATCCTTCCACGTAGGCTACTTTTCGTATTGAGAACTCTCCTTTGGTGATCATCCCATACCCTTTGATCGTGTCGTATGATTTGTTTCCATAATTAACACATCCACCATCCTTAAGGGACTGAAACTCCCTAAGCTCTTCACTCCTTCCAGTCATGTGACAAGAGCAGCCACTGTCAATATACCATTCGTCGTCAAACTGCTCGTCACTTATAACCTGCAAAATTAAGCAGATTTAGGAACCCAAAGTCTCTTGGGCCCTGGTGAGTCTTTTAGACAATGGGGAATTGCAACCGAAAGATCAACCATATATATTCTTTTTATTAAAGTGGTTTCATCTTTTCTTTTGATGGTATAAACTTTGATTTTATTTTTCTCTTGTTTTAGTTGGGATGTTGCAAATTGTTTATCTTTAGTTGGTTTCTTTATTGAGGTTTTCTTTGGAGTCCTAGGGTTAGCTGACTTTTTGTTATTTTGGATTTCAGAATCTGAGCACAGCTTTACCTTTCCTTTGATATCCTTCACAGAGTTGGACTTTGGTTGAGAGTGAGGAGGATGGGATTTAGGACTGAAACTTGACTTTTGGTTCTGAGCACTTGTGTTCGGACCGAAACAAGACTTTCGGTTCTTGGCGTAGTAAGAGTTGGGACCGAAACTTGACTTTCGGTTCTTGTGACTACTAGAATTAGGACCGAAACAGGTAGTTCGGTTTACCTGACTGCATGACTGGCAGTGATTGCAAGAATGATACTTGGCCTGTGCTTCCTTTTTGAGATTAGAAGCTTTTTCAGAGCGAACATAAGAGGGGTTTGGGGATTGCCAAAACTGTTTTCTCTCATTGAGGTTCTTCATGTATCTTTTGTTCCTCTGGCCTTTCTGTTCAGCAGGTTGCTCTTGAGTCAAGTGAATGTTGGCCTTAGGTTTCGTTTTCTTCTCATGAGCTTCGGTTGATGTTGATGCTACGCTGGAAGCTTTCATTGGTTCGTTTGGTATTTCTTTTGTACCACTTGAACTGGGTTTATCAAAGCTTGAGGGTTTGTTGAGGGGTTCAGGAATGTATCGTCCCTTAACTCTCCATGAGGTTTGCTCTGATAGACCAACTGTTTCGTCTGCATTATCGATAGGAGCAGACCAGAAGTGGTTATCGCAACCTTCAGCATTATCTTTGTCAACCATGGACGTCAACTCCGCCGTTTGTTTCTTAGTTACTCCTGTGACTGCATACACTTGGTTTGGTGTAGTTTGTACCTTCTGATAAACAACGGCCTTTTCTTTGAGTTTCTTGGATTTGTCCTTTGACACCCGAGCGTACTCAACCGAATTTTCAGATATGAGTTGTTTTGCTGCTTGGGGTTCGCTCTTAAGGAATTCTGAACAATCGACCTCGTCTTCTACGTAGATTTCGCTCATCTCACTGTCCTCATAAAATTCAGAAGTGGTTTCTAAATTTATTTTATTTTCTGAACTTAATTTGGCGTTGGATGAGTCAAACTTTTGTATAGTCTCGGTCTTGATTTTTAATTTATCATTTTCGTCCAGTAAATTCTTAAGCATGCATTTATGTTCTTTGGACTCAATGAAAGATTCAATTTTGTCCAGTCCATATTTGTAGGTTACTGAAATCTCATCTGAAGACATTATAGATTCACATTCAGCAATGACTTCGTCTTCCTTAAATTCAAGGAAGGGCAAAATCATTTTATGAATCTTTTTACCTATCTCACAATCTAGATGTAACTGGGTGATGTTAGTATATAAGCGTTTAGCAATCAAACAGAAAACATTTCTTTGTTTTAAAAACTTTAAATTGTCTCGTTGCACATAAATAAGTTCATCCCTAGACCTAGCTAACTCTGACTCCTTCAGCTGAATCCACATCCTTCTCTCCTCACTCTTGGAAGATTCCCTGCTGAGTTGGTCAGTTAGGTTAGAATTCGCTAAGCGAGTTTGGATAAGACTTCCACTTAAGTTAGAAAACTTGAATTTTAATTCATTTAATTCTTTTTCATAGTTTGTTACTGGTATTTGAAGAGATTCAAGTATGGATTGTACCTTCTTGATCAACTGGTCGCAATCGTTGATCCTTTCACTCATAGGCTTAGTAGCGAAACAATTGTCATCCTTCAGTTTCGCTTCCTCACGCTCACCTTCGGTTGTATATCCCCTCATCTGCAATACCCCAGCTGATACTATTAAGCACCTCCCTGCTGATTCAGTAACACCTTCTTTTTCCACATACGCTCTTCCATGCGAGGGTTTGCGTACCTCCTCATCTTCAGAGTCTGTAGACCAGACTTCTACTCCACCAAACTCATCATCAAGAATATTTTCCTGCACAATTAAAGCATTCCTAGAAACATTAGTTGCTTTCTTCTTCTTTATCTCCTCCAGCTTTCTCATGTAGTAAGCTTCGTCATCTTCACCATCCTTCTTCTCAGCCATCTTCCTTAACATACAATCCTTGGCAAAGTGGTTCTTGCCATGACAGTAATTGCAATCGTACCCAGAGTCTCCCACAATCTTACTCTCCTTCTTTTCGTCGTCCTTTTGAGAGGTGTTCTTGGTTTCTTCTTTCACCTTTTCTGAGCTGTAGCTTCCCCGTCAGTTTCGGTTCTTATTGATCGGGAACTTTCTGCGAGCAAACTTCTTTGGGTTTGTCACCATCATTGCATATTCTTCACTGGACAGATCACACTCTAACATATCAGATTCCTCCTCTTCGTCTGCTACATTCTTGCTCTTAGAAATGAGGGCCAGTGAACCCACACCCGAAAATACCTTCGCTTCCTTTGTCACCACACTTTCATGAGATTTGAGTATACCCATCAGTTTCGCCAGCTAATATGATTTAAATTGCTCATGAGCCTTCACAGTCGAGACCACTACCATCCATTCGGGCCTTAATCCATTCATGAAGGTAACCTTTTGTTCAATCACCTTCCTTTCAATACCATGTTTCATTATCTTGTTGAGCAGATGGTTGAAACGATCGAATGTCTGAATAAGCTTCTCTTCAGGTTTTTGTTCGAAAGCACCGAATTCAGAGAGCAATAGGGTTTGTATCGAGTGCTCCAGATCCTCATCAGTTGAATATAATTCTTTCAACCTATCCCATATTTCTTTAGCAGTTGTGCATGAACTTACCAGACGAAAAATGTCGGATTGCAAAGCGAATCGGATCATCCTCATGGCTTTAACGTTGCATAACACCTTGTCTTTTTCATCTTGAGGGATCTTATCTACGTCAGCTAGGAGTTGGTTATACTCTTTTTGAGTCTTGACCGTTCTGTTCGTTCCAGAGTGAACAAACGGACCCAATGTTATTGGATCTCTATGTGAGTCGTTATAACCATGCATAATAATGACTAATTCGTCTGTCTTGGCATTCTAGCGAATGCCAGTATTGAATTAAGATTTTGTCACCCTAGACTGGCCGAGTCTAACTGTAGCGAATAGCTTAGGTGTGGGGGAGTCACCCCCGTATAGATCTATACACAAACTCTCGCTCTCCCTCCAGGAGACTTTGATTATAACTACAGACTACGACCGACACTTATTGGTGTCACCCGTTATTACTCACTAAATCCAAATGAAATTGAATAACATTGTTTTACAACCCGATTTATGTTTACTTGAATATAAGGTAAGCCTAACAGACGAAGAGAAGAGGACTACAGGGGCCCGCTAAACACATATGTTATTATAGGCTGTCGAGTATGCGACGGACACGTTAGCCCATCACGCATATGATTGATTTGGACCTTACTAGCAATGCAAATGGGCCACTTCGGCCCAATAGCATGTAAAAGCCATTTAGGGTCCATTAGGCATGTAATTGGGTCACCTGAGGCCCAATAAACATGTGTAATTATATTGGGCCCAATAATCATGATATTGGGCCACAAACACCCAATAGCACGAACAGAAGATTTTGGGCCCAGTCATTAAATCACTTATGTTTTATCGAGTTTAAGTTCGTATTATTGGTATTTGTTGTATGCTAAATGTTTATTTGCAATGTTAAAAAAAATATCTTAACGTTTGATTTATAACGAAGCTTTCGTTATTTATATATATATATATATATATATATATATATATATATATATATATATATATATATATATATATATATATATATATATATATATAAAGCCATGCGTTATAAACTTGATATTTTTAACCCAAACATTTATAATTGTGTATTTGGCCCAAAAATATTTATATTGACCATTGTGGCCCCTTTTTCTATAAAAATGGCACTTTTAGTCCATTTTTATGAAAATTGACATTTTTGGTCCTTAAACCAATTTTCTTGACATTTTCCACCCAAACTTTATTTGAAAATTAATTTCAGTCCAAAACTATTGCATATGTCATTTCCAGCCTTTATTTGTAAAAATTTTACATTTTTGGCCCAATTTCCGTAAGTTTTACAATTTTGACCCCAAAATCAAAAACTTTGCATTTTTAGTCCAATTTGGTAATAAAATCATTTTCAACCTCTGAAATAGTTTATTTACGTTTTAGACTCATAGTTTGTTAAGTTTTCCATTTCAGCCCCTCAAAACTTCATTTTTTCGCAACCTTGGGCCCAAAAACTCGTGAGGCCCAATTTAAAGCCCAATAAGCTAAAATTTATATTTTTGACCCTTTGAAAAGTATTATCTTCATAAAAATAAGCTTTTATACAAATAAATACCTTATAACCCTCATAAAACCGATGATTATCAATTTTCAACCCAATCTTTGTTATTTTTGCAAAATGACACTTGTAAAGATCTTTGGCTTTGTTTTTCACTTATTAGACTTAAGGACTCTTAGATCTATGATGTAAGTTGTTTATTATGTTTTTGTTTATGATTCTTTCACAGTTTTGCTATAGATCTCGAAATATCTCAAGTATTAATACATTATCACAACCAAAAACTAAAGAAATCACACATAGCATGCAAACACACATAGCATGCAAACACACATAGATCATCACATAATACTTGTATTCTCCCCCAAAAACAAGTAAAAACCGAAAACAAGGGGGTATGAACTCACCTTGCTTAGTTGCTCACAGTTTTGAAGAAGAATGAAAGAAGATGGTGTTGTTTTTTGTTCTAGCAAGCTCCTTGAGTGGATTTCAAACTTGGATGGGTTCTAGGGAGCATGATCACGAAATTAGGGTGGTAAGAAGGATCAATGAGTTCAAAAGAAAATATCCTACTTAGATTTGTGAGATCTTACCACTAGAGTGCAACTTGAAGTGATTTTTGGTTGAAACCTCCTTGAAATGCTTCTAATTCTCGAAAATTCTTGATGAGAGGGGAGAGGTGTTCTTGAATGTGTTCTTAGGAAGAGTTTGATATGGTTTGTGTGTGTGCTTCATCTGGTCTTCGCGTTCCCATGTGAATTCCGTTCCACATTTTGCGTTCCACCGAACTTTCACAATTGGAATGCGACTTTGCTTAGTACGCTTCACTTCCCTGTCCATGATTTCAACTGGTTCCTCGATGAACAGGAGATTATCGTTGATTTCGATTTCTTCCAATGGGATGACAAGAGTTTTGTCGGATAAGCATTTCTTCAAATTGGAAACATGGAACACGGGGTGTACACTGCTGAGCTCACCAGTAGCTGCAGCCTATAGGCCACTGGACCGATTCGGGCAAGAATCTCGAATGGTCCAATGTACCGTGGGTTTAGTTTTCCCCGTTTCCTGAAACGAATCACCCCTTTCAAGGGAGAGACCTTTAGCAACACCCCATCCCCGACTTGAAATTCCAAGGGCTTTCGCCGTTTATCAACATAGCTCTTCTATCGGTCTCGTGATGCTTGAAGTCGAGCTCCGATTTGAACTATCTTCTCTGTCGTCTCACATATGATTTCCAGTCCAGTTAATGCATTGTTTAGTGTCTGTCCACTTGCTAGCTGAGTGTCGCCTACCTCAGCCCAACACAACGGTGATCTACATTTACGACCATATATTGCTTCGAAAGGAGCAACTTTGATGCTTGTGAGATAACTGTTGTTGTATGAAAACTCAATTAAAGGTAAGTGGGTATCCCACGACCTTTCGAAGTCTATCACACATGCTCGAAGCATATCCTCAAGCGTTTGAATGGTTCGCTCACTTTGACCATCCGTTTGTGGGTGGTAAGCAGTGCTCATGTCGAGTTGTGTTCCCATAGACTTTTGAAGTGATTGACAAAAGCATGAAGTGAACCTACTATCCCGATCTAAGATGATAGATATTGGCACTCCATGGAGTCTCACAATTTCCTTGATGTAGATTCTTGTTAGTCGCTCCATCTTGTATGTCTCCTTTATTGGCAGGAAATGGGCGGATTTTGTCAACCTATCAACTATTACCCATATGGCATCCATTCCATCAGTTGTCTTGGGTAATTTGGTCACAAAGTCCATGGTAATCCTTTCCCATTTCCACTCAGGTATTACCGGCTGTTGTAATAGTCCCGAGGGCTTTTCATACTCTACCTTCACTTTAGCACAAGTGAGGCACTTGCTAACGTAAGTGGCAATCTCTGCCTTCATGTTAGGCCACCAATAATATTGCTTAATATCCAGGTACATCTTATCTGAACCCGGATGGATGGAGTATCGTGTCTTATGAGCCTCATTCATGACTACCTCTCTGAATCCCCCAAGTTTAGGGACCCAAATTCGGTTCATGAAATAATATGCTCCTTCCTCCTTGACTTCGAAGTTCTTTTCCATTCCACGTAACGCTTCGCTGGTTCTATTTTCTGTCTTCATGGCATCAGACTGGGCTTCTTTGATTTGCGAGAACAGGTGGGATTGAATGGTTATTGAAAGAGTTTTCACACGACGATTTGAGTATTCTTTCCGACTCAAGGCATCAGCTACCACATTAGCCTTGCCTGGGTGGTACTTGATTTCGCCCTCATAATCGTTTAGCAGCTCAACCCATCTTCGCTGCCTCATGTTTAACTCCTTTTGATTTAAAATGTGTTGGAGGCTCTTGTGGTCAGTGAAAATGGTGCACTTTGTACAATAAAGGTAGTGCCTCCAAATCTTCAAAGCAAAGACCACAGCTCCTAATTCGAGATCATGGGTGGTGTAATTCACCTCATGTGTCTTTAGTTGTTGGGATGCATATGCTATCACCTTCCCACGCTGCATGAGTACACAGCCTAAACCCTAATTCGAAGCATCGCTGTAAACTACGAAGTCCTCAGTTCCCTCTGGTAATGATAGTACTGGCGCACTACAGAGAGCTCGTTTCAGAGTTCGGAAGGAAACCTCCTGCTTTTCTGTCCATTCAAATGGTACGCCTTTTTGTGTAAGCATGGTAAGTGGCTTGGCTGTTCTGGAGAAGTTCTGAATGAATCTTCTGTAATAGCCTGCGAGACCCAGAAATTGACGAATTTCTGTGGGTGTCGTTGGGACTGCCCATCCTTCAATGGATTTGATCTTAGAACGGTCCACATGTATCCCTTCTTGGCTGACAACATGCCCTAAAAAGTTTACGCTACGGAGCCAGAACTCACACTTAGAGAGTTTTACGTACAACTTTTCAGCTCGCAGGGTTTCCAGGATTTGTCGGAGATGTCAACTATGTTCCTCTTCGCTTCGAGAATAGACCAGGATATCGTCGATGAAAACGATTACAAAGTTTTCAAGGAATGGTCGGCACACGCGATTCATCAGGTCCATAAATACGGCAGGGGAATTCGTTAGACCGAAGGGCATTACAACAAATTCATAATGTCCATAGCGGCTTCGGAAAGCGGTCTTGGGGATATCCTCCTCCCGAACTTTGAGTTGATGATAGCCGGATCGCAGATCTATCTTAGAGAAGTAACTAGCTCCTTGAAGCTAGTCGAATAGATACACATCCTAAAGGATCCGTCCTTCTTCTTAACGAAAAGGACCGGAGCTCCCCAGGGTGAGAAGCTAGGTCGGATGAATCCTTTGCTCAAGAGTTCGTTGAGTTGGCTTGACAATTCTTGCATCTCCGCAGGAGCCAACCTATAGGGCGATTTGGCGATGGGTGTAGCTCCTGGCACAAGGTCGATTCAGAATTCGACTTGTCTCTCTGGAGTTATCCCCGGAAGATCTTCAGGAAAGATGTCAGGGAAATCGCAAACCACTGGGATGTCTCGGATATTGATCTCTTCCTTGGATTTATCCACGATGTGATCCAGAAATGCAAAGTCCTTCTTTTGTAGATACTTGATGCTTGTAACTATTAGGAGTTTTGATGTGATTATCGGCATGGATTGGTTGAGCCCCCATCATGCCGAAATTATGTGTCGCGAGAAGGTCGTTCGCCTTCATCTCCCAAACCACGAAACCCTAATTATATACGGAGACAAACCCAGGGTGGTCCTGATGAGTCTCGTCGGTAAGTGAAAAACAAAGCCAAAGACCTTTACAAGTGTCATTTTGCAAAAATAACAAAGATTGGGTTGAAAATTGATAATCATCGGTTTTATGAGGGTTATAAGGTATTTATTTGTATAAAAGCTGATTTTTATAAAGATAATACTTTTCAAAGGGTCAAAAACATAAATTTTAGCTTATTGGGCTTTAAATTGGGCCTCACGAGTTTTTGGGCCCAAGGTTGCGAAAAAAAGAAGTTTTGAGGGGCTGAAATGGAAAACTTAACAAACTATGAGTCTAAAACGTAAATAAACTATTTCAGAGGTTGAAAATGATTTTATTACCAAATTGGACTAAAAATGCAAAGTTTTTGATTTCAGCCCCTCAAAACTTCATTTTTCGCAACCTTGGGCCCAAAAACCCGTGAGGCCCAATTTAAAGCCCAATAAGCTAAAATTTATGTTTTTGACCCTTTGAAAAGTATTATCTTCATAAAAATCAGCTTTTATATAAATAAATACCTTATAACCCTCATAAAACCGATGATTATCAATTTTCAACCCAATCTTTGTTATTTTTGCAAAATAACACTTCTAAAGATCTTTGGTTTGTTTTTCAGTTATTAAACTTAAGGACTCTTAGATCTATGATGTAAGTTGTTTATTATGTTTTTGTTTATGATTCTTTCACACTTTTGCTATAGATCTTGAAATATCTCAAGTGTTAATACATTATCACAACCAAAAACTAAAGAAATCACACATAGCATGCAAACACACATAGATCATCACATAATACTTGTATTCTCCCCCAAAACAAGTAAAAACCAAAAACAAGGGGGTATGAACTCACCTTGCTTAGTTGCTCACGGTTTTGAAGAAGAATGAAAGAAGATGGTGTTGTTTTTTGTTCTAGCAAGCTCCTTGAGTGGATGTCGAACTTGGATGGGTTCTAGGGAGCATGATCACGAAATTAGGGTGGTAAAAAGGATCAATGAGTTCAAAAGAAAATATGCTACTTAGATTTATGAGATCTTACCACTAGAGTGCAACTTGAAGTGATTTTTGGTTGAAACCTCCTTGAAATGCTTCTAATTCTCGAAAATTCTTGATGAGAGGGGAGAGGTGTTCTTGAATGTGTTCTTAGGAAGAGTTTGATATGGTTTGTGTGTGTGCTTCTTGCCTACGACCGAAGATAAGAAGAAGAGGAAAGAAGAGAGAGAGTGAAGTGATAGATGCATGGGAGTATGAGAATTAGGGTGGATGGGTTCTAGGGAGCATGATCACGAAATTAGGGTGGTAAGAAGGATCAATGAGTTCAAAAGAAAATATGCTACTTAGATTTGTGAGATCTTACCACTAGAGTGCAACTTGAAGTGATTTTTGGTTGAAACCTCCTTGAAATGCTTCTAATTCTCGAAAATTCTTGATGAGAGGGGAGAGGTGTTCTTGAATGTGTTCTTAGGAAGAGTTTGATATGGTTTGTGTGTGTGCTTCTTGCCTACGACCGAAGATAAGAAGAAGAGGGAAGAAGAGAGAGAGAGTGAAGTGATAGATGCATGGGAGTATGAGAATGCTTGGTTACATGTTGAGTAATTCCCTAATTATCTCCTAAACAAAAATGAGGTGTCAAGGCATTATAATCCCCATTAATCCCTTCCTTTATATATATATATATATATATATATATATATATATATATATATATAGTTGGGCCGAGAGGGAGAAAGATGAGAGATGGAATGGGCCTTTAATGCTTGGTTCTAATAATAGGAGGACCATTTTGATGGTTTTTGGCCCAATTAGAATGAAAGAATGGGTTTCACGACCCATTGAAGTTTATTAGGTTTGTTATGGCCCAATAAGGCCCACTAAGGTAAACCAATTCATTTTGGATCCATTATGGCCCAAAATGTTAAGTTTCATGGAAGTGGGTCCAATTAGGGCCCATTTAAGGGTCCTAAGCCCAAAATAGTCAAATTGGAAGTTTATTGGTCGATTAGGCCCAATAAGGAAATCCTAGTCCATAATGGACTTAAACCGGGATTTTTAGGGTTTCCAATCTTTTGTTGACCATTTGAAGTGTTTATATAGGGTGTTTGATGGAATTTTGTTGTCATTGAATAAACATCATGCATACTTTAAAGTATTAGCCACAAATGTTACCCTTGTTAATGTTTACAAAAACCTTAGAATTCCTAGTTGTGACATATACTGTTGGAGATGTTGATCGGATTGATTTGAGAGTCATCGTGAGACATGATGAACTTTTTCTTTTAATCTGCTAGAATCAGACTTGTAAAGTTGAACTTAGGGTTTTATCAAACACAAGAGATACTGTCGACAAGAAGAGGACAGCTTCAATATATTGATAAAAGCGGAAACCCTAGAGGATTCTTCAAACAGAAGAGATGCGTATGTAATACACAGTCTCCTGCTCTGATACCAATTGATGAGAATATTGCGCTATAGATCGATAGATTCTAAACAGAAAAACAATATTAATCAAGTAAAGAACACATGAATGGATCAAATGGTGTCGAATGATTAATATCTCACACCTCAGAAGAGCTCGATGAAGAACTTCGACTGTAGAGGTGTGCTAGGGTTACAATGCAAAAGAAATTAATGAGAACTACATCCTGAAAGCTATACATGCATGCATAAGATATACGCTAACCCTAATGATAAACCACGGTTGGACAGGCCCAAACCGCGTAAAAAAAATATCAACATTAACCCCATATGACGCAACACTCTGGACCCAACAATAAAGAATAATTTCCCCCAGAAAATCCGATATTTTTGGTTTTATAACAATGTCTACATTCTGGTATCGTTAAATAAGTTATTTTGTATTGACGCAATCAAAGAATTTATCTTCGAAAGTTTCTTTTGGTATTGAATCTCTATATGAGCCGTTATAACCATGCATGATAATGACTAGGTCGCCCGTCTTGGTATTTTTCCAAATGTCGGTCTTGCTAAGGATGTTGTCGCCCTAGACTGGCCTTGTCTAGCTGTAGCGAACAGCTAAGGCGTGGGGGGTCACCCCGTATAGATCTATACACAAACTCCCGCTTTCCTTCCAGGAAACTCTGATTATAACTACAGGCTACGATTGTACACTCAGTGGTGCCAACCGACAAGTCTCACTAGATTCTCAACCTCTTTTTGTACTATGTTTAATGTTTACGTATTGGTGAGATGTTTTTTTTGTATTCGAAAGGTACATGAATAAGTTTACAAAGTTTATTGATTACATAAGGGTATCTTTACAGCTTACTAACACATGAAATTTCCATTCCAAGCCCTATTAGTATGAAATTTGGCCACAAAGGCCCAATCACATGTGGAAGGGTAATTTAAGCCCAATAGGCATGTAAATGGGCCACAAAAGTCCAATAAACATGTAATCCAGAACTTAGGCCCAAATTAATATGTAAGTGGGCCACAAGACCCAATAAACATGTCATGGAATACATTGGGCTCATTTCACACTTAATTGGGCCCTTAGGGCCTAATGGCCAAGAAATGTGAATATTGGGCCCAATAAATAGTTTATCACGTATTTTGTTCGTTCGTTTGATTCATTTGTTTGTTTTAGTTCGAGGCTTAATAGATTGATGATAAAAAGCTTTCATTTTGTAAAAATAACATTTTTGGCCAATAATACTCCAATCTTTAATTAAGGCCCAAAGTTTTGTAAAAATGACGCATTAGTCCATAAATTATAAAAGTTTGCAATTTTGTCCTAAATGTCTATAAATTTACGGTTTTGACCCAAAATGTTTTATTTCACATTTAAAACCCTGTTTCGCTGAAAATTACATTTTTAGACCCTTATTGGTAAAAGTTTACATTTTCGGCCCAATTTTGGAAAACTTTACATTTTTGGTCCAATTTGAAAATAAATGATATTTTCACCTCTAAATTTGGTTTATTTACATTTATGACTCAAACTTTGGCTAAATAACATTTTTAAACCTCAAATCCTCATTTTTTTGCAAATTGGGCCCAAAGGCCGTGAGGCCCAAAAGTTTGGCCCAATAAGCTTAAATTTGCATTTTTGATCCTTTTAAAAGTATGTTTAGCATAAAAATACCTTTTTATACATGTAGGACCTGTTTGGCCCTTTTAAAAACAGAATTTTCACTTTTTACCCTTATCTTTTGTTTTCTTGACAATTTTGACCTTTAACAAGGTTTTTGTTGAATTCTTTTGCATCCTAAACATGTGTTCACCTTTGGCTTGATAATATGATATATATATATATATATATATATATATATATATATATATATATATATATAGTGTTGTAGTTCTTAGATCTTTGCTACATAATACTTAAAATTTCGAGATTCAATAAGATCTAACACATTTTTACCAAATAAACTAAGAGTTCACATGAAACATGCATATAACACATAGATCTACACATTTTACTTGCTTTCTCCCCCCAAAAATCATATGAAAACCAAAAACAAGGGGGTATGAACTCACCTTTGCTTTGATGTTTCAGTTTTGAAGAAGAAATGAAGAAGATTTTGGTCCTAGCAACACCTTGAAGTAGTTTTCGGACTTGGATGGTTTCTAGGGTGTTAGATCACGAAATGAAGCTTCATAAGAGAGTGTTCTTAGCTTAAGGATGAAACCAAAGACTTAAGTATGATAACAACTTACCAAAGAGTGATGATCTAGAAGAGAACCTCTTGATGACACACACCAAATCTCGAAATTTTTGTGGAAGAAGAGGGATATTCTTGAGAGTGTTAGAGAGTGTGTTTTGAAAATGTGTGTGTATGTTCTTGATCTTGCTCTCGGCTGATGGGAAGAAAAAGAGAGAGAAGTGGAGTGCATGGAAACATGAGTGTGCGTGGTTATATGATGAATAATTGCCTAGTTATCCTCTAAACAAAAATGAGGTGGCACCTCCCAAAGTCACCCCACCTTAATCTCTTCTTTTCCTTTTTTTTGTTTTATACATGGGCCGAGATTTTTGGGCCAAGAAGAAAAGTTGGAGTAGATTGGGCCCAATAACTTTAGCTAGGATATTTGGATCCTAAACATAAAATTTTCGGCCCATTGGGCTCTTGGAAGCATTCACGACCCAATTAGAGTAAAAGAATGGGCTTATGGCTCACTAAGGTTAATTGGATTAGTTGTGGCCCAATAAGGCCCATTAGGGTTAGAATGAATCATTCTAGACCCAAATGGTCAAAATTGTTTTAGATTTATGAATTGGGTCCAATTAGGGTCCAATTAGGGCTTCTAAGTCCAATAAAGTTGAATTGGATACTTATTGGTCCATTAGGCCCAATAAGGAACTCCTAGTCCAATATGGACTTAAACCATGGATCTTAGGGCTTCAGACTCTTTGATGAACATGAATGGTGAATCTAAATGTGCATTGAGTGAGATTTACTTAGAATATAAGTTTTACAATAGTTGAATGGTTACACAGGAATAGAATTTCCTAGCTAAAATGCCAGTTGTGACATCATCCCCCGTTAGAAGGAATTTCGTCCCAAAATTCTTTTGAAAACTAGGATTGTGAAGGAAAGAATAGGTGAGGGTACTTTTGCTTCATCTGGTCTTCATGTTCCCACGTGAATTCTGGTCCGCGTTTTGCGCTCCAACGAACCTTCACGATCGGGATGCGACTTTGCTATGTACGCTTCACCTCCCTATCCATAATCTCGACTGGTTCTTCGATGAACAGGAGGTTCTCGTTTAGCTCAAACTCTTCCAAAGGGACAACAAGGGTTTCATGTGATAGACACTTTGTCAGATTTGAGACGTGGAACATTGGGTGTACGTAGCTGCAGCTTGTAAGCCACTGGACCAATCCGTGCAAGAATCTCGAACGGTCCAATGTACCGCGGGTTCAATTTTCCTCTTTTCCCAAATCGAATCATTCCCTTCCATGGAGAGACCTTTAATAGCACGCAATCCCCGACTTCAAATTCTAGTGGCTTTTGTCGCTTGTCGGCATAACTCTTTTGTCGGTCTCGTGATGGTTGAAGTCGAGCTTTGATTTGGACTATCTTCTCGGTTGTTTCACGAATGATTTCGGGTCCTGTAAGAGCACTGGATGGCGATTGCCCTTTTGCTAGTTGAGTGTCACCCACCTCGGCCCAGCATAGGGGCGATCTACATTTACGACCATAGAGAGCCTCGAAGGGAGAAACCTTGATGCCCGTATGGTAACTGTTGTTATAAGAGAATTCGATCAGAGGCAAGTGGGCATCCCATGATTTGCCGAAGTCAATCACGCAAGCTCGGAGCATATCCTCGAGTGTCTGGATGATACGCTCACTCTGACCATCCGTCTGCGGGTGGTAGGGGGTGCTCATATCTAGCTGTGTTCCCATTGCCTTCGGAAGAGATTGCCAGAGTCTTGAAGTAAATCTGCTATCTCGATCCGAGATAATAGATACTGGCACTCCATGGAGTTTCACGACCTCCTTGATGTAGATTCGGGTCAGCTTTTCCATCTTGTAGGATTCTTTTATTGGCACGAAATGAGCGGATTTTGTCAATCTATCGACAATTACCCAGATAGCATCCAATCTGTCTGCTGTCTTTGGCAATTTAGTCACGAAGTCCATGGTAATCATTTCCCATTTCCACTCGGGTATCACTGGTTGTTGCAATAGTCCCGAGGGCTTTTGGTATTCCACTTTCACCTTGGCGCAAGTAAGACACTTACCCACGAAAGTAGCTATCTCTGCCATCATATTAGGCCACAAATATTGCTGATTGATATCCAAATACATTTTATCTGACCCCGGATGAATAGAATATCGCGTCTTGTGGGCTTCATGCATGACTATCTCTCTGAATCCCCTAATTTTGGGAACCCAGATTCTATTCATGAAGTAGTGGGTTCCGTTGTCTTTAACTTCGAGCTCCTTCTCCATTCCACGTAGCAATTCACTAGCGACATTCTCCGGCTTCAATGCGTCCAATTGAGCTTCCTTGATCTGTGAAGCCAGATGAGATTGGATGGTGATCCACAGAGTCTTCACACGACGATTTGAATATTCCTTTCTGCTCAGGGCATCGGTTGCCACGTTAGCCTTGTCGGGATGATATTTGATCTCACATTCATGATCGTTTAACAGCTCAACCCATCTTCGCTGCCTCATGTTTAGCTCCTTTTGACTTAGAATGTGCTGGAGGCTCTTGTGGTCTGTAAAGATGGTGCACTTAGTACCATAGAGGTAGTGCCTCCAAATTTTTAAGGCGAAGACCACTACCCCCAGTTCTAGATCATGTGTGGTGTAATTTACTTCATGCGTTTTTAGTTGTCTGGATGCATAAGCAATTACTTTCTCTCGTTGCATGAGGACACAACCTAAAACCTGATTCGAAGCATCACAGTAAACTATGAAGTCTTCAGTTCCCTCCGGTAAGGATAGCACTGGAGCACTACAGAGGGCTTGCTTCAAGGTTTGGAAGGCAAGCTCTTGCTTTTCGGTCCATTTGAAGGGTACACCTTTTTGGGTTAACGTGGTGAGGGGTTTGGCTCTCTTGGAAAAGTTTTGAATGAATCTTCGGTAGTAGCCTGCGAGACCCAATAATTGGCGAATTTCTGTTGGCGTTGACGGAATTGCCCAGTTTTCGATCGCTTTGATCTTGGAGGGGTCCACATGTATTCCTTCCCGACTGCCTACATGGCCCAGGAAGTTCACACTGCGGAGCCAGAACTCGCACTTGGAGAGTTTCGCATACAACTTTTCAGCCCGTAGGGTTTCTAAAATTTGTCGAAGGTGTTGGCTATGATCTTCTTCGCTTCGAGAGTACACAAGAATATCGTCAATGAAAACGATGAAGAATTTATCAAGGAATGAGCGACAGACTCGATTCATGAGGTCCATAAATGCAACGGGGGCATTTGTTAGACCGAAGGGCATTATGACGAATTCGTAGTGACCGTATCGAGTTCGGAAAGCAGTCTTAGGAATGTCCTCATCTCGGACTTTGAGTTGATGATAACCGGATCTCAGATCTATTTTTGAAAATTAACTAGCTCCTTGAAGTTGGTCAAATAGATCATCAATTCGTGGAAGTGGATACCGGTTTTTGATGGTGAGTTTGTTTAATTCCCTATAATCGATGCACATCCTGAAGGATCCGTCTTTCTTTTTAACGAAAAGAACCGGAGCTCCCCACGGCGAGAAGCTGGGTCTGATGAATCCTTTCTCCAGGAGTTCGCCCAGTTGGCTTGATAACTCTTGCATTTCTGCAGGAGCCAACCTATAGGGTGATTTGGCTATTGGAGTGGCTCCAGGCACTAGGTCGATTCGGAATTTGATTTGTCGCTCTGGGGGTATTTGTCACACCCCGGCCGTCGGCGGAAACACCGGGCGATGTAACGTCATTTCTCGTATCATAGTTATCAACTTCCTGAAAACACATGCAATTTAAAAATACGTCAACATAAAGTTGGTGAGTCAACAGGTTTTGACTCCATATAAAAATAATACATTTTCCAAGCTCAAAAGTATAGTTTTGAAAGTATCATTTTGACTCTCCAACGTTTAGTATATATATCCTAGGTATAAAATTTTACTTACCAAATAAATAGTTTACCTATAAGTCTAATATACTATGAATATAAGTGTTTGTAATTCCATACAAACGAAAGTTGCTACGTATAAATCTATTTCAATTATATACGAGTAAAACCGCTATGTATAAATCTATTTCAATTCTATACGAGTAAAACCGCTACGTATAAATCTATTTCAATTCTATACGAGTAAAACCGCTACGTATAAATCTATTTCAATTCTATACGAGTATGTGTGTTAGGTATAATTATCTACTTAATATACAAGTAGTATACCTACAAGTTTCTTGTACCTAGAGTATAAGTGTTTGGGAAACTTATACTTAACATTAATACTTGTATAACGACAAAGTATAATGCTTCTAACAATTTGCTACCATGAGTCCGTAACCGCGGCTATATGACTAGTTTCAAACCTCTGCTTGATGCTACAAGTTTCGCATCTTAAGATAAGTTCCACACGCTTCATCAACGTCGGAATAATAAACAAACAAAAGGACAGTTCGTCACTTGCACACCGTTGTGTTGTAGCTAGCAACCACGAGTGGGGTTGTCAACCCGTATCTTATTCATACACGACATCCTCGCTCACACGGGATTAACGGTTACAGGTCAGAGTATTTTCCCTAAGATTTCCAATCTTAGTTGATGAATACAATAGCTCATGTAGACTTGTCGAGTTCCGTTAGTTCTAGTAGTAAAATCATATTCGTGTCTAAAACCCTAAGTTATTAGACTATGCTTTTAACATTACTCCTAATATTTATAATACTTAGGCAGTACAACAGCTATAATTAGAATTAAAACCAGATTTTATCTTGACATAAAACCAATAACAACAACATATAAGATACCTGGTTTTATCTTGACATAAAACCAACAATAACAACGTACGTATCAATTAACATATAGAACTTCCAAGTATAACTCTGGAACTATATCGCACACGAAATATATATAGAATCCTAAGTATAACTCAAGATCTACATTAATACAAGAACAAGTTGATAATAGTTGTATATATTCATTATATTATATTTAGAACGACTATATCCCGGTTATTATAACTATCTACGTTGATACTAATATACTATCATATAGACATAATAATAACGTATATATAATATTTAGCATGCGTTTTCCCCCGAAATATTAGAAAGTGGGGCCGTGAAACTCACCTTAATAGCGTGATCTATAGAATCTAAACGGTCAGAGGCTCGTCGTAGTGAGGCTCGGGAAGGGAAACGGCCTTCGGAAACGAGAGAATGAAAGTAGAAGGTGTAAGGATTGAATGAGCTTTGATCGCTATTTATAGGGTGTTCTGGGCCATTCCACGTCGTGGAATACATATGGTCACGTCGTGGACATCCATTAGTTATCCGGTAGCTTTAACATGTGTTTTCTAGCCCCGATTAGTGTCCGAGACACGTTTCACGTCGTGGCCTTAATTGCCACGTCGTGGATTAAGGCGGCTAGGGTTTTTTGCCACGTGTCATGCCCTTAGACAGTTGCATCTTCGGAAGGCCATACGAACTCCGTTTTTGACGTTCTTTATATCCACGCGTAGGTAATCCCGAGTACTACAACTATCTAATAGATTCCAATAGCTAATCCTAAGCCTATTTTAAATTCCCTTAGTTATAGAGATTTTATAGTGTACGGTTTATCATAATTTCTTCACACGAAGTCAGATTTAGACGTTCTTTACATTTTTGGAATCGTATGCACGTATACTTTGAGTTATATGATAAATTATGTATGAATGTTCATACTTTTACATGAATTACATAGTAAGTTTATCACATTACTAGTTTAACAAAATCACATTACATGATTGGCATAATCACATGTGATTTGTTATTGACCTAATTTTGACGGGTGTTACATTCTCCCCCCGTTAGAACAATTTTGTCCCGAAATTTATCTTACGGATGGGGTTTTGTTAAATAGTTGGTGGTATATTTTTGTTTCATCTGATATTCACATTCCCAAGTAAATTCAGGTCCTCGTAAAGAGTTCCATCGAACTTTCACTATGGGAATATGGCTTCGTTTTAAACGTTTGACTTCTCGATCCATGATCTCAACAGGTTTTTCTACAAAGTTGAGTTTCGTATTGACTTGTATCTCTTCGAGAGGTATAACAAGAGTGTCATCAGAAAGACATCTTTTGAGATTTGACACGTGAAAAACATCGTGTACATTGCTTAGCTCTTGAGCTAACTTTAGTTGATATGTGACAGAACCAATTCTTGCTAGAATTTCAAAAGGTCCTATTTACCATGGGTTTAGTTTTCCTCGTTTCCCGAATAGAATCACGCCTTTCCAAGGAGAGACCTTCAACATTACTTTATCTCCAACTTGGAATTCTAAAGGCTTACGTCCTACGTCATCATAGCTCTTCTGACGATCACGTGCTGCCTTTAATCGATCCTTAATTTGCACGATCTTTTGAGTTTTCTCGTGGGTTATTTCTAGCTCGGTTCATAAGGTATCACCTATATGTTCTCTGGCCAATTGTGTGTCTCCAACTTCTCAGTGCAAAAACTACAGCTCCCAATTCAAGGTCATGGGTAGTGTAATTATTATCATGCACCTTAAGTTGTCGTGATGCGTAGGCGATAACTTTTCCTCTTTACATCAACACACATCCCAATCCTTGATTTGATGCGTCGCAGTATACGACTGAATTTTCTGTCCCATCTGGGAGGGATAGGATTGGTGCACTACACAACATTTGCTTTAGTTTCTGAAAAGCAGCTTCTAGTTTGATTTCCCAGTTGAACTTCATATCCTTCCGGGTTAGTGTTGTAAACGGCTTGGCTATTTTGGAGAAATTCTCTATGAATCTACGGTAATAGCCAACAAGTCCTAAGAATTGACGCACTTCTGTTGGCGTCTTTGGTGCTTCCCAATTCTTAATTGCTTCAATCTTGGAGGGGTCAACATGAATTCCTTCGTTGCTAACTACATGACCTAAAAATTTGTACTTCTCTAATCCAAAATTCACATTCGGAGAATTTGGCGTACAACTTTTCTTTTCTTAGTAGTTCCAAGATTATTTGCAAGTGTTGACCGTGTTCTTCCTTGGTTCGTGAATATATCAATATATCATCGATAACTACTATCACGAATTTATCCAAGTACGGTTTGCAAACACTATTCATGAGGTCCTTGAATATTGTTGGAGAGATGGTTAATCCAAAGGCATAACTAACAACTCTTAATGACCATATCGAGTCCTAAATGTTGTTTTCGGAACATCGTCTTCTTGTACTCCGAGGTGATGGTATCCTGATTTAAGATCTATCTTGAATCTTCTAGAATCTTCGGGTGTTTTAGTCTATCAACCACCGTATCCAAGTTTAGTTGTGCATCGGCCTGACCATAATTAAACATAGGTGATCAGACTACGTTTAGTCGTGGTTCGTCCCATGTACAATAAAACTCGACTAAGTAGTTTGACCTAAAACATTGTGTTGTGTAGTTATCGAGGGTTTAGATTTTCTATATTTTGGTTTATACATGTGTTCTCATCGCGGGACTGAGTTCATACATAACTCTATATCTTTGTGTTTGTTATGTTCATGGGTATTATTAATTATTGTTTGTTACTTCAGGTCTAGCTGATAAGGCACCGGCCAGTCAGGACAGTCGAAAGGGCTGGATCATTTTAGCATATAGTCGTTCTGAAATCCAGCAACCCAAATCGAGATGTCTATCCTTGTCACTGCTCCCGTAAGTAGTCCTTCAGTAGTATAATTACTAATACTTTTTGTTTGTAGGTTAAGGGATATTACCTAAACCTAACAGAGTAAGCCCTAAACTATAGCCGTGCTTTCCTAAGAAAGTACTAATTCACTATAGTTAATAGCTCTGATACCAATCTGTCACACCCTGGCCGTCGACGGAAACACCGGGCGGTGTAATGTCATTTCTCGTATCATAGTTATCAACTTCCTGAAAACACATGCAATTTAAAAATACGTCAACATATAGTTGGTGAGTCGACAGGTTTTGACTCCATATAAAAATAATACATTTTCCAAGCTCAAAAGTATAGTTTTGAAAGTATCATTTTGACTCTCCAACGTTTAGTATATATATCCTAGGTATAAAATTTTACTTACCAAATAAATAGTTTACCTATAAGTCTCATATACTATGAATATATGCGTTTGTAATTCCATACAAACGAAAGTTGCTACGTATAAATCTATTTCAATTCTATACGAGTAAAACCGCTACGTATAAATCTATTTCAATTCTATACGAGTATGTGTGTTAGGTATAATTATCTACTTAATATACAAGTAGTATAACTACAAGTTTCTTGTACCTAGAGTATAAGTGTTTGGGAAACTTATACTTAACATTAATACTTGTATAACGACAAAGTATAATGCTTCTAACAATTTGCTACCATGAGTCCGTAACCGCGGCTATATTCTGCTTGATGCTACAAGTTTCGCATCTTAAGATAACTTCCACACGCTTCATCAACGTCGGAATAATAAACAAACAAAAGGACAGTTCGTCACTCGCACACCGTTGTGTTGTAGCTAGCAACCACGAGTAGGGTTGTCAACCCATATCTTATTCATACACGACTTCCTCGCTCACACGGGATTAACGGTTACAGGTCAGAGGATTTTCCCTAAGATTTCCTATCTTAGTTGATGAATACAATAGCTCATGTAGACTTGTCGAGTTCCGTTAGTTCTAGTAGTAAAATCATATGTGTGTCTAAAACCCTAAGTTATTAGACTATGCTTTTAACATTACTCCTAATATTTATAATACTTAGGCAGTACAACAGCTATAATTAGAATTAAAACCAGATTTTATCTTGACATAAAACCAATAACAACAACATATAACATACCTGGTTTTATCTTGACATAAAACCAACAATAACAACGTACGTATCAATTAACATATAGAACTTCCGAGTAAAACTCTGGAACTATATCGCACACGAAATCTATATAGAATCCTAAGTATAACTCAAGATCTACATTAATACAAGAACAAGTTGATAACAGTTGTATATATTCAAAATATTATATTTAGAATGACTATATCCCGGTTATTATAACTATCTACGTTGATACTACTATACTATCATATAGACATAATAATAACGTATATATAATATTTAGCATGCGTTTTCCCCCGAAATATTAGAAAGCGGGGCCGTGAAACTCACCTTAATAGCGTGATCTATAGAATCTAAACGGTCAGAGGCTCGTTGTAGTGAGGCTCGGGAAGGGAAACGGCCTTCGGAAACGAGAGAATGAAAGTAGAAGGTGTAAGGATTGAATGAGCTTTGATCGCTATTTATAGGGTGTTCTGGGCCATTCCACGTCGTGGAATACATATGGTCACGTCGTGGACATCCATTAGTTATCCGGTAGCTTTAACACGTGTTTTCTAGCCCCGATTAGTGTCCGAGACACGTTTCACGTCGTGGCCTTAATTGCCACGTCGTGGCTTAAGGCGGCAAGGTTTTTTGCCACGTGTCATGCCCATAGACAACTGCATCTTCGGAAGGCCATAACTTTTGCATACGAACTCCGTTTTTGACGTTCTCTATATCCACGCGTAGGTAATTCCGAGTACTACAACTATCTAATAGATTCCAATAGCTAATCCTAAGTCTATTTTAAATTCCCCTAGTTATAGAGATTTTATAGTGTTCGGTTTATCATAACTTCTTCATACGAAGTCAGATTTAGACGTTCTCTACATTTTTGGAATCGTATGCACGTATACTTTGAGTTATATGATAAATTATGTATGAATGTTCATACTTTTACATGAATTACATAGTAAGTTTATCACATTACTAGTTTAACAAAATCACATTACATGATTGGCATAATCACATGTGATTTGTTATTGACCTAATTTTGACGGGTGTTACATTCTCCCCCCGTTAGAACAATTTTGTCCCGAAATTTATCTTACGGATGGGGTTTTGTTAAATAGTTGGGGGTATATTTTTGTTTCATCTGATATTCACATTCCCAAGTAAATTCAGGTCCTCGTAAAGAGTTCCATCGAACTTTCACTATGGGAATATGGCTTCGTTTTAATCGTTTGACTTCTTGATCCATGATCTCAACAGGTTTTTCTACAAAGTTGAGTTTCGTATTGACTTGTATCTCTTCGAGAGGTATAACAAGAGTGTCATCAGAAAGACATCTTTTGAGATTTGACACGTGAAAAACATCGTGTATATTGCTTAGCTCTTGAGCTAACTTTAGTTGATATGTGACAGAACCAATTCTTTCTAGAATTTCAAAAGGTCCTATTTACCATGGGTTTAGTTTTCCTCGTTTCCCGAATAGAATCACGCCTTTCCAAGGAGAGACCTTCAACATTACTTTATCTTCAACTTGGAATTCTAAAGGCTTACGTCGTACGTCATCAAAGCTCTTCTGACGATCACGTGCTGCCTTTAATCGATCCTTAATTTGCACGATCTTTTGAGTTTTCTCGTGGGTTATTTCTAGCTCGGTTCATAAGGTATCACCTATATGTTCTCTGGCCAATTGTGTGTCTCCAACTTCTCAGTGCAAAACCTACAGCTCCCAATTCAAGGTCATGGGTAGTGTAATTATTCTCATGCACCTTAAGTTGTCGTGATGCGTAGGCGATAACTTTTCCTCTTTACATCAACACACATCCCAATCCTTGATTTGATGCGTCGCAGTATACGACTGAATTTTCTGTCCCATCTGGGAGGGATAGGATTGGTGCACTACACAACATTTGCTTTAGTTTCTGAAAAGCAGCTTCTAGTTTGACTTCCCAGTTGAACTTCATATCCTTCCGGGTTAGTGTTGTAAACGGCTTGGCTATTTTGGAGAAATTCTCTATGAATCTACGGTAATAGCCAACAAGTCCTAAGAATTGACGCACTTCTGTTGGCGTCTTTGGTGCTTCCCAATTCTTAATTGCTTCAATCTTGGAGGGGTCAACATGAATTCCTTCGTTGCTAACTACATGACCTAAAAATTTGTACTTCTCTAATCCAAAATTCACATTCGGAGAATTTGGCGTACAACTTTTCTTTTCTTAGTAGTTCCAAGATTATTTGCAAGTGTTGACCGTGTTCTTCCTTGGTTCGTGAATATATCAATATATCATCGATAACTACTATCACGAATTTATCCAAGTACGGTTTGCAAACACTAATCCAAAGGCATAACTAAGAACTCTTAATGACCATACCGAGTCCTAAATGTTGTTTTCAGAACATCGTCTTCTTGTACTCCGAGGTGATGGTATCCTGATTTAAGATCTATCTTGAATCTTCTAGAATCTTCGGGTGTTTTAGTCTATCAACCACCGTATCCAAGTTTAGTTGTGCATCGGCCTGACCATAATTAAACATAGGTGATCAGACTACGTTTAGTCGTGGTTCGTCCCATGTACAATAAAACTCAACTAAGTAGTTTGACCTAAAACATTGTGTTGTATAGTTATCGAGGGTTTGGGTTTTCTATATTTTGGTTTATACATGTGTTCTCATCGCGGGACTGAGTTCATACATAACTCTATATCTTTGTGTTTGTTATGTTCATGGGTATTATTAATTATTGTTTGTTACTTCAGGTCTAGCTGATAAGGCACCGGCAAGTCAGGACAGTCGAAAGGGCAGGATCATTTTAGCATATAGTCGTTCTGAAATCCAGCAACCCAAATCGACATGTCTATCCTTGTCACTGCTCCCGTAAGTAGTCCTTCAGTAGTATAATTACTAATACTTTTTATTTGTAGGTTAAGGGATATTACCTAAACCTAACAGAGTAAGCCCTAAACTATAGCCGTGCTTTGCTAAGAAAGTACTAATTCACTATAGTTAATAGCTCTGATACCAATCTGTCACACCCTGGCCGTCGACGGAAACACCGGGCGGTGTAACGTCATTTCTCGTATCATAGTTATCAACTTCCTGAAAACACATGCAATTTAAAAATACGTCAACATATAGTTGGTGAGTCCACAGGTTTTGACTCCATATAAAATTAATACATTTTCCAAGCTCAAAAATATAGTTTTGAAAGTATCATTTTGACTCTCCAACGTTTAGTATATATATCCTAAGTATAAAATTTTACTTACCAAATAAATAGTTTACCTATAAGTCTCATATACTATGAATATAAGTGACAAACGAAAGTTGCTACGTATAAATCTATTTCAATTCTATACGAGTAAAACCGCTACGTATAAATCTATTTCAATTCTATATGAGTAAAACCGCTACGTATAAATCTGTTTCAATTTTATACGAGTAAAACCGCTACGTATAAATCTATTTCAATTCTATACGAGTATGTGTGTTAGGTATAATTATCTACTTAATATACAAGTAGTATACCTACATGTTTCTTGTACCTAGAGTATAAGTGTTTCGGAAACTTATACTTAACATTAATACTTGTATAACGACAAAGTATAATGCTTCTAACAATTTGCTACCATGAGTCTGTAACCGCGAATATATGACTAGTTTCAAACCTCTGCTTGATGCTACAAGTTTCGCATCTTAAGATAAGTTCCACACGCTTCATCAACGTGGGAATAATAAACAAACAAAATGACAGTTCGTCACTTGCACACCGTTGTGTTGTAGCTAGCAACCACGAGTGGGGTTGTCAACCCGTATCTTATTCATACACGACATCCTCGCTCACACGGGATTAACGGTTACAGGTCAGAGTATTTTCCCTAAGATTTCCAATCTTAGTTGATGAATACAATAGCTCATGTAGACTTGTCGAGTTCCGTTAGTTCTAGTAGTAAAATCATATTCGTGTCTAAAACCCTAAGTTATTAGACTATGCTTTTAACATTACTCCTAATATTTATAATACTTAGGCAGTACAACAGCTATAATTAGAATTAAAACCAGATTTTATCTTGACATAAAACCAATAACAACAACATATAAGATACCTGGTTTTATCTTGACATAAAACCAACAATAACAACGTACGTATCAATTAACATATAGAACTTCCAAGAATAACTCTGGAACTATATCGCACACGAAATATATATAGAATCCTAAGTATAACTCAAGATCTACATTAATACAAGAACAAGTTGATAATAGTTGTATATATTCATTATATTATATTTAGAACGACTATATCCCGGTTATTATAACTATCTACGTTGATACTAATATACTATCATATAGACATAATAATAACGTATATATAATATTTAGCATGCGTTTTCCCCCGAAATATTAGAAAGTGGGGCCGTGAAACTCACCTTAATAGCGTGATCTATAGAATCTAAACGGTCAGAGGCTCGTCGTAGTGAGGCTCGGGAAGGGAAACGGCCTTCGGAAACGAGAGAATGAAAGTAGAAGGTGTAAGGATTGAATGAGCTTTGATCGCTATTTATAGGGTGTTCTGGGCCATTCCACGTCGTGGAATACATATGGTCACGTCGTGGACATCCATTAGTTATCCGGTAGCTTTAACACGTGTTTTCTAGCCCCGATTAGTGTCCGAGACACGTTTCACGTCGTGGCCTTAATTGCCACGTCGTGGATTAAGGCGGCAAGGTTTTTTGCCACGTGTCATGCCCTTAGACAGCTGCATCTTCGGAAGGCCATAACTTTTGCATACGAACTCCGTTTTTGACGTTCTCTATATCCACGCGTAGGTAATTCCGAGTACTACAACTATCTCATAGATTTCAATAGCTAATCCTAAGCCTATTTTAAATTCCCCTAGTTATAGAGATTTTATAGTGTTCGGTTTATCATAACTTCTTCACACGAAGTCAGATTTAGACGTTCTCTACATTTTTGGAATCGTATGGACGTATACTTTGAGTTATATGATAAATTATGTATGAATGTTCATACTTTTACATGAATTACATAGTAAGTTTATCACATTACTAGTTTAACAAAATCATATTACATGATGTTGTGAATGCTCGCTTCCTCTTTGGTTTTGTCCACCACATGAGCAAGGAATGCGTAGTTTTTCTTTTGTAGACACTTTTTTGCCTTGATACATGAGATAAGGCGAAGGTTTGTGCCGGGTTTATCTCTGTAGATTATTAGGGTTTCGTGATTAGGAAGATGAAGGCAAACGGCCTTCTCGTGACACATAGTATCGGCATGATGGGGGCTTAACCAATCGATGCCGATGATCACATCAAAACTCCTAATATTTACAGGCATTAAGTTTATTTGGAAGGTGTAATTGGTTAGTTCTAACGTACATCCTATATAGATATCTTTTGTTGTTTCTGATTTCCCATTAGCCATTTCCACCGTAAAGGCTTCGTTGAGCTTCCGGGGTTGTTGATTTAGCAAGTGTTTGAATTTATTACTAACAAAACTTCGTTCCACCCCACTATCAAATAGGATGCATGCATACGAGTTGTTAAGTAGGATCGTACCGGTGACAACGGCTGGGTCCTGCACTGCTTCACCCTGACCCATTGTCAGCACTCTCCCTGCTGCTCTTGCCCCTTAATTGTTCGGGTTGGGGCAGTTTTGCCTGAAATGCCCGGTCTTTCCACATCCGTAACAGGTGTAGCTGGCTCCAGAATTGGTGTTGTTGTTATTATTGTTGTTGTTGTTGTTGTTGTTGTTATTTGTCGTCTGGTTCTGTGGGAGCTGAGTCCTACAATACTTTGCTATATGGCCCTTCCAGTTGCACCTTGTGCAACTCATCTCTCTGCACTCTCCATGATGGTGGAGGTTGCATTTGTTACACTTGGGAAGAATTCCTGAATACTGCTTTGAAGCATATGGCGTGGATGAGGCTGGAGCATGTGGTGTGGTGGTAGCTTGTGTTGCAGCATAGGCAGACACCGTTTGTTGCTTCTTAGACGATTCCGAGTTTTTCTTTCCCTTTCTCTTGTTGTTTCTCCCCTTCTTGTTATCTTCTTCCTTCTTAACCTCCGCTTCCACTGTTTTGGCACCCTTCTTATTGCCATGATCATACAGTTTCTTGGCCAGTCTCTTGGCGCTATCAAACGTCTCAGGGTTTGTCGCAATGACATTCCCTTGGATAGGTGCAGTCAATCCCCAAATAAACCTCTCAATCTTTTTCCCTTCTGAGGTGATCATTCCGGGACACAGAAGAGATAGCTCACTAAACCGGGATATGTATGCGTCGATGTTGGAGTTTTGAACTGTGAGGTTCCACAACTCTTGTTCCATCTTCTGAATCTCACCTCTACGACAATATTCCGCTAACAACATCTCCTTCAGCCCTTCCCAGGGCATCGCTTTTGCCACCGGGAGTGGCATGGCCTCCACATGGCCATTCCACCAGGAAAGGGCTTGCTCAATGAACGTGCAGGCTGTGAACTTGACCTTACACTCATCCGGACATCCGCAGATTTCGAAGACGGATTCTACCTTCTTGATCCATATCTTCAGGGCTATTACGCCTCCTGTCCCATTAAAGGTCTAAGGTTTGGCGTTCGCGAAATCTTTGTAGGTGCATGCTCGTGCGGCTCCATGGTTTGTCCCTTGATTAGTGCTTCCGGCTTCCTGCCCGTTGCCTTCTCCGTTGTTTCCATTGCGAATCTGCGCAAGTGCTGCAGTGACCGCAGCGTACACTGCTGCCTGGAATGCAACCGAGTTTATCTCATGTGGGGTCGGTGTTGCGTTGTTTCCACGGTTGGGTCTTTGAGGCATCTTTCTGTCATGGAATGGAAAGATGTTGAGTGCCTATCGTTATGCGAGTTTGTGATCCTATATACTAGGGGTATAGTGTGTATATTTAAGTACTTTCATGCATTAACATTAAAACAAGGAAAATAAAGCACATAGCAGGCGACAAGTCATGATAAAACATAGAGCATTTTTATTAATACTAAAAATTTTGATACATGAAAATTTGCCAGAAGGCATACAGTGCATGTGACAATCCGAAACTTTTTCCGTTATCCTTACCCAGTTTCCGTTAATAAAATTTGGGTTTTTATTTAATTCCGTCAAATTTCTTAGTTTGGGAAGGACTTTACGTTTTAAATAAATCAATTCAGATTTATTTCCGTTCACAATAATATTATTTTTGGTCTAACGGAATATTCTAAGCTCAGTTCAATCGAGTTTTGGATTCAAAAACGAGGTTTTCTAAGTCAAAGCATAGCATCCGGGCCAAACAACCCTTCGAGAGGAGTTTACGGCCGCAAACTCAGTTTACGACCGTAAACTCTGTTTACTACCGTAAACCCTGTTCACGGCCGTAAACCCTCCACCCCACCCCTTGGCCGTAAACTCACCCCTATATAAGGGATGAGTAGCCTTCATTTCACATTTTACACATCTCAGGAGCTTTCTCTCTCTACTCTCTCTCTCTCTCTCTCTCTACAAACTTCGAATTTTCTCAAGGATCCTCAAGAATGTAAGTGATTCTTCACTTTGATTGTGTTTCTATCCTTATTCTAGTGATGAATCCATGTCTCATCTCCTAAATTTCATCATTTTCTAGATTTTCTCTCTCACCAAGAACACCAAGAACACACACTAGTTCTTGGTGGCTAAAAACCTCATTCCAAGCTTCTTAACAGTAAGTACCTACCATCTGTACTTGTTATCTACTAGAAACCATCGATTTTCGCCTAAAAATCGACCTGAAACGCATGAACTGAGTGTTTACGGCCGTACTCCCTTCAATGGCCGTAAACTCCATTTTTGGTCGATTATTGACCTTTAAACTCTTCCTTGAGCTGGGCACGAGGCTTAGGACACGTCCAGAAGGCTAGAAAGGACCTTGAAACACCGAAAATTGCACTTTTCGCCAAGTGTTTACGGCCGTAAACCCATGGACCGCAAACACTTGGGCCGTAAACATATAGGCCATAAACCCTGTTGGGCCGCAAACCCTTGACCATACACTCCTTTTACGACCACAAACTCCCCATTTTCAAATCACATGCGATTCTAACACTTAGTTTTAAGTGTTTCCTAGTCCCTAAGGTGGTTCTTTCCATAACAACTAGTGTTATGCCCTCACCTAATGCATATATGTACTTTTACATGCAAAATAGGATCCGTTTGTGCCCGAGGCTTTATTTGACACTCAGCAATCCCTAGCAACTTACACTCGAATCCCGCGTCAAACTGTGAGTTCATACCCCTACGCTTTTTCGAGTTTTTCATGTTTTCAGGGGGGAATACAAGTAAAAGTACAAGGAAACTTGTGCTTAAAGTATATTATTTTGTATAAAATAATTATATGTTCAGTATGCTTTTAACACAGAAAACAGTTTTACCAAACGATTAAGAAATCAACTCGTAGAAACAGTTTTCAAAACTAAAGCAATGAACTTGTGAATCTTGTCATAAAATGTGATATTTTATAAAGGATTCATACACATCATAAGCAGGATTTTCGGTATTATTACATGCAAATTGTTAATCTAAAGTTGGAGACACGTCCTTGGTAACACTCCCACCGAATTCGAGAGTGTAGGACTAGCACTTGTAACCAGAATCTCTTGTAGGGAGAGCGTGACTGATGTGTATAGATCTATACGGGACTGACTATCCCGCACCTCGCTGCTAGCTACAGTGGGACCGTCAGGTCCAGGGGTGACAAAGTCATAAAAAGATACTGGCCCCGTTACGTGCCATATCAAGTCTAAGTTCGGTTATGACACTCACAACCTAGATAACATAATTTACTTTTGTAATAATGAAACAAGTGAACTAACCTCAAAGTAATAACCGATTTGATTACTAGAGGGTATTAATAATACCCTTAGGATTTAGTTCACCACTTATTTATTAGTTTTATTTATGTAATAAGGCTAATACATCTCACAGAGAGCAAACAGGGTTTTTCAAGGAAACTACATCTAACGATACAAGTATGGTAGATACTTGTACACCTCAGACAAGAACAGATAACCAACCGTCAACTTTTAAGGAAAATATAGGATTTTCCTGGGATAACTCAACCTTTCATAAACAGGCTGTTTAACAAATAACTATTGATAAACAAACATCTTTCATAAGAAAACATAGGATTTTCTTGGGAAACACTTTTCAAAGGATCAAAGAACATTTTCCACCAAAAACTAAACGCTTATGAACTCACCAGCTTTATGCTGATACTCTTTCAAACTGCTTGTATTCTCAGGGCAACAATAGACAGGTACTCTTGCCAACTTTTGGAGAAGACGGAGCATTTTGGAGTCACGTCTTTTACTTTTGTTATGTACTGATATGAACAAACTATGTTTTCAAACAATGTAAATATTCATATTATAATTTAATGGTTGTGTTTACTGTGATTGCTATGATACGATTGTTGTGATACTACGCATGACGTCACCCGCCCCTGGACGTTTCCGCCGTCCGTTCCGACGGTTCGGGGGTGTGACAGTGCATAAGGAAAATAAAAATCCGGAAGCATAACAGCTCTATGAGTAGTGTGATCACTTAAACATAGAGTCGGTAGTACATGACATAAAACGCCTAAGAGAAACCTAATACTAACGATAACTACTACTGGTCCTAGCCATGGTGGGATGTGCCAGGGGGAAACAAAATATTAGTAGGAGATACGGCTTGTTCCTCATACGGTGAGACCTATATAGCAAGTAGTAGAGCAAGTCCTATCAATAGGGACGACGATGACACTCAATCGTCGAGCTGACGTAATAGGAGTTCAGCCAGTTCATCCGCCTCTTGGGTGATTACCTCTACCCTTTGCTCAGCTCGTACAGCCCTTGCTTCGGCTGTAAAAAGTTGAAGCTTGAGGGTGATTATTGCTTCCTCGAGAGAGCGTAGATAGTATGCATCACCCTTTTGAATCGTTCGTGGATCTGATGGGGCTTTCGATAGGTGGGGTTCACCGCGTCCCTCTTCTACATCCTTCCCTTCATCTAACTCCTGGTCAGATTCGCTATATTCGTAATCGGTTACCACATATTCTTCTGGTTCGACTTCGGGTCCAACGTCACGGGCTCCCCCTTGCCCTTCTCCGGGATCCTCCTCAAGCATTCCTTGAGCCACTAGTGCTTGATAGAAATGCGCCCCTTGTTGATCGTCATCCATGGTGACTGCATGGGGGGCGCGAGAACAAGTCATGTTTTGATTATTCTTGTAGTATATTTTTAGTTATTTAAGTTTTGGGTTCCCTAGAGTTTTGGAGAGTGAGGTAGGCTTTTGGATTCATTTCTCGCTATGATTACTCCCGAACACATGTTGGTCATATTCTGAATAAATATAGTTGATCAGGCTATATTTATCCCTAATATGACTAAATAACTGCCCAGGTTTAATCATAGTGTTCAATTTCCTCCAGAAGCTTTTATTAGATGATGTTAGATTATTATCCTAGTATGCGCACATAAGTGTGAGATTTTTGTTTTGTTCAGAGTTATTTAGTCCCATTGTGTTTATAGTTGCATATAATGTATGGTTAGATATGCTAGTTCACTATAAACATTGCTCTGATAGCAACCTGTCACACCCCCGAACCACACGGCGGAAACGTCCGGGGGCTAGTGTGACTAACAATTGAATAATCATCACAATGAATATAATTGAATCATAACACGATCATCACCAACATTACATAACACAACTAGCATTGTTCACATCAAGTACATTGTTAAAATATATAAGTTCAAATTGTTAAAAGTACGATAAGTACTATTACATAAAACGAAACCATACACACTTGCATATCTTCCAGCTTAACGATTACCTGAGAATACAAGTTATTTTGAAAACGGTCAACATATATAATGTTGGTGAGTTCATAAGTATCTATGAGTAAAAGTCTTTGTATCTTTCATAAAAACCCTGAAAATCTGATATTTTCTGTAAAATGTTTGAAAATGTTGTGAAAATCAAGTATAAATGCATATGTGTATTTCATAGTTATAGTTTATAAAAAAGTAGTTTAGTTTCACTGTATTGTGAATAAATGATAAATGTATAATGAATAATTTCCCCCAGAAAATCCGATATTTTCTGTTTTATAACAATGTCTAGATTCTGGTATCGTTAAATAAGTTATTTTGTATTGACACAATCAAAGAATTTATCTTCGAAAGTTTCTTTTGGTATTGAATCCCTATATGAGCCGTTATAATCATGCATGATAATGACTAGGTCACCCGTCTTGGTATTTTTCCAAATGCCGGTCTTGCTAAGGATGTTGTCGCCCTAGACTGGCCTAGTCTAGCTGTAGCGAACAGCTAAGGCGTGGGGGGTCACCCCGTATAGATCTATACACAAACTCCCGCTTTCCTTCCAGGAAACTCTGATTATAACTACAAGCTACGATTGTACAGTCAGTGGTGCCAACCGACAAGTCTCACTAGATTCTCAACCTCTTTTTGTACTATGTTTAATGTTTACGTATTGGTGAGATGTTTTTTTTTGTATTCGAAAGGTACATGAATAAGTTTACGAAGTTTATTGATTACATAAGGGTATCGTTACGGCTTACTAACACATGAAATTTCCATTCCAAGCCCTATTAGTATGAAATTTGGCCACAAAGGCCAAATCACATGTAAAAGGGTAATTTAGGCCCAATAGGCATGTAAATGGGCCACAAAAGTCCAATAAACATGTAATCCATAACTTAGGCCCAAATGAACATGTAAATGGGCCACAAGACCCAATAAACATGTCATGGAATACATTGGGCTCATTTCACACTTAATTGGGCCCGTAGGGCCCAATGGCCAAGAAATGTGAATATTGGGCCCAATAAATAGTTTATGGCCTATTTTTTTCGTTCGTTTGATTCGGTTGTTTGTTTTAGTTCGAGGCTTAATAGATTGATGATAAAAAGCTTTCATTTTGTAAAAATGACATTTTTGGCCAATAATACTCCAATCTTTAAGTAAGGCCCAAAGTTTTGTAAAAATGACGCTTTAGTCCATAAATTATAAAAGTTTGCAATTTTGTCCCAAATGTCTGTAAATTTACGGTTTTGACCCAAAATGTTATATTTTCACATTTAAAACCCTGTTTCGCTGAAAATTACATTTTTAGACCCTTATTGGTAAAAGTTTACATTTTCGGCCCAATTTTGGAAAACTTTACATTTTTGGTCCAATTTGAAAATAAATGATATTTTCACTTCTAAATTTGGTTTATTTACATTTATGACTCAAAATTTGGCCAAATAACATTTTTAAACCTCAAATCCTCATTTTTTTCGCAAATTGGGCCGAAAGGCCGTGAGGCCCAAAAGTTTGGCCCAATAAGCTTAAATTTACATTTTTGATCCTTTTAAAAGTATGTTTAGATAAAAATACCTTTTTATACATGTAGGACCTGTTTGTCCCTTTTAAAAGCAGAATTTTCACTTTTTACCCTTATCTTTTGTTTTCTTGACAATTTTGACCTTTAACAAGGTTTTTGTTGAATTCTTTTGCATCCTAAACATGTGTTCACCTTTGGCTTGATAATATGATATATATAGTGTTGTAGTTCTTAGATCTTTGCTACATGATACTTAAAATTTCGAGATTCACTAAGATCTAACACATTTTTACCAAATAAACTAAGAGTTCACACAAAACATGCATATAACACATAGATCTACACATTTTACTTGCTTTCTCCCCTAAAAATCATATGAAAACCGAAAACAAGGGGGTATGAACTCACCTTTGCTTTGATGTTTCGGTTTTGAAGAAGAAATGAAGAAGATTTTGGTCCTAGCAACACCTTGAAGTAGTTTTCGGACTTGGATGGTTTCTAGGGTGTTAGATCATGAAATGAAGCTTCATAAGAGAGTGTTCTTAGCCTAAGGATGAAACCAAAGACTTAAGTATGATAACAACTTACCAAAGAGTGATGATCTAGAAGAGAACCTCTTGATGACACACACCAAATCTCGAAATTTTTGTGGAAGAAGAGGGATATTCTTGAGAGTGTTAGAGAGTATGTTTTGAAAATGTGTGTGTGTGTATTCTTGATTTTGCTCTCGGCCGATGGGAAGAAAAAGATAGAGAAGTGGAGTGCATGGAAACATGAGTGTTCTTGGTTATATGATGAATAATTGCCTAGTTATCCTCTAAACAAAAATGAGGTGGCACCTCCCAAAGTCAACCCCCCCTTAATCTCTTCTTTTCCTTTTTTTTGTTTTATGCATGGGCCGAGATTTTTGGGCGAAGAAGAAAAGTTGGAGTAGATTGGGCCCATTAACTTTAGTTACGATATTTGGATCCTAAACATAAAATTTTCGGCCCATTGGGCTCTTGGAAGCATTCACGACCCAATTAGAGTAAAAGAATAGGCTTATGGCTCACTAAGGTTAATTGGATTAGTTATGGCCCAAAAAGGCCCATTAGGATTAGAATGAATCATTCTACACCCAAATGGTCCAAATTGTTTTAGATTTATGAATTGGGTCCAATTAGGGCTTCTAAGTCCAATAAAGTTGAATTGGATACTTATTGGTCCATTAGGCCCAATAAGGAACTCCTAGTCCAATATGGACTTAAACCATGGATCTTAAGGCTTCAGACTCTTTGATGAACATGAATGATGAATCTAAATGTGCATTGAGTGAGATTTACTTAGAATATAAGTTTTACAATAGTTGAATGGTTACACAGGAATAGAATTTCCTAGCTAAAATGCCAGTTGTGACACCATACGTCGCTTGGATAGATTGAGCAGTGAGATAAGAAAGGGAGCCTACAAGATAAATTAAAGTTACTTATCATCTAGAACTGTGGCTCAACATTTCTTCGACGTACGGACAAATGTCCTTAATTCTGGTGATGATAGGGTGACTGGGGGTTCCGATAAAGTATGTCGGTGTGAAATTGTTTTTCTTTCTTATCTTCTCTGTCAGTCATATGTTGCCCCCTTTGTGTGATCAGAAGATCCAACCTGGGACGCAACATATACACCTCTATTTCTATACATCTATATACATGCTTCTCTCTATCTATCTATGTCATTCATATGTTGTCCCCTTTGCGTGATCGGAAGATCTGGCCTGTGACACAGCATATGCAACTTTCTATCTCTCTATCCCTCTATCTATGTTAGTCATATGTTGTTCCCTCTGCGTGATTGGAAGACATCCGACCTGGGATACAACATATGCATCTCTATATCTATCTTCTCTCACAAATAATTGAGCACTCACCTAAAGTAAAGAGCTCTTTGGAATTCCTTGATTGCTAGGGTATGTCGTGAAATGGGAAACACATTCTAGTGAACTTAAAATTGAATTAACTAAAGGCTGACTGTAGATCTCGCTGCTGAATTTAAGTGGACAACAATATCCTTGGTTTTCGTCAGCAAAATGGTCTATTTAGGAATAAGATCACAATGACTTGTCACTTATGATCTGTCCAACTTGTCAATATCCTTTGTGTTTAAATGGGCCACAATATTGGTGATTAACGAGAGATATTCATGTAGGTGTGTGCTGATAAACGATATTCAATTGTTTGACAACTATGATCCCAAAAAGTTTTAAATTTAGTTATTATTTTTTGTTTTTATTAAATTTGTTCATATTTTTCTTCTATGAACAAATTTAGGGGGAGAATTAAAAAAAATCAAACAAAAAAAATATTAAAATTTAAAAAAATCCAAAAAATATGTTTATTTCTTTTTCAGAAATATCAAAAATCCAAAAATATTTAATTTTTACTTTTGAGTGTATTTTGATTTTAATTTTAAATTTATTTCTTAGTTATTTCTATTGTGTGCTAAGTTTATTTTTACTTTTATTTTTTATCTCAAAGTTTCGTTTGTCTTAAAAGCGAATTCAAAAAGAAGAAGACACTCAAGGAGACTGTAACGGAATTTTCCGAGCAAGGAGAAGAAACTTGGAAAGGAGTTGATGATTATTTCACTTCACTCCATTTTCACAAGGAATTGAAGGATTGAAACTGTACAAATTGTCAGTTAGGCAGTATCTTTCAAAGAATTGTCGTATTTAAGGAATTAAAAGTCTGAAATTGTACAGATGTCATGACACCAGGGCGATACTGTGGTGAGAAGGGTCTTTATGAATCTATGATCCACATGGACTTTTTAGTCATTATTACTTTTCAAGGCGCAACAGTGATCGTTAAAGAATACTCATTCGAAGGAAAAAATACGTGAATATTAATTTTCAACATTCAATCTTTCAACCTCAGAAGCAAGGTGAAGATGTACTTGAAGTTATATGACAGATTGCATTGAAGCCTCCTCAATCAATTTGTTGCTATCTATGAACTTGCTAAAGTGATCCATAAGAATCAGTCTCTCTGTTATTTTCTCTGAAGTGTTTCAAAGCTGCAAGTGCTGTTTTTCAAGAATCCTTACGAGAAGCCTCTACACCCTATATATATATATATATATATATATATATATATATATATATATATATATATATATATATATATATATATATATATATATATATATATATATATACAGAGAGAGAGAGAGAGAGATAGAGAGAGAGAGAGGTTAAATTAAAAAAAAGGTTGGGAATATGGGAGCCATTCTTAGTCAATCATTTAATGAGCTTAAAACTAATATTTATGCGGTGGCAAACTTGTAAATAGTTCAAAATAATTAAACCGTCGAGTGCACTTCTGTAATTTTATCTCACATTAAATCTTGTCAGGAAACCATCATTTCCCTCTATCGAATATTGTCGTTTCCCCATAACATGAACAAACCATTTGCAAAAGGATTTATTACTTGTTAGGTCATAAATTGTGGTTTATACTTTTCTTTTCATAAGCTTTTAGATTTCTCGGTCTAGGACCGAAAACACCATGTTTTGGTGTTGTTTGGACCGAAATCACATGTGATTTCGGTTAGGCTTAATATTGTTTTGTTTGGGTTTTGGGCTTGGGCTTGGTTATTAGGTCTAGGTATAAATAGTGTTATCTTAGCCTTGTAAAGAGAGTGGGGCGTTCTTGGGGGCTGCCATATGCTTAGAACGTGATTTGGAGAGAAACAAGAGAGAACCAAGTGTAATCGTGAATCTTATGTACCCCGACTATTCAATAATAGTGTGCATTGAAGATTAATCATCGTGTTCTTATTCTATATTTCGTCTTGTCTAATTCACTTGATTGGGATTCCGCACCATCAAGTGAATCCGATTGATAAAACATAGCATTTTGGGGACTTACATTACTTCCATTTCAATCATCGTTTTCGAAAAAAAGCCCCTAGAAATCAGTCTCGCGAAGAACAAATCGACGGAACTGTCTTCCGATGAAAACCTAAATGAAACCACTTCGTCTTTGTTGACAATGAAAGGCAATCATTGGATTTTTTTTCTTTGATTTTCATTTATTTTTCATCATTTCTTAACTTATGAGTTGTTTACTTGAAATTTTCTAATCATTGTTTAGTATTAGTTGATTTACAACTAAAAATTTTGTATTCACACTGTTCATTCTTCATACTAGTTAGTTTACTTGAAATTTTGTAATCCTTGTTCATTTTCATAATCCTCATTGATTATTAGTTGGTTTACTTGAAATTTTTGTAATACTCGTTCATAGTCATAATTTCAAGTAAACCAACTAGTATGAAGAAGGATATTTTTGAAGTATTCATATGTGAATAGCACAAAAATATGAAAAGGATATTTTCATAGTCATATATGAATAACTTGTAATCCTTCTTCATACTAGTTGGTTTACTTGAAAAGTTTTTATTAATATAACACATATCCATATTGAAGTATTCATATATGAATAGCACAAAAATATAACAAGGATATTTTTGAAGTATTCATATGTGAATAACACTCATATATCCTTGTTATATTTTTGTGCTATTTACATATGAATACTTCAATATGGATATGTGTTATATTAATAAAAACTTTTCAATGCCTATATTCATATATAATAACTATATATAATATTCATATAAGAATTACTTGTATAACCGTGTTATATTTTTGTACTATTCACATTTGAATACTTCCATCTTATTCAAGTATTATATAGTTTCATTTATCAAAAAAAGTAAACACAACAAAGAAAACAAGAAATCAAAACAAAAAAAGTCCAGCAAAAACAAAAATTCCAGAAAAGCGTAAACTACAACATTCAGATTCAGATTTTGAAAGTAGTCGTCCATCCAAAAAGCAAAAGAAAAAAGATTCACCAAATAATAAAGAAAAGAAAGTACCCATGGTAAAGGAATTTTATTCTATGAAAAATAGATGTTCATTAGAGTTGTTACTCGCTATCATCCTTGGGTTGAGGAGACAACAAAAAGAATATGTACGATCTATGGGTTTTGGAAGTCTATTAAGAATGAAAATGAGTGATATACCACTAAAGTTGAGATTTTATATTCTTCAAAAATTTGATTCTAAAAGAATGGTAATAAATGTTGAAGACAAGGAACTGAAAGTAACAACACAATTTATTCATGACATGTTGGGGATTCCAATTGGTGGAACCATACATACACAATGAATTGGATCAATGGCCTAAAGATGATACATGTTATGAAGAATGGAAGCAACAGTTTTGAGATGAAGCAATCATCGGACAGAATGCAATCAAAAAAGTTATTGTTTGTACCACCGAAACAGAGTTTAATTTCAATTTCAACTTCTTAGTTCTTTTTGTAAACACATTTTGTGAGTCAACATCAATGGGAAGATGGAACCTGTTCACGTTGAGTTATATTTCATGAAAAATAGATATCAGCAACATAGATTGGTGCAACTATGTTTTGGATTGTCTTGTTAGAACAAAGAACGCATACATACCATACTTGGATACCAATTACTTTGTTGTATCTTTATATTTCTTGGTGGTAAGTTATTCATAAGTGAATATATTATAATGTTTATATTCATTTTTTTTAAATATTACTTATTTATAACTGAATAACACATATTCATATACGAATAAGTAAATGATAATATTACTTGTTCACATGTAATGCTTTGCATTACTTATTTATGAATGAATATACTATATTCATTTATAAATAAGTAATACTATATTTTGTAAAAAATCATTTATCAATATGAATTATTTATCATTTATTTGTAATTGTTCTATGCTGATAAAATCCACTCTGAAGCTCTAATGGTACCACGTAAACGTCCATCAATTTGTAATTGGACTTCAGAGGAGATAAGATATTGTGAGACATTTGAATAAGAAATATGTAGATTTGGTCTTGGAGAATTAAATGAATAATTTTTTGATGAACAAGTTCAAGGAGATACAGCTCTGGAAGATAGTGATTCTAATAAAGATGAATATGAATCTGTTGAGGTAATTATTTTGAATATGTTAATCATATATGATTAAAATAATTTATTATATTAATTTCTAATTATATTTCTTTTTATTACATAGGCATATGAATCAAAATTATCTAAAATGTTTGATACTATTGAGAGGATGAAGGAAAGCCTGAATTCAAAACTCAATAATGCAATTACAAAGTTTATTGAAAAGGAAAGTTTCAGGAATTTGAAATACAAGATCACTAATCTTGTTGTTGAAGATAAAAATGGAAGCACGGAAAATTTTGAATTTTCGAGTAATGAAACTGGACTTTAATGTATTAATTTGACACCAGTTATGGGTGAAAAAAGAAATGATGAAAAAGAGAATGAAGATGAAGAGGGAAATGGTCAAGAAGACAATGATCAAACAAGTGTTCAAGAAAATGATAATGATGGACCTGAACCTGAAGTAGATTATTTGCTTGATGGAAAGTATGCGGAGAATGAAGGAACAGAGAATGATGGAGAGACCTATAGAAAAGAAAGTGATGAAAAGAAAAAGGAAGGGAAAACTGAAGCAACAGATAATGATGGAGAGATCAATGAAAATGAGAATGATGAAGAGAAAAAACGATGTGGAGACGGAAGCAACAAATAATGATGGAGAGACCAGTCGAAAAAATGAAACAAATCAAAATCTGTTGGATAAAGTTGTTGAAAACATTGTGGATAATCTGCTTGGCATTGGGTTTTCTAATTTAAATAGTCAAGATGATGAAATCTAGAACGACCCTGAAATGAAAACAATTTTGGATAATATTAATATAGGTAAATTTTGACTTACTTTTTCTATAAAAATATTAATACACAATAACAAATTTTTTTATTAAATTTTGACTAGGGTCACCAATGACTGGAAGTAAAACTAATGTTCCGATCAATCAAGTTATTCAAGGTACATATTTGTTATTCATATATGACTGAATATAAAAAATGTTAATATTTACTTATTATTTATTTACAAATAGGTCCGACCGCCGCCGCTGCAATGTACGACTGCCGCCGCTGCAATGTTGATGAAGGACGCCGTCGCGACCCCTCTTGTCGGAGACAGCGGAAACAGCCGGAGAAACCACCGATATCGAAGGAGGAAGCTTTGAACTGCGGGATACGGCTCGTGTGCGACGGAAGATCCTCGGTAAGATTAAATTCTCTCCCTCCTCCGTCCCTCTCTGAACGTTCGACGATAGACGCGTTCTTGCTGCTTCCGGTGGCTTTGGCCAATGTTTCGTGTTTTCCGGCAACGTCATCCATCAGGTGGTGGTTAAGGGCTGTTGTTCTTGTCGTATATTACGTGTGATGTTGCTGGAGTTCGTAAAAAAATTGTTGGCCGGAGGTAAGGCACACCACCATGGCAGCCAACCATAGTGGCTGCCGTTTCGCCACCACCAACCGCCATATGTTGGTGGTTGTGCGTGTATGTTATAGTGTGCGAGTGTTTAGTAGAAATATGGGACTTTTTAAGCATTTTGGCAGCAGGATTGAGGGAAAAACGACCACCACCGCCGTGAGCCGCCGCTGACCACCACTGCCCGAGGTGGCAGTGGGTGGTGCCCGGCCTAGTGGAACCCTAATTAGCCCAATAGCTTAATCTTGGACTTAGTTGGTTTGTGTTTGGGCTAGAAACCCTAATTAGGGTTTAGAAAACCCTAATTTTAGAAAATATTAGTTTTGGATTGCCAGGACCCGCATTTGGACAGTGGATAGATGTATGGCCTATGCCCAATTACACTGTATGATTGACCTAGTGGAGTAATGAACTTAATTGTTTAAGTCCTTAATGGGTTAAGTGAGAACACTTAACCCTAATCATCATTTCATGTGAAAACCTTAATTGCATTGGGTTTTGAGTTGAGCTTTTTCTGTTGGGCCTAGATGTTTGGACTATTGTTGGGCCATTCAAGAATAATCATATGGACTAGAATATTTAGATGAGCTTTAGGGTAAGGCCCATATGAGGGGTTGGGCCCAATTTGGAAAATTGGGCCATAGATGGGCCATAATTTGGGCCTTGATGATTATGAGATATTAGGCAATTGTAATGCCACATGTTTGGACTGGAATAGATGGGCCATAATTTGGGCCTTGATGATTATGAGATATTGGGCAATTGTAAGAGGTTTGGGCCCAGTTTTGAAAATTGGGCCATATGTCGGGCTTTGGTTCATTATTAGACTTTTGGGCCTTTTGATTGAGCCTTGGGCTTGAATCAAGCTAAGATGGGGGTAAAGTACTCTTTTACCCCCAAGCATGGACCTTATGGATATATGTTGGAACCCAATTATTAATTTTGTATTGTTTGATATTGACAGTTCGGGAAGCTGTCATCCAGTAGTCCGAGTTTTCGTCTGCGAGACTTCAGCGGTGTGAGGTGAGTCCTTTTCCAGTAGGAACGGGTCTAAGGCACCAAGGCTGGCTTGTTTAGTTAGTGGTAGTTCTGGACTACGGTCCGATGTCGGGCGGGGCCCGATGCAGGTTTATATGCTTTTCCGGATTTCAATCCGATGCCGAGGTAAGCCCGAGGAATGTTTGTATTCTTGATTTCTTTTTGATTCTTGCATGGGTCTGTTTGTATGTTTTCGGACTTCGGTCCGATGCCAGACGGGGCCCGAGGAATGTTTATATGTTTAAGTTATATGTTTATGTTTATGTGTATATGGTGATATGCTTATGTATACCGAGCTTTGCTCGATGCCGGGCGGGGCCCGATGTAGTGGGCTAGGCCCAAGTTATGCTTATGTTGCGTGTATGTTATATGTTTTTTGATATGTTATATGTATACCGGACTTTGGTCCGATGTCGGGCGGGGCCCGATGTAGCGGGCAAGGCCCAATGTGATGTTTGTATGCTTATGATTGTGTGATTATGTTTATGTAATTGTTGATATGATCATGTGTATACCGAGCTTTGCTCGATGCCGGCCGGGTCCCGATGTAGCAGGGCGGGGCCCACTATGTGTTTGTGTGACATGTGTATGGTATGTGGTAGATTGGGGAAAATCACTAAGTTTCGTGCTTACAGTTTTCAGTTTTGGTTTCAGGTAGTTTGGTTTTCAAAAGAGGAGCTTGGGATGATTGCAGTGCACACGCCATTAGTTTATTATGGGATGTTTATAATCTGATATATTTTGACATGTGACTTTGATACATGACTTACGACTTTTATATGATGGATGATATGTATGATTCTTATAAATGACTTTTAAACGAAACTTTTGGACTGTATTTTTGGGATGTTTCAATATGTGTTAGGATCATTTCCTAAGCTATATGGGCTACTCTATAACAATACTAAGACCGTACATCTTAGCGGGAAGTCCTCTTTGTCATAACCGTTAATCACTATGGAACGAGGAACGTCGAGTATAAGTTATGGATCGCATACTTATATGGGTTGACATCCCAACATTGGTTACTTGCAACAACCATTGTCTGATGATTCGAAACGAGCGTTGGCATTCCTAAACAATAAAGTCCACGATAATGAATAAAATTGGGTGTGGAATTTCAGTACTAAAATTTCCAAGTGTTGGTGTATAGGCATTCGTCACAATTCGGCTATGACCTCATTTTAGACCTCGAATGTATTTATGTTACCGTATAGAATCGATATTGGGTTTATACGGGGTTTTTGGTTCACTTATACTAGTTGAAAGAGACTGTATGTTGTTGGATAGGTCATGACTCAACACGATAAGTCTCAATATCGGAAATTAAGTTGTATAACGCTTACTTAATATCATGATACGACTCATTAAGGTTTAATAACTTACAATTAATACGTTATTTATATAAACCCTTTGTTCTTGTGCGAAAACACCATATGTATGTGGGAGGAGTTTTTCCCACTGGTTAAGTGTCGGTTCCCAAATTAGGTAAGATAATACTTAAATAATACCACGTCACGATTTTTCAAAGTTTATAAATTCGAAACTTATGAGTTTTACATATAAACTATACAAACACTTGAACAATATTTCTATAGTAAAGTTGGCAATTTTATGTTTTCACAAGACGCGATATGACCTTATTTTATATAAATTGGCATTCAAAATTTTTACATAAAAAGCATTTTGGTCATGAGAACCGTATAATTTTTATATAAGTTTGACTTACTTATATGTATTTTACCAAATTTTGTACTTTTGGATTTGAACGCATGATGTTTCCAAATGATACCAAATACATTTTTATAACTCGATTATCTTATACCTTTGATAGAAAGGTACGTATTTACAAAAGTTGGTCAACCAGATATATAACATCCATAAAATTCATGAAAAATTTTAAACTTTTAAAACCAATCCATAAACCATCATTGTTTACAAAATAGTTTTCAAAACATGTTTAATATTAAAGTTTTCCCAAAATCATAATACAAAACACGAGGAGGTGCACGATCATGCCTTCGCCTTCACGCGATCATCTGAGGTACCTGAAAAATAACCCAAAACTGTAAGCCCAAAGCTTGGTAAGTTCCCCCAAAATACCAACACATCACACTATCATAATAACAATAGCAAACAACATGCATATAGAGCCTTCAGTCCGTCTCGAATGCCCTACTGGCGTGCAATCTACCTGGTACGCTCAGAGAACCTTCAACATGAATGGTACGCCACACCGGGACTTCAGCCTATCTGGAACGTTCTCTGGGAATTCGGCATGACTGGTACACCCCACTAGCCTTCAGTCTATTCAGGATGCCCTGAGTCTGTTCGCCTTCAGCACAAAGCAGGACCGCCTCAACCCATCCACACATACACTGTGTCGACACATAGACACACACACACATACACACACACATATATACTAGGATTTAGAGAAAACAAATCACTACAGCACACCATCATACGATAAACCAGGATAACAATCCAAAGGGCCGGCCTTGGTGGCTTCGACCCGCAAGTACAGTGAGGAAAACTCACCTCGCAGACTGAATAGAACTGATGAGGACCGACTCCGAATCTCGGCTCCAACCAACACCGATTCATCAAATAGAAAACAATCCTTAGATACCACTCAAAATACCTCAATTACCCCTTTAGGTCAAACTTGGTCAAAGTCAAAAGTGAAAGTTAACAGTCCCTGTTGACTCCAACACGCCGTGTTGACTATGAAACATGTCGTGTTCCACCTGCATCAAAACAGTCGGGAAAACTTCAACCAACATGTCGTGTTGACTTGAAAACACGTTGTGTTCGCTCGAGTTCAAACAACTTAATACATTCAGTTGTCTTTTCGACTCCAAGAGATCTAAAGCTCAGAAATAGACCAAGATATGATTAGGAACAATAAAGTTTCCAACTTTATCCATTGGGACTACTAGAAAAGGTCCAAAAACCCAAATCACAAGCTTGATAAAGCAAGGGCTTAATCGAAATACCCATAATCCTTAAGATTTGAAGTCCATCCTTTGTAGAAGTGATTCTAACACCTAAACCATCCCAAAGGTTGGTGCTTTTAAGACATACATGTCCAATGTATGTCTTGAACCCATATTAGGTCAAAATGAGGATTTATGACCTAATCTCTATGCATGGCATGAAAACATGATTATAGACAAGATCAATGACACTACTAGGTCACCTTAACCTGGAGATTCATAAAGTTGGAAACTTTATGAGATCCAACCATCCCAACGATCAAGAAAAAAAGAAGCAAAGGGGACAAAACTCAAGATCTAACAACGTTGAACGATCAAAATCGGGTCTTGGACACTTACAAAGGTCCAGAAGAGTGTCAAACTGAAGAATGGGGTTTGCTTGCTGGATCTTTGTTTCCTTCTTCCACCTTCCTCCTTCTTTAGATCCAAAAACACCAAACTAGCTTAAAAAATGGGAGAGAAAGATGATTAGGGTTTCTTTCAGGGCGTGAGGGCTGAGGGTGAACAAACCCTAGCCTCCACATTCCTTTAAATAGGGAGCAAAACCCGAAAGATTAGGGTTTAATTCCTGCCATCAACACGCCGTGTTCCAAGAGGGAACACGTCGTGTTGTCCTTAATGAAATCCGCACTTCGTCATATCTGGACACGCTGTGTTAGTGCCTCTAACATGCGTGTCAAATCCTCAAAAGGTGATTCATTCCCAAAATTGTTCCTCAAAATTCCGGGTGTTACAAGATAAATTTTATGAATCACTTTTGGTTATAAAAACACTTTGTGTCAAAAGATACAGAACTCAATAACAATTTTGTTGACGTATTTTAAATGCATGTATTCTCAGGTTATTTAGCAGGTTGGAAGTGTTCGCTCAGAAGACTCTTCGTTATTTTATTATACCTTTGTAAACTTCAGATTGTAGGCGTGTGTCACGATTTAGCAATAGTCATTGTCAATGTAATTTCTATTTCGGTAATAATAGAACATTATATATCTGTACTGTTCAATGTATGATCAATAACTGTGATTACTAATTTACGTCGCGCACCTCGGCGTTTCCGTCGGCGGCCGAGGCTGTTACACCACAGGATCTCAAGATTTGCTCCGGTGATTACTGATACCGAAGTCCCAAAGCGCTTCCAAACTCCCAGCATGAAGCCTTACGATGGTACTACGGATCCTGAGGAACATGTGCCGTAATACAGGGAAAGAATGGAGATCATCCCTATTCCCACACATTTGAAGGAAACTTTCCTGTGCAAGGGTTTTGGTTCGACCCTCATAGGATCAGCCTTGAAATGGCTACTAAATGTTCCTCCTTACTCTACTACTTCATTTGCACATTTAGTTAATATTTTTAACAGCCAATTTTATTGTAGCAGAACATTCAAAAAGATCACTAGTGATCTCTATCGGGTGGTTTGGAATCCTAAGGAAGCCATCAGGGATTTCGTGAACAGGTTTGGCAGGGAAGCTCTGAGTATCCCCAACATCAATACAGAAACTGCCATAGAAGCCTTCAAAATGGGCTTAAAGAAGGACTTTCATTCCTATGAAGACCTTATAATGACTCCATGCAAAAGAATGGATGAAATAAGGGGTAGAGCACTGAGGTTCATAAGGCTCGAAGAAGACAAGAGATCCAAAAGAGGAGCAGCCCAACAAACTCATATGATAACCCCAATAGGAATGCCGATTCCTCGGTCCAAAGATCCTATAAGTCCAAACCTTATTCAAAACCTGGTCATCATAGGGTCAACGCCCTAAAAGATGAAGGGGATGAAGAATAATTTCCTAAGATCATTGACTATTGTTTTTCTGTGGATATTTCAGGTTTAATATTTGCTATGCAGGATTTTGGCAACAAAGTAAGATGGCCAAGAAAGGGAGAAAAGTCCACCGCTTGGAAAGATAAGTCCAAATGGTGTGCATACCACGAGGAATTTGGTCACATTAGGAAAGATTGCATAGCCCTCATAAAGGAGATTAGTTACCTACTTAGCAAGGGATACCTCAAGGAGATCCTCAGAAGAAGAAAAGAAAGATCCAAAGAAAAGGATCAGGATCCTCATAAGATCCTAGAGAAGCCAGGATCCCCTCCTGCGGACGTCAAGGTAATCAATGTAATCTCTGGAGGATCTGACATTTGCGGAACCTCTTATTCTACAGCAAAAAGACACGCGAAAGTATCGAAAACGGAGAAAGCAGAAAGGCATCGGAAGAATACATCAATCACGAACAAAAATGAGATTACCTTGAACGAAACAAATAGAACATATGTCCAGGATCCCCACCATAATGGACTGGTGATCACTCTTCACATCAACAACCACATTGTCAGAAGGATCCTTGTCGACGGAGGATCCTCAGTCAACATTTTACTCTTGGATGATTTAAAAAGGATGAACATCCCTGAACCCAAAATAGTCAAAAGATCCTGAATTCTAATACGATTCATTGGCGAAACAAAGCATACGGTCGGCAAGATAAAGATGCATATCTACATAGAGGGGGTAAACTCTATGCAACGGTTTTATGTAATTGATACATTATCCTCCTATAAATGTTATACTAGATAGACCATGGATCCACGATAGGAAGGCTATCTCCTCAACATACCATCAGTGTGTTAAGATGCCCACTCCAGGGGCGACAGTAAAAATCACAGGTGATCAACAAGAATCCAAGGAGTGCTACAAGAACTTGATGAAATCTTCAATGGTACCATGACAAGTCTAGAAATTAAAGCAGGGGCACGAGGTGTGCTAGAAACAAAAGAGTAGGATGTAAAGGAAGTGCCCCTGAACCTCAAGGATCTTGAAGCCAAAGTCCTCATAGGATCCTCAATACCAGAACAAATCGAGCAAGAACTAATAAAGTTCCTAAAAGATAGAAGCAAAACATTCGCCTGAAAGCATGAGGACATGACAGGTACAGACAAAAATATTATAACTCATAAACTTAACATTGATCCTTCTTTTAGACCAATACACAAAAAAAGGAAAAAGTTTGCACCCGAAATAAATCAGATCATCCAACAAGTAGAAAAACTTCTTAAAACAAGGATGATCAAGGAGGTCAAGTTCCCAAGGTGGCTGGACAATATGGTCATCGTACAAAAGAAGAATTGCAAATGGAGAGTATGTGTGGACTATACAGATATAAATAAGGCTTGCCCTAAGGGTCCTTTCCCCGTGCCACACATAGATTCCATGATAGATACTACGACTGGCCATGAACTACTAACGTTCATGGATGCATCAGTAGGGTTCAAACAAATTTAAATGGAACCATCTCACCAAGAGGGTACCACATTCATAACCCCAACAGGTATATACTGCTATACTGATATGCCCTTTGGTCTTAAAAATGCAGGTGCAACATACCAAAGACTAGTTAACCGGATGTTCAAGGATGAACTGGGGGACACCATGTAAGTCTACATCGATGACATGGTGGTAAAATCATAGAAAGCTGAAGATCGCCTCTAGGATCGTGAAGACGCCTTCATGCAAGTTCCTTGGATACATTGTGACTAAAAGAGGAATAGAAGCAAGTCTAGAGCAAAATAAAGGCTATCATCGATTTAAGATCACCATCCTCGATAAAGGATATTCAGAGACTAACAGGAAGAATAGCAACACTAAACAAGTTCATTTCAATATCCTGAGAAAGGTGCAAACCCTTCTATGACATCTTGAAGAAGAACAAAAGGTGTGAGAGGAATAAAGAGCATGAAAATTCTTTTCAGGAAGTTAAAGATTATTTAAGTTCTGCAGCCTTGTTGGTGAAACCACTAGCTGGCGAACCACTCCTTCTATACCTTTCATTATCCTCTAACGTTGTAAGTGTTGTTTTAGCCAAGGATCTCAACGGAGACCAACATCCCATCTACTAAGTAAGTAAAAGTCTCTTGGATCCTGAGACCAGGTATTCCCATCTTGAAAAAATAATACTTGCTTTAGTGAATGCTTCCACAAAATTAAGACACTATTTTGAAACACAAACTATACACGTAAGAACTAACAACCCCATTATGAATGTTATGCGAAAACTAGAAATGTCAGGTAGGATGGCAAAGTGCTTCGTGAAGCTAAGAACATATGACATAAAACATAAACAAAGATCAACAATAAAATCACAAGCACTAGCAGATTTTGTGGTTGATTTTAGTGATGATCTACAACCTAAACGAGAGCTGGAAAGCAAGGAACTCCAAAAAGAAGAAAGCATGGGAAGATAGACACACTTAACTGATGGATCTTCCAACTTTAGACGAACAGGCTTAGGGATCATACTAAAATTGCCATAGGGGGACATTATACCCCAAGCGTTCAGTTATGAATTCGATGCAACCAACAACGAAGCTGAATATGAAACATTCATCATGGAATTATAGTTGGCCAAGGATCTTCAGATCAATGATCTTTAGGTATTCGTTGACTCCTTATTATTAACTAATAATTTTAGTGGATCCTATGCAGTAAAAGGCAAAAGAATAGCACGATACCTCGAGATCCTCAAAACATTGGCCTCAAAATTTGAAGCTTTCAGCCTAAGCCAAGTTCCCAGAGAAGAAAATGTTAAGGAAGAAGCATTGTCCAATCTTGGATCTTCCCTTAGGATCCCGCCAAAAGGCAATATCCCAATAACCCATATATTGATCCCAACGATAGAAGATCCCTCCAACAAACCAGATAATCCCAATGACCATGATCAAACAACCAATGTAGTAATAATTGAAGATCATGAACCTTAATCGCTTCCTCAAGATCCTAATCGTCAGGATTCCAACGTCCAAGATCCTCCGCAAATTTTGAAATTCTGGATCCAGCCCATGGTTGAGTATCTCCAGAATAGCACAATTCCAAGAGAAGAGAAAAGTGACAGAGCATTCAAGATGAGTGTATCATGTTTTGTAATGATCCAAGGCAAACTATACAAAAAATCCATCGCAGGCCCGTACCTTAGATGCTGAGAAGATCACGAGCTACAAAAGTCCTAAAAGATATACATGAAGCGGACTGTGGCAACCATACTGGGGGCAGATCCTTATGCTCCAAGGTGTTGAGGATGGGACACTACTGGCCAACGATGAAAAAAATGTCTTCTTATACATACAAAAATGTGATGATTTCCCTTGTCTAATCATGAAATGGGAAATGGATATATTTGTCAAGTTACCAAAAGCTCTTGGTGGAAAGGTGTTCATGCTAGTGATGAAGGACTACTTCTCGAAATGGATAGAGGTTGAACCGTTTGTTCGGATACGAGACAAGGAGGTAGTCTTATTTATCAAACATAATATTTTGACCATGTCCGGGATCCCTGCTGATATGATATGTGATAATGGATCCCATTTCATAAGCAAGACGACTAGAGACTTTTGCATGAGTTAGGGAATTAGAATGATAACGTCCACTCCTGTATATCTCATCTCAATACATAGTCGCGTATTATATATATATATATATATATATATATATATATATATTATCTCATGCTTAGTCTCGTATACTTCATACATCCCATCTTTTTAATCAACCTCATACACTGTTTATGTATCATATCAATTAGGTCTCGTATACTCTATGTCTATCTCATCTCATACTCAATCTCATGGTCTTGTATCTCAATCTCATTCCCGAAGGAAATATACTCATGTCTCGATGTCGTTCCCAAAGGAAGTACACTCATATCTGAATCTTATTCTCGGAGGCATTATAATTATATCTCGTTCCCGAAGGAAAGATACTCATATCTCAATCCAATTCCCGAAGGAAATATACTTATATCTTGATCTCGTCTCCGAAGGAAGTATACTCATGTTCCCGAAGGAATATCAATCTCATTCCCGAAGGAAATATACTAATGTTCATGAAGGAATATTAATCTCATTCTCGAAGGAAATATACTCATGTTTCGGAAGTAATTATACTCATTACATGCTTTGATACATATCTCTATGAATATATCTTATACACACTCTAAATAGACATATACATGCTCCGATACATAATTTCTATGTATTTTCATGCTCTATCGTCATCTCATAACCTGATGGCATTCAATTGTTGAAACAATAAAATAATGATCAATAGATTCAAACAGTTTAGTTGAATCAAACAATAAGAACAAAGATTGAATGTGATTGAAAGAGTGTCGAATGCTTTATTATCAATATCTTGGAAGAGTTCGATAAGAACTTCTCTGTAAAGATACGTAGGGCTACTAAAACATTAATCCTAAAGCGATATATGCATGCTATATTTATAGTCTAACCCTGGCACCATAATGACGGATGGACAGGCCCAATCCGATAACAATAAAGACTAAGTACATGCATAATAAATTTGACACAATACAATAATCAACCCAACAATCTCCCCCTTTGTGTCAAATAAGGAAGGAAATTCTTCATTGTTGTTCGCGCTTCTGAACCTTGAAGAGTTTCGACATCAGACCAAGTAAAGCATTACGAACTTGAATGTACCACTTGATCATATCTGCGAAGCACTTCTTATCTGCAGCATCATTAGCTTTGTTCTTCTCGGTAATCTCCAAGACGTAGTTTAGACAAGAAGTGGAGTAAAGATGTTTGTATGGTAAGGAAAACAAACACCTCTGAACATTCGTACCATCTCTATTACTTTGTTGAAACTCCACACTCCAGTTGTCATTTTTTATTCTTCCCAGTTTCATCTTGCTGATATCACTCGGAGCTTCTTTTGTTTGCACAGTAGGTTTCTTTCGGAGTACAACCTCTATCTCAACATCCATCTTCCCAACTTCTTGAATATAGGAGATCAACATCCTTTTCAGATGTGCCACAATAGGTTCGAGTTTCTGTTCATCTTTTGACAAAAGATTGAACAAGGAAATCCAATCGTAAGGATTAAGGCACGACATATCAGCAAGAGAAAATTCAAAGATTGCATTACTTGCCCCCCATGAAGCTTTGAATCGAGCATTGATAAAGCTTTTTGTTTCAACTGGACCAATAACTTTCACCGCAAAAAAATTCTTTGAATTGCAAGTTTGATATTGAGGATTTCCGTGCTTGAGGTAAAAAGAGAAAAACATTTGGTTGACATTATTGTCCGAATCAGGTACACTCGTAATATTCTCAAAACAATTAAACAAAAACACTTTCGGAGTGATGGGTAAGCCAAGTTGTGATTCCGAAGTGTTTTCCAAGTCAAACGAAGTGACTGGCTCCAACAAGTACACATTCGGATTATCGATTGCCTCATTCAGAATCCGCTCCATAGACCAAGGAGGGAAGAGTGACTTCTGAGTTTTGAGAGTGACTTGTGGTTCACGAACTTCCCTTTCATGAGCTTCAGCTTCTTTAACAACATGCAAATTCTCATCAATCTCTTGGTCATGTTTCTTTCTTTTGAGCTTTGACCCTTCAGACAAATCATCTACTTCTTCATCATCATCATCACCCAATTTTCCTTTTCCTTTCGATCCAGAAGCTTTATTACCCTTCGGATCTTTTGATTTCGGGGGAGGCTTCGTTTCATTTTCATCAGAACCATCTGTTGTTTTCTTGGGTTCTTCAACAGATTTCTTCTTAAGGTTCTCCCCCTTGTTTCGGAAGAGTACCAGATTCCGAGACACCCTCAATACGATCAAGCATAGAGAAGAATGGTTTTAGTTTGTCAGCAAGATGTTGGCGAACTGAGACTGTGAGCATCGAGTCACGAGTCTCGACAAGATTTTGCAAGAATAAATTCACATCTGCGATGCAACTTTTGATTGCAGCCTTTTCGAAGGTTAGATCATCAATACGTTTGGTGGCATGAGATAACTTCACTGAAAGAACTTTTGTTTTCTCCGTTTTGACAACCAGCTTATCCAAAAGATCGTTCTCTATGGCCAGATCCTCCAGTAGCTTTTCGATCTTCAAAACTAGAGAGACACTTAACTCGGCGTTATCAACCTTGATTTCAGAATGAACTTTAGAGAGAGCCTCTTTTTCAGTGTGAAGAGTAGAGCCAAGACTCGAAATCACCTTATTTGCAGCTGCTGTGTTCTTATCAGAGGAGCTCCGAAAATCCTCCATGAATTGAGTAACATCAGCAAGTAGTATATCGACTTTTTCGGTCGTTTCACGAACGGTGTTTTCTGAGTTTTCAACAGCTTTGGTGGAAGCATCAAGGCTTTTAGCATGCTTCCTGGTGAAAGCCTCGATTAATGCTTTGATATATGCAAATGAGTATTCAATGTTGGACGATGTTTTGGAAGAATCAAGTAGAGTATCCAACTTCTCATTAAGGGCCTTGAACTGCCCTTTCGTCATTGGGACTTCATCATCACTTTCCTCATGAACAGTGAAAGGACTATAGTGAAAATCTTGGAAGTCATCCCGATCATCACCGAAAACTATATCAGGATCATCAGTCCTCAAAGGAGAGACGAGGACTGAGCCAGAACCAACAATGACATTGAAAGCGGCTGCCCCCGTATCAGATACGTTGACATTTGAAGTCGGTGGACTGAAGAAGGTGGACTGTGGTGATGTAGTAGAGTCAGTGAATAAAGGAGTAGATTGTAGAACTAAAGTCTAATGTTGTGAAACTCCAACACAAACATTTGGACATGGAGCAATAGTAATTGGTGTTGAGGCAGCAATAGAAGTTGTAGTAGGAGAAGATGGAGGAGTATTGCCCTGAAAGAATTCGTCTGTTTAGGGAACAGAGGTGGGCATCGAAAAAGATACCTGAGGATTGGAGTGAGAAGGAGATGGTTCCTAAACCATGAGTTGCGAAGTCGCATTTGTTTCCACAGTTTCATGCTGGACTTGCTCTTTTCTCTGAATATCAGAAATAGTATGAGACTCTGAATCCTCCTCGGCAACTGGAATAGGAGACCTAGGCTTTCGAGTAGCCTTCTTGACTTTCTTCTTCGGAGTTTGAGCTGGTTCGGAAGGTCCAGCTTTTGCTTTCCTCTTTCCTCCATTTTTGGCTTTTGACCTTATTCAAACGCCTTTCACAAGTCTTCAGACACAGGTGGAACACCAGAAGTTGGCTTCTTTCGGTATTCAATGACGACGACATTATCAGTTGGAACATTGAGAAGCATGGATTCGGGAATCGAACCAACAAAGTTGAATTTAGTGGGATCAGTAACCATGAAGTTGGAAGTGTGCAAAATAGGGATTGCAGCAAGAACAAAATCTTTATTTACTTGAATATGAAGACGATCAATAGCCCTTTTTACAATAACAGACCAAAACCTTGCACAAGAAATCTCTGAATGCCTCGATAAAGAGTGAGTGCTCTAAACAAGTTGTGCCCAAAGAACGGAACCATAGTTTAGGTTAATACCCTCGTAAAGACCATAGATGAGGCTGCAAAAGAGCTTGTTTGCACTGTCTGACCCGGTGACTCTTTCAGAAAAGCTTTTAAAGAATAACGTAAAAAGTCCATTCCACACCGGTGGAAGATTGGGCTTTCTGAACTTGGATAGTAGATTCAGATTCTCGAGATATCCCATCTGATAGAACATTTCAAGAATCGCTGATGAAGATATTGTTTCAGGGTCGACAAGATCAGCAGATGTAGGAAACCCTAGCAGTCGACAAAATCGAGCTTTGGTGATAGAGGTTTTGTGAGAATCAACCTCAAAAGTAATCAACGCTTTACTCTGGTTGTGATTGGCATTTGAGAACGCCTTTGACAGATGAACAAGTGGTACACGTTCATCCATGGAAAGGGCTTAAGCCAGAGGCAAGTAGCGAAGACATTCGATCAAGGGTTTTAGAAAATCAATATATTTGGAGGAATCAAGATCCAGACTCAGATTCTAGTTAGGTTTGATATTGAGCATCACAGTGGAATCAGTTCGATCAGCAACAGAGGGTGTTCCAGATGAAGCAGCCATGGAACCAGTTGGAGAAGAAGATGAACAGTGCAGAGAGAAAGAGGGATTTTCACTGGAGAAAGGTGAAAGCTTTGAGAGTGGTAAAAGAAATCAATGGTCAATTTTCCTTTTATACGTTAGGATTAGAGAGAGAAAACCAGCGTTGGACATTTCTGTATCCCTGTAAAAGCACCATAAAAGGCATGACAGCTATGCGTGTGTCAGGCGGCGTAACTGACGTCCGTGATGTCAGGATTTTCAAAAAAATTTGCGCCTGATTTGAAGGCTTATCCCTTGTAAACCGTCGTTTAAATTTTGCACATTCGTAATCCAGCCTTAGTCACCATAACCTGTTTTCAGATTTGAAAGTAACCATTCGGAAGTTAGAACTAGATAATCGGAAAATCACGAAGATTTTCGTGCAAGAGTGTGCCAAAGACAAAGAAATAAAACAAATATATCTGGGAATATGTGATGTCAAAATAAAATTAACATAAAAGCAAATGGATCCCGGGCAACGATCTCTTCCTTCGGAGTCAAGAGAGACTCGAAAATGCTTGCATGAGGTCCCGTTGAATTACGATAATCTATTTGTTGAGAAATAGTGAAAGGCTTCTTTTCATTAGGCTTTAATGGGTGGCTTTGCTTCAACCAAACAATGAAACTCAACATAAGTCCGAAAGTATGGAAGAAGTACTTGTGTGACCAATGTAGCCATAATAATGAGTATGCATAGGATTTATTTAAGTGGCTAGACAAACACAAAATCTCAAATAAAAATAAAAACTGGATCTTTTGGGAAGAAATGTCTTAGGTCGAGAGCATTGCAAAAATAAAAATAATGAGATTTCAAGGAACGAACCACAAGGGTTGAATTTCGTGAATTCCATGGTGAATAGTCTAGAACATATTTATTGTTCACCGTCAATACATAAATAGGGTTCGGATTTTGGGTTTCACTCAAATCGTGGTGAAAACAATTTGAAGATCATTAACACAAAATTTGTGTAACCATAAACCTCAGTGGAAAATTCTAAGAGTCTCAGGGGTTACTAGTGTGATAGTGAAAGTGATGGAGAAAAGATAAGGTGGTTTCGAAGATAAAAATGTATCTCTGCTATATTGCGAATGACTAAGCAGTCAACTCTTAACTCGATATGAGAAGAGTAAGGTAGCTCAACAACTTATGTGAATATTAGTCTGATTAGGAAGAAACATTTGGAGTGAAAGTTTCATTAAGGCTTCAACATAATGTCTTAGAGGATTTAGTCAACATACAACAACATGCTTTTAGGGACACCTAGCTAGTACATATAATCAGAGTAATATACCTGCCCCATCAATCCAAATTACGGTGACGAAATAGTACCAAAAATAAAATGAAAGGAAGTGTGAATTTCAGGATCCTTAACATAATAAAATACAATCTTACCCTTTTAACCCGGGTTTTGGTAGAAGTTCTCCATTGGGGATAGAATCGTGCCTCATAAAGAAATATTTTTCTTTCCAAGCGCCATCGTTTTGTTTCGATTTCAAAATAAGATGTGATTTTTCGGTTTTGACTCTGAATAGGAAACGGGAAGATCCAAAAGTTGAAAGATCGTAGGTATGGGCTAAATTAGATAAACTAATGTTAAGATCCATAGAATGATTTAATCGATCGATCCAGAAAAAGGTCCTCTAGATCACTAGCGTAGCTTGGATGTAGGAAATTTGGATGACCTCAAAGAATTTAGAAACGATACCAGAAAAAGGGTAAGTCAAACCTAAAGAAAAAGGATACTCAGGAAAACAAACCTAAGTATATGAGATGAAATCTGGTTAAATCAGAGCATCAAAAGACTTAAAGATGGTACCAGTGGGGAAAACACCAATTGTTTTCAAAGAGTTGATGCCCTCGTTTTCAAAAGATCGAGTCTCCTCGTAAGACAAGATCTTTTGATCAACGAAGTCCTCATCAAAAAAAGGAATGATGCTAGCGCGAGAACGAAGTGCCTTTTTTCCCATGATCAACGAACAGGAAAAATAAGAATAAAGGAGCAAGAAGTTTACCTTCAAGATAACCGGTAACACTTGAAAGAGAGCTAGAAGAAGTAAGAGAAGATTGATAACCACTATCCCCTATTTATGCGAATAGCAGAAGTGAGAGAAGTGATTTGACAACGTAAACATATCCTTTGAACGAATATAATTCTAACTATTAAAATTTGAATTTCAAATTATTTATTTCAATTTAATTAAATTTTAATTTAAAAACTTGAAATTAATTCAATTATTTTGCTGGTATAACTTGGGGGCAATTGTTAGGGGTCAAGATCCTCAAACCTATCTAAGATTCTAGATCTTAAAGGAGTCTCAGGATCCCGAAACATACATCAGGATCTTGACCATCACAATTATTATTTTTTCCTAACAAAATTAGCGAATGTATTTCTTATTTATTCTTCACATGTGCAGAATTAGTCAACAAAGGACTAATCAACTCTGAAATATCGTTTCAATAAGGTTTAACACCTGGAAATACCAAGTCAAGGAAACATGTAAATACTAGCTCAACAGGATCCTAGGAATATCAGAATTTTAGTTATCAGACCTAAGAAATATATACACTTGTAACATTCTCACAACAAACACAATTTTTTGGCAACTTAGACTCACTGACAAACTTGTACTCGTACTTTCAATCTCATTTCTTGTAAGTCCCCAATCTGCTTGTGTATCAATCAGATCCGTTTGATGGTGCAGAATCTCAATCAAACGGACGATGCCAGATCAAAATAGAAGAAGAAGGAGAAGAAGAATTACTTGAATCTATGATGTATTCAAAGATATGAGTGATGCTCCATACACATAGTTCACACACACTAGCTCTTCTCTCTAGTTTCTCTCTCTAGAACACCTTGGGTTTCACACACTTAAGCTCCTTGGCCATACACTCTCATGCACCCCTCACCCTATATATAGGATCACCAGTCGTACACCCGTGTACGGCCATACACAGGAGTACGGTTGTACACAAATACACAAAAACTACATAAAAATATATTTTCCTAGAAAAGCAAAGTATAAACCAATATTTTGACCCAACAATCTCTCCCTTGGTTTATAGCTTTCTTTTCTAACTGACCCAACAAAGTCCCCCTAAAAAGTAGCTGGCTTTTCTTGTCAATCTTCATCGGGAGCTTGGCTTCAGCATTAATCTTCAAATTTCTTCACAACTTCAAGATGAACTTGATGAATCTTCAATGAATGACTTCATCTCGAGCAGTTGGGCTTTGCTTCAAAATTTGACGTTGAACGCTCGTCGGGTGAGGAGGCTTCTTGAAAAGATTCTTGAAAGATAGCGCTTTCAGCTTGAGAATCTTTAGAGAGAAATCTAATCTTCTGGATCACTTCAGCAGGTACAAGATAGCAGCAAATTGATTGAGGAGGCTTCAATACAAATCTGTCACATAATCTTCAAGAACAGCTTGACCTTGCTTCTGGGGTTGAAGGATTGAATGTTGAAAGAATAATCTTCATTTCTTTCTCCTTCGAATGAGAATTCTTCGATGATCACGAATGAAGCCTTGGCTCGGAAATTTTCGATTCAGTCTCCATGAGTCTCATCTACATCTGAATTCACTTTTCAAGACAATACAAAACTAAAAGAAAACTTAGCACACAATATTTTTGTATTTTTCATATTTTCTGAAAAAATAAAACAGAAACAAAAATATTTTTGGATTTTTGATTTTCTGAACAAAAATAAAATAAATAAATAAAACAGAAATGACACTATTTTTGGATTTTTAATTTTTCTGATTTTTGTTTGATTTTTGAATTTTTTTTTTTAATTCTCCCCCTAAATTTGTGCATAGAGGAAAACTATGAACAGATTTAACAAAAACAAAAATATTTGGGATCAAAGTTGTCAAGCAATCCAATATCGTTTATCAGCACACGCCTACATGTCTAGATCTGGTCAATCACCAGCATTGTGGTCCACTTAAACACAAAGGATGTTGACAATTTGGACAAATTATAAGTGACAAGTCATTATGATATATATTCCTAAATGGACATTTAGCTGACGACGACCAAGGATATTGTTGTCCACTTAAATTAAGCAGCAAGATCTACAGACAACCTATTAAATGGTTCAATTTTAGATGTACTAGAACGTGTTTCCCACTTCCCGATATACCCCGGTAATCAAGAACTTCCAAAGAACTCCTTACTTTAGGTGAGTATTCAATCATTAAGAAAGAAGTCAGATATAGAAGTGCATATGTTGTATCCCAGGTCGGATGTCTTCCAATCACACAGAGGGAACAACATATGACTAACATAGATAGGGCTTTAGAGAGATAGTAGAGTGCATATGCTGTGTCCCAGGTCGAATCTTTCGATCATGCGGAGGGAACAACATATGGCTAACAGATAGAAAGAATTTCATAGATATGGAAATGCATAGAGATAGAGTTGCATATGTTGCATTCCAGGTCGGATATGTTCCAATCACGTAAAGGAAGCAACATATGACTGACAAATAGAAAGCAAGAAAATAATTTCCTACAGACATACTTTATCAAAACCCCCCAGTTGCCCTATATCAATACCAGAATTAAGGACATGAGTCCATACATCAAGGAAATGTTTAGCCACAGTTCTAGATAATTAACTTTTAGTGTATCTCGTAGGCTCCCATGTTTATCTCACTGCTCAATCTACCCGAGCGTCGTATGGTCAGTCCAAATGAAACTATCTAAGTTCATATTAGTCAAGTCCTTTCATGGTCAATCAATGTCTAGACCTTTTGAATCCTTTGTGCCTACCAGCACATTGAATACAGAGTCTAGATAATTCGGCTTTAGTGCATTACACGCATCATAAATTGCCCTTTAGCACTATACTTCATATCACTTCCCAAAACAACCTACTAAAGAAAGACATATAAGGAAATTAAAGAAAAATGTCTTTGAAATGAAACAGTGTAAGATAAAATCAGGAAAATCGAGAAGAAAACTCAAACCGTAAGTCACCGATTGAATTTGCATCCAGAAGGTCTGAGAACAGCACGCATAATCTCATAACAGATCCTAAAATTCTTCATGTCATTAAGCACTAACCCCATGTATGATCCCTTCCTTTCTTCCTTTCCCGCAAAGGACACATACTCTCAAACAAAAGTTCTGAATGATGTACAGTTGAGAGATGCCTCATATCATGTGCCTGGAACAACCACTACCAACAAACCGAAGTCTGAAGATATGCCTCCATAGCTGCTCCGACACCGAGCGGGATCAGTTGGTCTTTGGAACCCAGTCCATTTTGAAACTGGTTCGACCTTTGTCATCCTTGCACGGTACTCTCTCCCATGACATATCCTATTTATCACAACCAGAAGATGTAGAAATATTAGAAGCATTGGGTGATTTGGGAGATTGAACCTTTGGTACCCATCTGTAGTTGGGTTTAACCCATTTCTTTTTCGATCAGATGGGTGCCTCAGTACTTGATTTTGAACTGGAAGCCGATCGTCGAGATGACTTTGACCTAACCGGTCTTGATTTCGCTGGAGCATCTCTTCGATTGGACTTCTTGGCCGGCATTCCCTTCTTGCCCTTGGGAGTTGATTTATTGGCCTTGGGAGTTGAACTCTTGCCCTTCGTGGCATTCCAGTCGCCATTGTCTGAACGTGACCTTGAGGGGTTTCTTTTGTAAAATCTCCCTCTTGGTGCGTTCTTCCACCCTTGTGCATAGTAGGGAACGTATGCGCGATTTGGACAATTTCGGGCAATGTGTCCAGGTGTTCCACAGTGAAAAGATGTCTTTTTCTTCACTGGGAAATTGTTTCTTCCTGCCCCTGGTGGCGTGTCTTTGCCTTGTCTCTTATTGTTTTTCCCACACGCACAGTTGCAGCAGCCATTTTGTTTAACTTGTGTTGGTGGCATGTATTTCTCAACAGCAGGCTTGTTAGGAGTAACATAATTAGAAGCAACAGAATCAGAGTTCAAGGAGTCATTGGATTGTTCAATAGTTTTCTCCTTGTTCTCATCCTCTACTGCTTTACCTGCACAGGAAGTAGAATGATTAGTATCTTTCATCTCAACACCCTCAGTTGCCTGTTCGGCAGCTGGTTTACCATAAACCATATAAGGTTCTCTGTCGATCTCTTCTTTTGTTAAAGGATTAACATAATACGAATGATTAAATGGAGGAGGAACACTCTCATATCTTAGACCCTTCATTTGATTATCTTTAAAACTCAATTGTTTTTCAACTAAGGACTCGACTGTCTTACTTGACGCAGTATAATTTTTGAAACTAACATCTAATTTTCCACACTTAATTTTCAAAGCGTCAAGTTCTTCAGTTACAGCAGCAAGTTTATTTTTGATGTGATCATAATTCTCACACTTGTTGTTGTAATCTTCTTGCAGTTTCCTAAAATCATTTGTTTTGGCTTCTAATTTTTCTTTTAATGGTTTTTGTCCTTTTCTGAGTTGATATCCTTCGTATTTTAGGTCCTCATTTTCTTTTTTAATCAACTCGATTTGTTCACGTAAAAACTTGACAGTCTTAATACAAGATTGAGAACAAGAAACTTCATTGACTGGGATGTTTGAGGAACTCATTTTTTTTTAAAAATATGCCCTTTGACTAAAAACTCAAAAGTCAACCTTAAAAGTCAAATTTAAAAGGTCAAACTTAAAAGTTAAACTTGAAAAGTCAAACTTCAAAGTTAAACCGAAAAGCCAAATTTGAAAATTTGAAAGTCAAACAAGAAAGTCAAAATTTAAAGTCAAAGGTCAAACTTTAAAGTCAAAGTCAAAATTTTAAGTAAAAAGTCAAAATTAAAAGTCAAATATTAAAAACTAAAATTTTTGGGTTGAAAATGGAATTTAAAATTAAAAAGAAATTGATTTTGGGGTTAAAAGTGTCAAAAATGCGAAAGAGGAACCGAGAAAGCGAATCCTTAAGAATTAAAAACGGGAGGATATCATCTCGCAGCCTAGATGAGTTGGAAGGGGCGCTGGTTGAGTTGGGAGGAGACCCGGGTTCGATCCCCGGCACCCTCAATTTTGCTTCCCCTTCTTTAATGAACGATGTTGCGAGGACTTCTGCTGCTGAACGAAGTGTGATGCGAAGCGAGGACGAGGCGCGTGTGCGAAGATGGTCGGACACGTGCTGGAGCTGCTGGGCCGTAAACTCCGAAACCGGACTCCCGTGTACGGCCGTACACCGAAGACCGCACACCAAGCCGCACACCGAGCCACACACCGAGGACCGTACACCTTCAACTGGTCGTACACCTTCAACAGATGCGAAGAAAAACGACGTTTTTCACCATTTTTGCTCCAAAACTCGATCAAAAACTCGTTTTTATGAAAAATGCAAAGAACAAACCCCCCTAATTTTCAGAGATCTATCCAAAAACGCAAAAAAAATCTTTTAAAATTAAGATCAAATAAGATCCAGATCTGATAAAATTGATTAATACAATCCAAGCTCTGATACCACTTGTAAGTCCTCAATCTGCTTGTGTATCAATCAGATCCGTTTAAAGGTGCGGAATCCCAATCAAACGGATGATGCCAGATCAAAATAGAAGAAGAAGGAGAAGAAGAATAACTTGAATCTATGATGTATTCAAAGATATGAGTGATGCTCCATACACATAGTTCACACACACTAGCTCTTCTCTCTAGTTTCTCTCTCTAGAACACCTTGGGTTTCACACACTTAAGCTCCTTGGCCATACACTCTCATGCACCCCTCACCCTATATATAGGATCACCAGCCGTACACCCGTGTACGGCCTTACACAGGAGTACGGCTGTACACAAATACACAAAAACTACACAAAACTACATAAAAATATATTTTCCTAGAAAAGCAAAGTATAAACGAATATTTTGACCCAACATTTCTGTAACTTGTTCTATAATCAATAAAATTAAACAAGGCAGGTGATCATTATCACCTCCTAAGGTTTTGTGCCAAAGATCCTAGCAAGGATCAATGGCTTTCCTTGTAAATCACTTGTGTCACTTCTATTTCAATTCCATATACAAATTTGTCATAACACCACGGCCTCTCATACAATATGGTTGATATCTCTTAGATCGATTTTTGACCAAACACATCCATCCAAATGAATGATTAATATTCTTTGACATGGTGTTCCATTTTCAAAACCAACTCGATGTCGTACTATTTTCGGTAGTTTAGTTTATATTAAAGTCACTCATCTGGACGTAGCTTATGTCATTTATATGGTTAGCTAGTTTGTTACTACATCTATTACTATTCATAAGGATTTTGATGGTACAACTTTGAAGCATTATTTAAACATGAGTCTTATCTCCTCCCTCAATGAAAGACTCATTGAATTATGGTATATCGTATTTGTGCTTAAATAAGAGGGGCTCATATCATTGATGTAGAGACTTTCGATGGGTAAATGATTCATATCGGACATGACCAATGCTTTTGTAAAGCATAGAGTGTTTTTATGTGGGAGGTTTCAATGAGTGTTCCAATGTTGTATTGTGTGCAATTTCTGAATATTGAGGATAACATCCCCAAAGTTAGGTTTATAAATTTATTTAGGATTATAAAACTAATGATTTATGTTTTTGGTCCCATGGATGACATTAACGATGCAACCAAGTCCTGGAAAGGATAGGATGTGAACGGAAGTAGAGGGAGAATATGTGATCTTCTTGTGGTTAGGTTGAATCTCTTGGACTTATTGATCATAAATGGAAACTAGGTTCAGTCATAATCTAGGGTTGTGGCCCTACTGAATGCTCTAATGCCCAAGGTATAGGTGCTTAACTCAAGAGAGTGTTAGGATCAATAGATATAGTTTTTAGGTGAGTATTGCTTACTGATTCCTACCATAGGGGAGGTATTTTGTTGTGTTTGTGGATGGGACAATGTCTATGTTGCTCATGTCATTTATATGGCTAGCCAGTTTGTTACTACATCTATTACTATTCATAACGATTTGATGGTACATCTTTGAAGCATTATTTAAACATGAGTCTTCTCTCCTCCCTCAATCCACATAGACTCGTTGAATTATGGTCTATCATACCCATGCTTAAATAAGAGGGGCTCATATCATTGAAATAGAGACCGTCGATGGGTAAATGATTCATATCGGACATGATCAATGATTTTGTAAAGAATAGAGTGTTTTTTATGTGGTAGGTTTCAATGAGTGTTTCAATGTTGGCTTGTGTGCCATTTCAAAATATTGAGGATAACATCCCCAAAGTTAGGTTTATACATTTATTAAGGATTATAAAGCTAATGATTTATGTTTTTGGTCCCATGGATGACATTAACGATGCAACTAAGTCCTGGAAAGGATAGGATGTGAATGGAAGGAGAGGGAGAATATGTGATCTTCTTGTGGTTAGCTTGAATCTCTTCACTTATTAATCATAAATGGAAACTAGGTACAATCATAATCTAGGGTTGTGGCCCGCTAAATGTTCTAATGCCTAAGGTATGTGTGCTTAACTTAAGAGAGTGTTAGGATCAATAGAGATAGTTTTTAGCTGAGTATTGCTTACTGATGCCTACCATGGGGGAAGTATTTTGTTTTGTTTGCGGATGGGACAACGTCTTTGTTGCTCAAGTCGTTTATATGGTTAGCCAGTTTGTTACTACATCTTTTACTATTCATAACAATTTTGATGGTACATCTTTAAAGCATTATTTAAACATGAGTCTTCTCTCCTCCCCCAATCCGCATAGACTCATTGAATTATGGTCTATCATACTCGTGCTTAAATAGGAGGGGCTCATATCATTGAAGTAGAGACTATCGATGGGTAAATGATTCATATCGGACATGACCAATGCTTTTGTAAAGCATAGAGTGTTTTTATGTGGGAGGTTTCAATGAGTGTTCCAATGTTGGCTTGTGCGCCATTTCAGAATAATGAGGATAACATCCCCAAAGTTAGGTTTATACATTTATTTAGGATTATAAAGCTAATGATTTATGTTTTTGGTCCCATGGATGACATTAACGATGCAACCAACTCCTGGAAAGGATAGGATGTGAATTAAAGTAGAGGGAGAATATGTGATCTTCTTGTGGTTAGCTTGAATCTTCTGGACTTATTGATCATAAGTGGAAACTAGATTCAATCGTAATATAGGGTTATAGCCCTACTAAATGCTCTAATGCCCAAGGTGTTGGTGCTTAACTCAAGAGAGTGTTAGGATCAATAGAGATAGTTTTTAGTTGAGTATTGTTTACTGATTCCTACCACGGGGGAGGTATTTTGGTGTGATGGGACAATGTCTATGTTGGGTATGTATTGCATCAAGTACAAAATCAAAAGGTAGCGGAATATTCAAAAGATTTACCTAAGTATACATGCACCCTAGGATCTAGTTTTTTCTAGTTTTAGAAAAAGACTTTAAAATCAACCTAAAAGAATGATAAAATACTTACCTCTGTATCCTTAAATCATGTGATAGACAACTCTTGCAAAGGATGGAGAGCCCAAATGAGAACTCCTCTAATATAGTCAGACAAAAGACTTAAAAAAGAAAATAAGGATTAAAACCCTATTAGGGTTTATTCGAAAATCTCATAACCATAGAGAGGGGTTATGATTTTTGTATATGGAGAAAGAAGGAGGGGGGAACGAAATTTCAAGGGAAATGCATCTATGGTTTGATCCCTAACTCCCTAATTATAGGCAGCAGATAAATCCTTTAGGGTTTCATACTCTTAAGGATTATCATTTCCTTATTTGAAACCTGCCATATCTCTTGATTAATTAATATGTACTCCCTTTAATGAATTTAAAAAAAAATTATTAGTTACCAAAATAATTTCTAATTAAATTATTAATTCCTTAATAAATTAACAACTTATTTTCTCTATTTCCTTAATGATATTTGTGTCATATGGCCAACCCAAAAGGACCTTGTTCTTATTTAGAAATATTACCAACTAGTTATTGGCATTTGGCACCATTTCCAACAGTTTCCCACTTGAAAAAAGTCATTAACTTTTAAAGGTCTCAATACTTTTCAAATAACTAACAGAGAGTTAGTCACCCAATGCAACTGTCAAACACTTGATCTCAATCAAGTTTAGCCCTTAGATAAGTGATAAGTTATTCCTTTGTTCTAGATATCCGTATGAACTTAAGACATGGATAAGGGGTCAATCTCAGAGTTCAGAATTTTGTTCCCCGCTAAAGATTTTTAACTATCACATCCAACTTTTAAATAAAACAAATCAATTTAGTCATGACTTGGCCAAACACATTAGATTTCAGTCCTAAATCATCAGGGCCCCCAAGGATCTTGCTTCTCCTGTTAAGGCAGAAGGAACATATAAACAGTCTTAAATTCAAATACTTACTCCCAATAGTACAACCGACTAAGGAGTTTTGAACATAATTAAATATTCTGGAGGTTGGTTCAAAACATGCAAAAGTGAAACACAGTAATGAATAACACATCTTTGATAGCAACAAATGCTCTTTATCAAGTCTCCACAAAATAAACATAAAATTGGTTACATTTCATATTGTTATATGGTTCTAAGATAAATTAACCAAACTCGATAGTTAAAGCCAATTCATTAGAATCTAATGTCTCAAGACTTTGTCTGACTAACAGAATTGGTCGATGAAATTATCTTAGTGAATGGATCGGAAAGATTATCTTCTAATATGATCCTATTCATAATAATTTCTTCACATTCGAACAACAATGTAATGATGCTTCTTGAGTATATAACATGTGAGCTAGTGACTTGGTATAACGTCCCTAAAATAATAAAGAGATTTTTCATTTAAAACAGATTAACCAATTAAAACATTACATTTTGAAATGATTGAGTAACATTCATAATGTTAACAGAGCTGAATTATAAAAACGGCGGAAACCAATAACTCTGAAGCGTGTGTACAGTCCTGTTGAGCTCTTCTCACGAACAACATGCAAAATATTTAATCCACAACTATAAGCATAAAGCTTAGTGAGTTCCCTGGTATACTATATATTCTACCATACATACAATGCATCCAAGCAAAGTCCCTGTCTCTAGCGTCGATCTGCCAACTATCCTATCCACAAGCATGCAATATATATATATATATATATATATATATATATATATATATATATATATATATATATATATATATATATATATATATATATATATATACAATCATACGTATCAACTTCTAGCACTCACTCACTGGCTCTCAGCCACTACTACTACCGACTCTCAGCCGTCAACTACTACCATCACTCACCCACCCTGCAATCGTCAACCTCTCTTCGGAACCACATCCATACTAGGGCCAATGCTAATACTGACAATTGCCTCATGAATATATAGCACACGTAGTCGGGAGCCAGATAGACAGTCCAACAAATGATCCCACCCGAAAGCAAGAAATAAAAAAAGAACCATGCAATAGGGCTTTAGACGAAGAGTTCTCATGCTATCTAACTTAAACTACATGTAACCCCTAGGGTATCCACTCAATGATCAACCGATACTTTCATTACCCTAACCAATCATGACACTTAACAGTATCATACAATCAACATGCAAGACCCTACCAGTCTAGCATATAATGACACCAAGTGTCCTATATTGCACATACATATCAAGGAGTTAACTTGGTGAACTAGCATACATGTACTCTAACAGTACCACTATCCTAACATACAAAGGATATATAATATCATACGGGCATAGTGAGAAGACTCACCTGAAGAAGAAATACATAATCAAACCAACAGAGCGGCTAGGATGAACTCCCTTTCTAAACACCTACGCCCCAAACCAAAAACTCTACATAGACCATTTCCATATAATATGCATATTATTCTTTATATATACTTTTACTTCATAACCTTCCTCTATTAGCATGTTGTACACACACCTTCTCTTATATGATTATATAAGCGTTAAACCACACACTTTTATACATCTTTTCATACATATATTAGGGTATGTATGATTCAAACATATTCTTGGGTTTACACACACACACACACACCAAACACACATATAACCCTAAATCGGGCTTATTCTTCTTTTTAAGCCCTTACATCCAACTAAACTCATAACACATGATAAGGGTTGTATTTTAACCAAAAAACTTAGTTCAAAATCAGATTTCATGGACTAAAAACATTCAAAAGTGGAGCTCTTCAGCTCTATGGTTTTTAAGGAAAAATTGAGATAAAAGATGTTGTTTTCTTGGTCCTAGACTTCAACACAAGACCAAGAAAGGTTAAGGGAGTCAAGTATTATTCATAGCAACCCATAAAAATGTGTGAAATAGATACAAGAACTCAAAAAAATAATTGAACTTATACATTACAAAACCTCAAAGTATGTGTGAACATAACATTTTAAAGACATTCTATGGTGGTTTTTCGAGAGTATGCACATCCAAAAAAGTAGTTAAGCTTACAGCTTGATTATAATAAGTGTTTGACAAGAATTGGGGGTTTGAAACTCAAAAAACCTAAGTCTGGCTGCTAGAGATGAATCGATGTACTTGCTGAAAACGACCCATATCATAGAAATCCCGCTTAAAAGATGAATTTGAAGATTTCAATCATTTTAGAGGTTTTCCCCTTGGTTCTAGACGTAAACACTTGATCTTAAGTGTTAAAGAGACTAAATGACATCTTTATAAGTGATTAATAAGGTTTCTAACTCCCTAAACTCGACAGATAATTCTCAACATAGAAAATCCCGCTATTGAGCCATTTTCTGGCGCCTTAAGAGCTGCTGAAGACTGCTCTGGCCTCCGCAACGCGAGTAACAAGTCAGGGAAGATACTAAGGGGTGAGAAAGAAATTAAACGTACCTTGAATGGTCTGGAGGTGGAAGAAACGAGCCCACAATCAGTTCTTTTCATAGAAATCCTAATTGGTATCCACCTTCTCTCACTGTTTTCTCTTGGTTCGAGGCCTTAAAAGGGAGGAGGATTGCTTCATGTTATTTAAGGTATCGGTATTTGTGGCTAGGACCAAATTTCTTTCAAATGGATCGGGTTTTACATACCCAAAAGAAGAAAACGGCCCATGCATTCATCTTGTTGTTGTTGCGTCATTTTCCAGGGAAGGGGACAAAAGCTGAGTTTGATAATTTGGCAGATTTGGCCCTTAGGTCCGATATGCTAGCAGAAATTGCCCAGATTCGAATTATCTTAATACCACAAGCTCCGAAAGTTACAACTAAGTCCATGGACTTATATTTTCCATGTTATTATTGTTGTTGCTATTATTATTATTATTATTATTATTATTATTATTATTATTACTGTTGTTGTTGTTGTTGTTATTATTATTATTATTATTATTATTATTATTACTATTATTATTATTGTTATTATTATGATTATTATTATTATTATACTATTATTATTATTATTATTATTATTATTAGTATTATTATTTGTTATTATTATTATTGTTGTTGTTGTTGTTATTATTATATTATTTTTATTATTATTATTATTATTATTATTATTATTATTATCATTATTATTATTGTTATTATTAATATTATTAATATTATTTTAATATTATTATTATTATTTTTATTATTATTATTATTATTATTATTATTATTATTATTATTATTATTATTATTTAACCCTTGAAATTTATATAATTCCTTTTATTTAATTAATTTACTTGCCAAAACTAAAAAAAAAAAACTTTAGTCTTTAATTATACAAATATTCATTATATTTGTTAATCCTATTTCGAAATCATTAAGTGGAAACGGTGAGTTACAAATCTCCACCACTTGAATTAAATTTCGTCTTCGAAATCTTCCTTTACAAATTTCTTCTTAAACATCCTCTGAATCACCTGTGGGTTTCCAAGCAACTTCCTTCTACACGAGCCATCACAACTCTTGTACTATATTTTGTGATATACAATCATAATTATCCCAAATCTAGGCACATAATCCATTCCTAAGAGGAAACTTCTAAAGGTCAGAATTTCATCCACTGCAGCACTGAAATAATTGTCTAAATAGAAGAACACCTTCAGACATAATTCTGATTCAACCCTTAGCAAGAAACACATGACCTGAACGTGAGGCGAGCACCTTACACATCACATAGAGACGAAAGAATGAAACCCCGACAAGTAACCAATCATACAAATACTAAACTAGTTCACACACCCACTCTGCTATAATAGCCCTCTCACCTAATCATAGAAACAAATATACGTAAAAATAATGGGATTGTTTCAATTCAATGAACTATTTCAACCAGCAGGTCTATTCAACCCAACAACCTATTTCAACTAACGAGTTGATTTCAACCCATGTAAATGCAATGGTCCACCCATAGTCTTACAATAACTTTCGTTGTTACAGTTCACCTATAGTGTTTCCTGCCATGGTCCACCTATGGTCTTTCATACAATTACCATGGGCCAAATCCTAGTATTTCATACAATAGTCATAAGGAAAATCTATCATACACTGACCCGAAATGGACCCAAAGTCTACTAGACCCCATCAGGTGTTTGGTTCGTGTTTCGAACCCCAAGGCCTTCATCAAACAAGAACCGGAAGAGAAGCTTTTAACACAACCATCGATTTGAGCCTAATCACTAATCATATCCTATGCCTCCACAGATGCTTCTAATCTTTTGGATGAGATGACGTTGAATCCTCGTCATCTTCGTCTTTGGTCACAAGTCACATGTTGAAGAGTATTCCTTACATGAGCTTCATCCTTGATAACAATTTGAATCTGCTACCCTCTATCCTTGAATCTGAAAAACCTTGGAACAACGTATATCTAACACTTGTTTTCACAACATATCATTTTAGGACATGAGGGATCAAGGTAAGGTTCTTGAGAAAATCCTGGTACCACGATGTGGAGTATGGAGGACCATTAAGTGGCATGTCCATTATAAGAATGCGAATCTGATGGTCACCATAATGTTTCAAGAGGGATTCCATGATGCGGAAGCTGATGTGGCCCAAGGCCATACTTTTTAGGGTTTTCTCCATATTTAAGAGCATTAACTTTAGGGTTAGGTCATTCTCCCCAGCCTCCACCCTCTTATCTCGAAAACCCTAGCCTAATTTGAGTGTTCTTTGTGTGGTTGTGGCATTCTTGAAGTGATAAACCTTGTATTGCAACTTGAACAAGAAGAAGGTTCCCTTTTAGCAAAGATCCAGCAAGCAAACTCCTCAACACCTTCTGGGCTTTTATAAGTCCCTAAGTTTCTACCTTTATATGATAGTTTTCAAGACCTGGGATTATAAGCTTGTTCTTCATGACTCAAGGTGATTTGAGTGGATGGATTCCATAAAGTTGGCAACTTTATGGATCCTTGAGGTCCACTTATAGTTATATGTTCCAGATCTGATGATCTATGAATTCCTTGGTCTCAAACAAGAGTTTTTGAGCTCATTTATTTTATTAGTGGCCTAGGTTGGAAGGGACATGCATTGGACATGCATGTCCATAAAACAATGATTTTTATGATGTATCTGGGTGTTAGAAAGACTCCTAGAAAGTATGAATGAATGGATAAAATAATTAATCTCTCAATGAAGAATATGGCAATCTGCTAGTGACTGCGATGTATCAAAGGACTTTCCATAATGTGGTGACACTACGCATCACGATTAGTTTTTCCTAGCATGCCCATGACATTTCTAGGAGGTCTCCACATCGTTGTGAGCATTGACTTGGTTGATCACTTGACCGTTGACTTTTGACGAGTTTGAATTTGGGTCAAACTTGAAGGAATTGGGTTATTGATTATGGATCTATCTTTTTTGGTACTAGTCGGTTGGCGGGAGCGATCAGTGAAGGGAGTGAGTGTGTTGTTGTGTTCCTTGGGGTCTTTGATTCAAGTGATTTTCCTCAATGTGTTACTTGTATAGTGTGTTGTATTTGGGTTGCTGATAGCTAAGGGTTGCTGATAACCCAACTTGTTATATGTAAGGTGTTGATAGCTCGGGGTTATTGATAACCCAAATTGTTGTAATTAAGTTATAATGTATATCCATATATAATAGGATATAGGACTAGTGGTATGTTGGTTAGAGTTCCGTGAGGTTGGTGATCGTGTACTTGAGTGTCCTTGGGGTTTTATGTAGTCATGTAGGATAGCCTGGGAACTCTTAATCTAGGCTTTTTTTTTCCCGCTCCTTTTTTGGTTGTCATCTAGAGTGGGAGCACCTGTTTGACTATCTATCTCACCTCTTATTATATATAGTTATGTGTTCATTGGTGATATGCCAGTTGTGGTATAGTGTATTGTATGAGATCCTGTATGCGATAGTTGAAAGACCCACACTTTCATATTTGACAATTGTTATTCCAAAACATGCTACTTGCATATTCATAAAAAAAAAATATTTTACATTGATAACTTGTTTACATAAGACCGGATACAAACCGACTATTACAAAGTGTTATATATTACATAACTTCCCAGGATACTATAGTTTATACATACATGAGTACAAAATACAATAGTTTCAAACTATTTAAAATCTTCCAACAGTACACGATTATACTGGTTACTTATCTCCTGCAATTTGTTAAACATTGAGAGGGGTAAGCAGTGACGCTTAGTGAGTTCAATAATAGATACAATATAACGTTATGCCATATATATACTTCAATATGGAAGAAGCAAAGAGGAACAAGGAACAACAAAGGCATATGTGAATCATGTGACAAACTTTCCATATCAATCGATGATTTGATTCAAAGATATACAATCAATGAGACATAACAATTTCCATACTTGATATACATCAATAAAATTTCGGCCCAAATGGCACAGAAGACATATACTTTCTGATTAAACATTTTGGTAGATTTCAGGCTTTCAGCCCTGTCTAACCTTCTGCCAATGCCATAGAATAGAAGTCATTCTCTTACGAGACATGCTCTACATGGGCAGAGGCTACATACCAATACCACTGTGAATCTAATTCCTTTCACTGATCATATGGCCAAAGGTATAGCTTTGCTATAATAAATAGCGGAAATAATAACAACGGAAAAGCACATAGCACATATAACACATAACATACAATTGTTCCTATATATTGAACTCACCGTGAATTAATCGGGGGTTAAAATAGTAATTTGTGCAGCACTTCGTTATAATAAATAGCTTTCTTCGTTGAAAACCAGGAGCTTTATTGAAAACCGGGCCCTGCGAGGGTTGAGCTTCAAACCGAAAAGATAAATTTATCGGGCTCTTCGGGTACTTCGGGGCGTGTTTCGGGTGTTGGGAATGATCCCGAGACTTCGGGGGATTGTTGAAATAGCTAAAAATTGGATTTAGGGGTAAAAAGTGTGAAACTTTCAAAATTACCCGTGAGGTCTCGCACCCTTTATATAGGTGCGAGCCTTGGATCCGAAGCAAGGGGAAGCAGGCACATGGCTCGCATGCGAGGGGGGGGGAGCAGGTGGCGATGCGAGGGCGAGACACGGGGAAGGCACGCATCAGCTTCTTACTGGACCGAGCCTTCGATGAGAGGGGGTGCGACACGGGTCGGACAGCTGGCCTCAGATGACTCACCAATTCGGACACGCGGCATGATGCGAGCGAGGGTGACGTGGCCGAACCTGAGCCATGCGAAATTCCTCGTTTTTGGTGATTTTCTCGGTTTTTGTGTCCCAAACTTCTAAAATCCATAACTTTCGCATACGATCTCCGTTTTCGACGTTCTTTATATGCACACGTAGGTGAAATTATGCTCTACAACTTTCGTTTAGACTCCGTCGGCTAACTTTGATTTCATTTTTAATATTATTATTTTTAACAGACCGGGACACGAAAATCCGTTAAAAATTCATAACTTCTTCATCTGACGTCCGTTTTCGTCTGTCTTTTTACCGTTGTACTACTATTGACGAGACCTTCGATTCTCGTTTAGGTTGTGTCGGCTAAAAATCTCTCGATCTTTATTTCGAGTTTTTAGCTGTCTACTGCTATTCCGAAACTTAGAAAAATCATAATTTCCTCATACGAAGTCAGATTTGGACGTTCTTTTTATGAAAATTCTCGGTTTAACGAATACTACGACTTTCGTTTAGATCAATAAGGCTAAAAAGTAGTTTATCGAAAACTCACTTTTTACGCTAAATAGTGTTTGCCGGTTTTGATGCGGATCTTCGTTTGGTCATAACTTCTTCGTTATAACTCGGATTTCGATGAGGTTTTCGCCTAAATGTTTCTAACGATATTCTTTACAACTTTCAATAATAAATTATACTTATTTAGAATTTTATATTTTCATTAAATTTCAATATTTGACTTTTGTTCGGAATCTCATAAGACTTCCAAAACATTCTAAATGATTCTAAACATACTTTTACTGCAATTCAAGTAAAAACTATCTGTTAGAACTCAATACTCAAATTCATATAATATTTCATAATATTATTCATTATAAAACACGATAACTGAATGTGTATGTTACAATAGTGAATCTTCTCACAAGATTTCTTATATCATAGTGTGTACATGCTAGACCAGGTAGGTCTTATTTGCTGATGGTTGTTACATGTGTATTTGAGTTGCTGATAACTCCATGACTGCTGATAGTCCACATGGTTGTTGATAACCCACATGGCTGTTGTGAGCCCAATGAACTGCTGATAATGCCCGAGACTGCTGATAGTCCCCAGGGTTACTGATAACCCTAAGATTGCCGATAACCCATAGCTATTTATTTTATGTTGTGATGTATATGATATTTTGGGGGAAATCGGTAAGCTTTGGCTTACTGTTATGAATTAAATGTTTTTCAGGTACAATTAGTGATCGTGGGAAGGCGAAGGCATGACTGTACATACTCATCAGCAACATTGGAGATTCTGCATTTTTTATATTACTCTTATTTTAAACAACTGTATTCTGGAACAAATGAGTTTTCTTAACTTGGGTTTTATGAAAATGGTGTTGTACCTTAATTAAAAATGAAAATTTTGGTTATAAATATGGGATGTTACAGTACAACCTTTCAATCTTTACTGTTGATAAAGCAACAATCCCCCACTTGGGATTAACTAGACTCTGATTCCCTCTCGATCACTCAGAGCTCCGGACTAATCCATATGTCTACAACACTTTGTTCTAAACATCTACGCCTAACACACAAGAGGATTAAGGGAAATCCCATCCTTCTATCAATGGACAATAAGTTCCAACTTGTGTCTACAATCCTACAATAACAAGCAATCAGTTTATAGTTAACATTATAATACAAAACTAGAGTCAAATTAAAATAAACACCATCCATAAGATCATCAAGTAACACAATTACTTAGATAGATACTCGTGTACTTGTTTCTCCCATGTTATTCTAGGCGAATCAATTCCTAACCTAACACAAGTTGTTATGCCTAATAAGTTAGAACATTATGTATTATCCACATACATTACAACGGTGATAATTGTACTCCCGCTAGCATTAACATATATGATTCATCTTTGTTTCTCGAAATTCAAAACTCCTTGAATTTTCTTATTGAAACAAGGAGTTCCAATCACTCCCACCGGCTTTGACATACTCATGGTTCACCTTCATATCTCAAAATTCCAAACTCCTTGAATTCTATCATTAAAACAAGGATTCCATTATGTGAGATGCTTGTCTCAGTTCATAAATGAACTTCATAAGCTTACACATTCTTCATAACCTATCGTTGTTTTGATCTGTGTTTGTTCACATCCAATGTAACATCCCCAAAAAATTACAAAAAATTTTATTTTTTTCAAAACAACTCATTGACTAATAAAAGTGTTTACAAAACCATTGTTTCCAAAACATTATTTAAAATCAGAGTCTCCAAAGATCAACAACATAAAATCAGGATGTGTACGGTTACGCCTACGCCTTGCCAAGGTCCTCTGAAGTAACTGAAACCATAATCTAAAACTGTAAGCACAAATCTTAATGAGTTCCCCCAAACTACCAACACAAACAGATATCATATACAAATAACAGCATGTACTAGGTCCATAGCTAAAAGAGTGGATTACCCCTGAGCCTACAATATGAGTCTGGCTTGCCTATCAGGCCCACAACTCATATATGGTCTGCTCTTTAGCCCACAACATAAGTCTGGCTTGCCCTTGGGGCCTACAGATTATGTCTGGCTTGCTCCCTAACCCGATCAGTCATCGGACTGGAATACCAATGTTCAGCCCTCACTATGAGTCTGGCATACCAACCGGTCCTCAGCTCATATCTGGAATGCTCCTCAGCCCTTAGTATGAGCCTGGCATGCCCTACACAGCCCTCACCTCATATCTGGAATGCTCTAGGGTTTGTTGGCTACAGCACAAAGTAGTACAACCTCAACCCACAACAATATGTCGATATATAACAGACAACAAACATATACATACAATCATGCAGACAGAATCACAGGTGGGCCTACTAATCTACCAGACTAACATATCGACAACTAGCGTAATAATGCATATCTATTCCATACTTAGCATATCAGTGAATAACTGGATATCAAACAAATGGGCCAACCTTGGTGCCTTCGATCCGTAAGTACAGTGAGGAAAACTCACATCACAGTCCGAATGATAGCTAATGAGGTCCCAACTCCGAATCTCAAATCTAACTGTCACCTATCCAACCAAATGAGTAATTCTCAACACATTCCAGAATACCCAGAATATCTTTAAGTCAAACTTGTTCAACCATGGTCAAGGTCAAAGTTAACGATCAATATTTCCATTAGTTGACACTCACGTTGTGGCCAGGCCTTGGTCATGTCGTGACATCGTTCTCGGTCCGATTCCAACTGAACTCGGTCCAACCTAGTCAACTTAGTTAAAGAATTCATATGAGTTGTCATAATGACATGATCACTCCTCCTAACGTTGTGAGCTTCAATGATCTTAACAGAAAACGGAGCTCCTCGAATCTCACGTCGTGAGATCTTGCATCTCACGTCGTGAGCGCTGTATGTGGCTAAAGGTTACCATTTTAAGTTCTTAATCCATTAAGTCCTTGAACCCATTTCATCCAGAAGTAAAAGGGGACTCCTAAGGTCCATTATAAATGTTTTCTTTATGGTCATGCATGCATCGTGCATCATCCAACCTCTTTCTAGGTCAAAAGTGAAGAAATGAGCTTCAATCTTTCATGCATACCTCAAATCCATACCATCTTTCAGATCTGAATAATATTATGGTCTAGGGACTCTTAGAATCCATAAAGTTGCTAACGTTATGGATTTACTTCACTCAAGCATGCAATAACATGAATATGATGGACAAAACTCTAAATATGTCCATAATAAGCAATAAAGTTGGAGCCATTGATACTTACAAAGGTCCAAAATCAGGAAAAGATGGTGATGATGATGATACTTTTCCTCTCCCACCACTAGAATACTTCTTTCTTCTTCTTCTCTTTTTCTTCAAGCTATAAATGCACCAAAATCTTCATAAATGGATGGAAGAGGTGAGGGGAGGATCAAGATGGTGAAAGGGAGGCTAGGGTTTCTTTCAAGATGATCTAGACATGATGCTTTCTCATAAAATGCCCTAAAAACACGGAACTAGCCCTTATATATGTTGAAAACCCTAAAACTTCGTGGGGTTGGGTTGCACAGTTCTCATGTTGTGAGCCCCTAATGCTCACGTCATGAGCATAGTTAAAATCAACATTTCTGTTAATCGCTTCTCACTTCGTGAGCTCCAATTTCTCTCGTCGTGAGCTCAGATTTCCCCCAAATCCTTGCTAACTTCGAACAGTCATAACTTCTTCATTTCAACTCCGTTTTCGACGATCTTTATATCCACAGAAAGGTATTGAAGAGCTCTATAATATCATCTAGCTATATTATACTAGAAACGTCTCGAACAAAAATCCATATTTCATGCAAGAACCCGACCTATGACTTTTCTTTTTCTGCCATTCGACCCAAAACACAATTCAAGGGTCAAATCGGTTAACCAACCTTACCTCCTTCCACTAGGACTAAACTTTGCCTCCTTAAGGCCCAAAGCCTTACACAATCGAGTTCCGGCCCACGGCCCAGAAATGGCAGGAAATAGGATGTTACATATCTCCCTCACTTAAATTAGATTTCGTCCTCGAAACTCGTCTTGGTTACGATTTCCAAACAACACCAACATTTTCCATAAACTCCCTTTAACCATTTCGAAATCAATGCATCTTAAAAATAAAACTTAATAGATCACTCAGAAATCCCAAACTACTAACAAGCAACCCAATAACTTGAAAATTCTCAAACACAATAATTTCTTTCTCTCCGTAACTGTACGACCCAACTTCCAGAGAGAGCCACCTAAACCAGAATCTCTCAGTACTACAACCATAAACCGTCCACGTCAGGATACTTCCCGAAACCGGGAACCCATCAGTCTATTCTTAGAAACCTTACCTTAAGACTAATGAGCATCCATTCATGAACCTACCCCTAGTCCCTGACCAGGGACACCACCAAAACATGCAGAAAGGATACTCAAAACATATCGATCGCGAACTTCATCCAATTCCAAATCCATAAGATGTACCAAAAACTTTAGATAAACCCTTGACTCCCTGGCACTCCATTACCAAACACTGTTCCTACGAGCAAAGATGATCAAACCTAACAAATCACTCGAGACATTTACAAAGAACTTTATGATTTGAGACTCCATAATCGATACCCAACCTTGGTACCCAAACCGTTAATAAAAGCACGCGAACAAATGGGATTTATAATGCAAACACTCCGCAAGAGACTTTATGATGCACGACTGATACTCCCAACAACCATTAACTACTCATTTTATCTAATCCAACTGGTTCGTGAGTTTCCCGACTTCCAACCATGCACCAATAATGAAAGTACCACAAGCAGGAGAAATGAACAATCATGATCACTGGGCCCACAGCCTATGTCTGGAATACCCCTACAGGTCCTTTGCATAGGTCTGGATTGTCTCCGAGCCCACAGCATGAGTCTGGAATGTCCTACCCGGCCCTCAACCCATGTCAGGAATGCTCCCGATTTTACACCGATCTTGTCGACATTATATCATTCGCCCAGCACCCTCGGGACTAAAGATACTCACCTCATTCCATCGCCTTACAGGGACCTAAAAAACATCCCTCTCAACACTAACCGAGAACAACAATGCCATAATCTTACCATGCATAATTCCTTTCACAGAACAAGCTGCTACCAACGCATAACCTTACGAATTAATGGTCACATATGGATCGAGAATAGGTTAAACGGTCGCACTCTTGATCCAATTCAAAGGCTATAACCCAAAAATAACCATGCATATAATTTGAACCAAACGCTCCATTGATATCTTGACCAGCCCATATACATCCCTCTAGATAATATATAATGAACTTACCATAATGAACACCCTTAGGGAACCCATAACCTCATCCAAAAAAAGACAGAATACGAGAGTTCTATCAAAACGACAAACCTCAATCATTAACAGAAGACATCCTCATGATCGGTCGAAACAAGATCCCACACTTGATTGAGACTAAACATATCCCACCAATAAGCAACTATCTCACTAAAACCTTTGAGGTCATCCAAAAATCATGCTAAGGCTCTAATCAAGTCCATCCAATCACTAACCCAAAATTCTAGACTCCCACTAACCAAGAACATCATCCAAACTCGAGCCGAACCTGATGATATGTCAAAGAATCCGTTGAACTTCAACCGATACAGTCCAATACTTCCAAAGAATCTCCACTTTGATGATGCATGAAGTGACCAATGGTCGAGAACACATTGACACTTAATACAGAGAACCAAAATCCATGCGAAGCTGAACATATTCGTCTATGGAAATGATTTACCGATCGACATCTGCCCATTCTAAACTGAAAATAGCAATCCAAACAATGAGATGACATATTCCCTTCGCAACTGATACTCAACCTGAGTGATCCTAGCGGATTCTCATCTATTCATTGGCACCCCCAAAAGGAACCAATAGTTGAAACGAGCTCTTGACGTTGGAGAGACAACCCATGCACCTCCTGAACACATGTATACGATCGTCACTTACTCCATACCCCTGCCTTGACCAAATCCTGAACCAAAATTCCACATACCCACACCGCAGATCCCTATAAGCCATTCTTCCAACATCACGAACTCGAACAGATCAATAATCCTACAAGCAGAATACCCAGTTCTCCCCCACTTAGGATTTGAACCACCATCTACTGGTGTTGAAACCAACTATGTCTCAAACCGGCACAACCAGACACAAACCATCCGTGACTCTTGGAATGTATAATACACTCAAGATGATCTTCTAGATAAGGACCAATCAAATCCTAAGAGAATTCTGGATTTCAGCCGAAGACCTCTGAAATTCCTAATTATAACCACTTTAACATTAAGGATTTAATGCAAATGCATATGCGAACACCGACTTACGATCCAAAACATACACTCCTTGCCTGCAATCCCAATCCTCAATAGAGTACCCGACTTTCCTATACCCAAGGAAAACAGACCCTTGATCACGTCACTAAGCATCCATACCACATCAATCCTCCTACGCATTCCCACGATGGAATATTGTCATCGAACACTGCAACCAACTGGCCCCATGCTGGGTTTACATCCCAACTCTCGAAGTCACAAGCCTGCTCACTCCTTCTCCGAACTCGGAAAACTAAAAGGGAAAAATCTCCATTATAGATAGCGACATTCCAATCCATCAATCAACCACTCACTTCTAGCTGCAGTCCCCAAGCCAATCATAACAATTGTTTCCTTCTTGTGTCCCGCGACTCGAATACACGGCCTTGAGCAAAACCCTCAAGACCGCAAAACCAACAAACTCATTTAGGTCTGCAACACTCAACCCAAACTGATATCACCACTGGGCCCCAAAACGACTACCAGACTCATCCCCATACATGAGTAGCCATAACCACAAGATCGATAGATACGGAACTACTACCACGAATCATGGTATTAAACCATGGTATCTCTCCCGACCAGCCCTTAGGATCCCCGAAAATCTCCTCAATTCGAGTATGGATCCTATGCTTCTAGTAGTACGGGCCCAATACTACCTTCCACACCTATCCATACTCTCCTCAAGGATCATCTCGGGTCCTCTAAGACCTAGTCATAAAAATACTACCAATACCTACTCAATAGTGAAACAACCACACTAAAATACTCCCTGGGCTCTACTAGGATTCCCCACCTCCCATGCCATGAGCTGCTTAGGGGCTCCAATCAATGCCAGCCAACCACTTCATGAATACAATTACATGCAACAAAACTTAAATATCTTTCGACTACAGGATCCAACCCTATAACTGTTAGACTCAAACGAGAGCTACACAATAGGGCAAAATCCTCCACTCTAGGATTATTTACCCTCCATAACATGTAACTTAATGTATTGATTTTATAGATAGCTCCCATCAATATGAGTCCCACAAAGCACAAATCAAGCATCATTCAGTGGAGTTGACTGGCACTAAAACACAATAAAATCAGACAGATCCTTATACAAAATTCTCGATCTCTATCTCCTAGGACCTCAGATACACGTTCAGCCTGACCTAACTCAATCAAGAGTGGCTAACAATCCTCATGCTGACCCGCTATATACTGCACCCACTCATGAAACTTCCACCAACCCTGCAACACTCGTGTATGCTAATCATACAAAACACTAGATCCTATAGGCAGTCGAATACTTGATTCTACCCTAAGCCATTCATCAAACATGAACAGGAAATAAGGCTAAATCAAACATTCTCAGGCTATAAAATCTTAGTTATGTACAACTACGATGCATGCACTAAGCAACAATAGTATTCATGTCATTTCATATAAGGAATACCCTAGGCTATCAGGCATCATATAACCAGGCAATTCTATCATGCAACTCCTGAAGATCCCTAGCCTATCCCTAACATGTTGTTCTAACATATCACAATATCCAGTAACAGTTTGGTAATTTAAGGTCTACTTACTGGCTCCGGCTGATCGTACATGTCGCATCCTCTTTTGGTTATTTTGAAAGCAACTTTGAAAATTATTTTTAAAACCCTTAATTTAAAAATCATTTTTTTGAAACCCTTTTCCTTAGTTTGATATTGGATTCACACAAGTGTTCCTCAAATTCACTCAACCCAAGGATTTGATACCAACTTGTAACATCCCCAAAAAATTACAACAAATTTTAAACTTTTCAAAACAACTCATTGACTAATAAAAGTGTTTACTAAACCATTGTTTCCAAAACATTATTTAAAATCAAAGTCTCCAAAGATCAACAACATAAAATTAGGATGTGTATGGTCACACCTTTGCCTTGCCAAGGTCCTCTGAAGTACCTGAAACCATAAACTAAAACTGTAAGCACAAAGTTTAGTGACTTCCCCCAAAGTACCAACACAAACAGATAACATATACAAATAACAGCATGTATTGGGTCCACAGCTAAAAAAGTGGATTACCCCTGAGCCCACAGTATGAGTCTGACTTGCCTATCAGGCCAACAGATCATATCTGGCCTGCTCTTGAGCCCACAGCATAAGTCTGGCTTGAACTCGGGGCCTACAACTTATGTCTGGCTTGCTCCCTAACCCAATCAGTCATCAGACTGGAATACCAATGTTCAGCCCTTAGTACGAGTCTGGCATACCAACCGGTCATCAGCTCATATCTGGAATGGTCATGAGCCCTTAGTATGAGTCTGGCATGCCCTACCTGACCCTGAGCTCATATCTGGAATGCTTTAGGTTTTGTTGTCTATAGCACAAAGCGGTACAACCTTAACCCAACACAATATGTCGATATATAACAGATAACAAACATATACAGAAAATCATGCAGACAAAATCCCAGGTAGTCCTACAAATCTACCAGACTATAATATCGACAACTAGCATAATCATGCATATCTATTCCATACGCAACATATATCAGTGAATATCAAGATATCAAACCAATGGGCCAGCCTTGGTGCCTTCGACCCCGTAAGTACAGTGAGGAAAACTCACCTCACAGTACGAACGATAGCTAATGAGGTCCCAACTCTGAATCTCAGCTCTAACTATCACATATCCAACCAAATGACCAATTCTCAACACATTCCAAAATACCCAGAATATCCTTAAGTCAAACTTGTTGAACCATAGTCAAGGTCAAATTCAACGGTCAACATTTCCATTAGTTGACACTCACGTCGTAACCAGGCCTTGGTCACGTCGTGACAACGTTCTCGGTCCGATTCCATCTCGAATCGGTCCAACCTACTCAACTCAGTTAAAGTATTCACATGATTTATCATCACGATGTGATCACTCCTCCTAACTTTGTGAGCTTCAATGATCTTAACAGAAAACAGGGCTCCTCGAATCTCACGTTGTGAGATCTTGCATCTCACGTCGTGAGCGTTTTCTGTGGCTAAAGGTTACCATTTTAAGTTCTTAATCCATTAAGTCCTTGAACGCATTTCATCCAGAAGATAAAAGGGACTCCTAAGGTCCATAAAAAATGTTTCCTTTATGGTCATGCATGCATCATGCATCATCCAACCTCTTTCTAGGTCAAAAGTGAAGAAATGAGCTTCAATCTTTCATCCATGCCTCAAATCCATACCATCTTTCAGATCTGAACAATATTATGGTCTTGGGACTCTTAGAATCCATAAAGTTGCCAACTTTATGGATTTAATTCACTCAAGCATGCAATAACATGAATATGAATGACAGAAATCTAAATTAATCCAGAATAAGCATTAAAGTTGGAGCCTTTGATACTTACAAATGGTCCAACAGCATGAAAAGATGGTGATGATGATGATGATACTTTGCCCATCCCACCACTACAGTACTTCTTTCTTCTTCTTCTCTTCTTCTTCAGGATAGAAATGAACCAAAATATTCATAAATGGATGGAAGAGGAGAGGGGAGACTTAAAATGGTGAAAGCGGGCTAGCGTTTCTCCCAATATGATCTATACATGATGGAGGCTCATAAAATGCCCTAAAAACACGGAACCAACCCTTATATATGTTGAAAACCCTAAAACTGTGTGGGCTTGGGCTGCACAGTTCTCATGTCATGAGCCCCTAATGCTCACATCGTGAGCACAATTAGAATCAACGTTTTTGTTTAATCGCTTCTCACTTCGAGAGCTCCAATTGCTCACGTTGTGAGCTCAGATTTCCCTCAAATCCTTGCCAACTTCGAACAATCATAACTTCTTCATTTCAACTCCGTTTTCGGCGATCTTTATATCTACGGAAAGGTATTGAAGAGCTCTACAATATCATCTAGCTATCTTGGACTAGAAACGTCTCGAACAAAAATTCATATTCCATGCAAGAACCCGGCCTATGACTTTTCCCTTTCTACCCTTCGACCCAAAACACAGTTCAAGGGTTAAATCTCTTAACTAACCTTACCTCCTTCCACAAGGACTAAAATTTTCCTCTTTGTGGCCCAAAGCCTTACACAATCGAGTTTTGACCCACGACCCAGAAATGGAAGGAAACAGGATGTTACATCCAATTTGTTAGCTTCTTGAAGATCCACTCACACTTAAAAATTAAGGTCAAGTGCTTGATTAACTAAGTTTCAAGCATACATGGATTAAATCTTGCTCTACATGTCATTCTTTCATCATGCAGCCTTTTAGGTCCTGTCATGACTTCTGATAGTTGGCACTCTCTGATTGTCATGTACAAGTTACTCATATTCATTAGTTGTATAGATCATATATAACTAGCTTTATGATGACCTCTATTAATTCTTATTAGGAAGAGTTGGAGGCATGTTAGTTTCTATATTAGTCCTTTTTAAACTCAAATTGAAAGCTAGGACCAACCTTAGGTTCTTTGTTGGTGGAATATTGATCCTTATCAAGATCAGTATAACTACTACTAACTCTTTTGGATATTATCTCCTTCTCAAGAAGGATTTTCCTTCGAGCATAAAACATTTGTTCTCAAAGATTTTGTAAAACAATTACCACAAAAGTATTGTTGGGATGTCCAACAAGATAACATATCTCATATTCTAAGTCATTGGGTGTTGAGAGCTTTACAACGAGTGTAAACATCATGAACTTCCAAGTGTGCTAGAGAGGGATGAACCCTTATTTCACATTTCTGAGAGTGTCTCATAAACCTATTAGTTGGTTTAAGAATATGTACTCTTGTAACACATTTTCATGGTATAATCCATTAATTGTTAGTAAGCATAGTTTGACTCATCGAGTAACAAGTTAACCAATGCTTTGTTTCTCTATCCAACCATACTCCTTGCAACAGTGTTCTGGGTGGAGACAATTCTTATTAAACCCTTATCATAACTACTTAGATAATCGATGTGGCTTAGACTAAGATACTCATATTCCTTATAGGATCTAAGTATCTCATCCTTATGGCCAATTGACCCTGGGTTTTGATTCACAAGAGCCCTAGACACTTACAAGGTTCCAGACTCATGTTCATATGAAGTTGCTCATGTATTGTGGTTAATCTGAATGGCTTAATTAGTGTAAACTAATTCCAAAAGATATTCACATCACTTAGTGATGCAGCTTTCGCATTAATCATAAGACTTGAGGTCGAATAATTTCCAAAATCCCAACCAACTGGATAGTGGGTAATGCAATTATCGTTCATATCAACAAAACTATGATTTCATAGGTACTTATTATCCAAACTTTTCAATGTATTTGAATCAATATGTTTTGTGGTTAAATTTGAACGCTTAATTAGTTAGACTAATTCCTTCAGATATTCATCTTACTTGAAAATAGGTCTTGCATTTATAATAAGACTTTTAGTCAAATGAATTCCAAAATCCTATTCAACTGGATCTTTGGTGATGCAATCCTTATTCAGGAGGATGACTCCAAATTAGTTTACCATATTCAAATATTGGAATTTGGTTTTCAAATCATTGTTCATATACTAGATTAACAAATTTTATGACTTTTCCTTTTAAATAGAAAACATATAAACTGTTCCACATTTAATCAAGTCAGAAAAATCTTATGAAATTTGTACAAACAATCATAAACAATAGAGTTAAACTTTTATAATTATGATTCATTTTTGATCCTATGAATATTAGCAAGGGCTCGGTATTCATGATCAAACTTTCTTTTATGTTTTAGTCCCTTTACTTCTTTCACTCATTGCACAGTCTTGCGAATGTCAGTACTTTATCCTTAGTATAATAATCAAGGATTGGAAGTAATTTTCAAATGATATTATGGATTCACATATCTGATTGTATATTAAATATTTATGAGAACGAGATGTTGTTTGATCCTATGGGTAGTATCATGGTCTCGTAATCCACAATAAATAAAACATCTTATCTACGTTTCAGACTTATTTATCATACATATTGTGCATTTCTGCTTTAATGGTCCTTATTTTTGAAACGATTAGCATATCAGAATATGTCTCAGATTAAGCCTTCATATTGTCCTTGGCATTTGGACCTAAATCCGTTGTAACAACAATCACGTTATACCCATGGGGAACAAGCTTTCTTCCATTTTGACATTTCATTTCATGATAATGAATGTAGGAGTATTTTTGAAGTTACGGTTTCTATGAATACCCGTGTTAGTCCTAAAGGCCATAACAAGCCATGCAACTCCTTTATGGACATTTTCAAGTTGGTCATATGAAGTCACAGAGACAAATAAAGAAAAAGAAGAAGAGAGCATAAAGTCAAATTTTGACAAGATAAACCCAGAGAGAGATAAGACAAAAGCAAAAGAAGCAGGAACTAATGTCAAACTCAAGTCCAAGCATAAAAAAAATGCCAACCTATTAAAGAAAGAGAACTCTAAAAAGGCATATAAATGAAGGATGGCAGTTTATAGAAAGAAAAGACTCAATGTAATGGAGAACAGGGAGATACAACGTATAGCGGGGAGGAGTCCGGCTCACGACTCCTACAAAAGAAGCGCTTCTGGGAGGCAACCCGACTTTTGTTTGCACTTTCTTTCCTTTTATTTTTAGTTTCATCATTTCGTTTTCGTTTTTATTTTTTCTAGGATTAGTCACTCACTCATTCTCTGTTTTGATCAAGAGTGGGTTCATAAGAGAAAAGTGGTGAAAGTTTTTATCAATTTTTTTAGAAAAAGATTTAGGTTTTTGGAATTAAATTGCACCCATGACGTGGACATCACTTTCCACGACGTGGGATTCAAAGAGAGTCCTGATTTTTGATACTCACCCTCACGACGTGGGATTCACGGCGTGACAAACATATGGTCATGACATGAGGACTGGGGTGACCAGATCAATATATACCCTTAAAATAAACATTTGACTATCACTTTCAAATCTAATTCACAACGTGCTCTCAATTTTTTGGTGCCCACACTTCGATTTTCGACAATACCCACTTGTTTCTTTCCAAAACCGTGTTTAATCCATTTCAAAGGTATGATTCATTAATCTCTTGCACTTAATTTTTCTGGGTTTAGTTATTTTGAACCCTAGTGGCGATTTTAAGGTTAGGATTTTTCAATATTTCGAATTTGGACTAAACCCTAAACACTTTATAGAACTAAACTAGCAAAGACAGGTCCCGATTTACAGAAGTCTGTCGAAACCTTCATCACGACGTGACGAACACTACGTCATGTCATGAGAATTAGACATGCAGATTATGATTTTTCTGCTTTGCTAAATTGTTGGGAATTTGTTTTCTTGGTTGTCTATTTATTATTTTGCAGAACTATGGGTCCAAGAAGATCTCAACAACAACCTTAAGGAGATTTGTCAAACCTCCACCCGTTTTACCGATTCCTGTCTAACATTCCGTGCGATATTTTAAGGACTTACAACAACCGATTAGGATGGCTTAACAATTGGGATTTTTCTGTATCACCAACAATTGATTGGGCAAGGTTAAGTAACATCAGAATCTTAGAAAGGCTCAATCAATACTTAACAAAGTTGAATGTTGGGAATGGAGTTTCTATCACTTGCAATGGGTGGAGGAACCTATTTTCTATCGAAGAACCGGTCTATACAGAACTTTGTGTTGAATTCTTTGCAACGGTTAGCTTTGTGGAGTATACAGAGGATCCATAATATGAAAAATTTATTGTATTCCGGCTTGGAGTTAAATACAAGGAATGTATCTTGGTTGAATTGGCTTGGATAATGGGGTTATACAAACGAAATGAAGCCAAGTCACCATAATTCGGCATGTTCTTACCAGAAGGGGCTAGAAACTATTGTGAAGGAGTAAACAATTATGGATTTTGGACCACTATTGCGAGTGGTAACTAAAATCGGGGGAATTATCAAGAAAGTTAAATTCGGTCTTCGATCCATCGCTTTATCCACCATCATGTCACATTTAGCATTGACCATTTAGGGATGTGCGTTTGGACCGAATACCCGAACCGAAACCGAAACCCATATCGGACCCACCCGAATTAGGACCGAATAAGTTATTTGGGTCGGTTCTCAGGTATCTATTTTTGCCCAATTCGGGTTTCGGGTTATTCGGTCCGGGTTACCTGAATAAAGGTCTAATCGACCAAAAAAAGACCGACCTGAAAAGTGAATAGTCACTTGTACCGAATAACCCAAATTAACCGAAATGACCCGAATAACCCAAATAAACCGAAATGGTCCGAACAACCCAAATAAGGAAATTATATATCTAGTTCAAGAAAAAAAATATTAAATTAATTTTTTTTTCTTGAACTAGATATAGAATTTCCTTATTTGGGTTGTTCGGGCCATTTCAGTTTATTTGGGTTATTCGGGTCATTTCGGTTTATTTGGGTTATTCGGTTCAAAAGCATAGTGTAAATGTTTATTTGAGTTATTTCGGCCTTTTCGGGTTAATAACCGAACCGAAACCCGTATTATCTGAACCGAACCGCTCCCGTATTAGTATAATCGGTTCGGGTTTCGATTCCCACTTTTCATCCAATTTGGGTTTCGGGTTATTCGGGTCGGTCCGGCCTGAAGCATATCCTTATTGACCATAAAAAGCATGGGGATAAAGTCACAAGAATTAATTTGTTTTATCTATGGAGTATCTTGACACCGGGGTTTTCTGAAATATTCCCTACTTCCTTGGTAGATTTTTATGGGAAAAAACAGTTAGTTTACGAGCGGGAAGCCCAATGGCGGGTGGGCATTTTGTGATCCGCCTAGCAAGATCATATGGTGTTCTTATTCTGGGCATGGTTCGTTTGTTGACTTGTATTGTGGGTATTGATCTTACCTTGAATTTTTTAGAGACTATGCGGGTGTCGGTGAACATAGGAGGTATATATGGAATACCACCTGATCACCCGAAATTACCAATGGAGGATGTAGAGGAACCGAGACCCCGAGAAAGAAGGAATGTATGACCAAGAGATGGATAACAATCACAACCTCCTCCACAAGATGTATATATAAGAGGAGTCCCGAATGACCCATTTCAAAACCGGTTTGGCACATATTTGGATAATCTTCACATGTGAGTAAACTACCTTGGTCAATCTATGGATACATTATTCACCGATTTCCACATTGAGCGTCCGGAAAATATGCCGCAACGATTACCGTATATTCCAACTTGGGAAGAATTATAGGCGACTATAGATTTTGGAGCTGGGACGAGTGGTGCTCGAGACGAGGAGGACGAGTGATTATCCTTTTTATTATTATTATTTTATTTTTGTGTTTGTTTTTTTAGAGTGTCTAATTTTATTTTGATTTGAACTTGTAATCGAATGATTATGTTTATTGTATGAGTATTATTCTAGTGGTTTTGTTTTATTTTTGTTGTCGCAAAAACTAAAATGATTTTTAAGAGAACCGAAAGTCGTGATCATTTGTAGGTTATAATCGAGAACCATAACTTTCGATAAGTGTGGGGTGCCTATCGAGTGAGGAAGAGATTTAGAGAGCATCTACATAAAACGAGGACTTAGAAAGAGCCCAATGTCATTTAGAAGTGAATTGAAGACATATCAAATAAATGCATTTTGGCACCACCTCTTTCTGAAAAGCACCAGTTTTCACGACGTGACCAACATTATATCACGTCATGGTGATTCATTCCATTGCAAAGCAGTTTTTTAAGCTTACATTCTCATGATGTGGTGACTATTTTGCCACATCGTGAGCATCAATTTATCGTGATTTAGATAATCTCACATGCGATCACACGACATGGTGCTTACTTTCCCACGTTAGAATGAACTGATTATATGTATATGTCAGCTATTTGATCATGATAACTGAGAATGCTATATTTACACTTATATTAATGCATTATTTTAATACGTTTGAGCTATATTTTGGTAAAATGTAAAGATATTTGGTACTTATAATGTTTAAATTCTGTTTTGTAGCCAAAAAGGACATTCCCGAGAAAAAAGGACTAAAATTGAAGAAAGCTGAAAACTTGGAGGATTAGAGCTTAAATTAAGAAGAAAATTAAGCATATTGAAGTTCCCACGACATGGAAAATTACATCCCACGATGTGGCATTTGGAATCTTCTTGATTATTGCATGAAGAGCTTCTCACGACATGAACAACTAGTGGTCACGACGTGACCACGTGTCTAAAATAGAATCTTCTCTGGACATGAATGGAAGCCTTACGCATACATGGTTACCATGTTTCCCACAACATGGCATCTATTTCCCATTTCGTGCGGCCAAAATTAGGCAAGTATATATTTTAGACCTTTTGACGAAATTAGAAGACTTAGAGCAGAGACCTTCGATTAAACGAAAACAATAACCCTTCCAAGAACCCTTGGAAGGAAGAATTCGACTGAAGAACAAGTCTTAGAGAGATTTAAGTGAAGAACTATCATTAATCACTCGTTTCGCTTAGATTTTATGATGTTTAATCTAGTTTTCTATTTGATTATGAGTTTTTCCGATGTAATCATTGGCTAATAACCCTTTACTTTCGTTTATATTAGATGAACTCCTAATACTATGTGTTGATTTCATAATTGATGGATCTATGAAGTTAGTTTTTGCTTTAAATATTGTTTGATAAATCTTAACCTAGCATGTTAAAATTTCTATTTTTATTTCCTTGTCTCAAGTTTTGTGTAGTTAAACTATAGTTGATTGCATGAACTTGGTTTACCTAGTTTTTTATGACCATTAAATTGCTAGAGCTAGAGATTAACCATATCCTACTATAGGTGTTAAAGTTAGATGTTTAACTATGTTAGAGAGTAGTATTTTACCATAATATTTTCTTGATTACTTGACTTGACCATATAATAGTAGTCTGTATATTTTATGAATGAGAGTCCAATTACCTTTAAAATCAATTTAGTGTTCATAAGTTGCATGGTCATTGGGTTTAAATTTCATGAATTGACTTATACTAGTTAGTGTAACCGTGATGACTAGTAATTTTTTATTTGGTAACTAACTGAATTAATCCATTGTCTTGAAATCAACCATAGGAAAAATGATGAATTCGAAGCTAAAAGGAAGTATCTTTTATACTTGGAAATAAATCTTTTTTTCCTAGTTGTTTACATTTTGTTTCGAGTAATTAATTAATTGTTTTAATTTAAGTTTTTCTAAACTTGTAAAATAAGACAAAAAAACCCCTTTAAAGTTTGTTTATTAGGTTTATTATTACTAATATTTTCTAAATTAGAATTTCGTTCCCCGTGTTTGACTCTTACTTACTTTACTTTACTATTACGCGACTAGGTACATTGCATATTGTGTTTTAGATGATTTAAATCATTAATATATAAATCTAAAGTTTTTTAAGTGATTACATAAAACCCATCAATGTTTTTGGCGTCGTTGTCGGGGAACGACTTATTTTAGTTGAAGATAATTGCTTTTAGTTAATCGATCCTTTTATGGGGTTAAAACCAGAAAAAGTTAATTTTTTTCCTTTATTTTGTTTTTCTATGTTTACAGGATCCACGACATGGCACCTTACTTGCCACAACGTGGGAACTGGTAGTTTTTAGTTTTTAGTTTTATTTTGTTTTTGTTCGTTTCATGCATGTTTTCTAGTTTTCTTTTGGTCGTATATGACCATGGGGGCATATCAAGGACGACCATGGAGGAGTACAACAGGAGGATGCATGATGACAATGGGTCGGGTCTTGTACCACGTGGAATTCCAACCAATACAAAGTTTGAGCTTTCGAGGCACATCCTTAGTATGCTAAAAGATATACCATTCTTTGGGAAGGACCACGAGGATGCATACAAGCACATTGACGAGGTGTTGGAAATCGAAAATTACGTTAATGTACCAAATGTTACACGTAATGCGGTATTGTTAATGATGCTTCCAGTTACATTTAAAGGGGAAGAAAAAGATTAGTTGAAACCAATTGTATGTGGAGCTATCATGACATGAGAAAAACTAAGAAACGAGTTTACTAAACAATTTAGTCCACCTACAAAAATTTCCAAGTTAAAGAAAAATATCCAAAACTTCCAACAATATGATGGGGAGTCGTTATACGGAGTATGGGAGCGTTACAAGGGAATGTTATGAAATTTCCCTCAACATATATTGAACATGCAACAGAAAATCACCATTTTTTATGATGGAATCAATATGAGCACCAATAAACTATTAGATTCCCAAGGACCTATGACGAAGAAAGCTCCTGCTACTAACAAAGCTCTTATTGAAGAATTTGCAAAGCATTCGAGAGAGTATCACAACCAAAGGGAGGATATTACTAGAGGAATATCAAATGGAGATGGGTGTCAAGATAGTATTGCTTCTATAATTGAAAAGCTCAATCCCATGAGTAATAGGATTACAAAGATGGGGGAATCAATTCATGCAATACAAGTTGGATGCAAAACTTTTGGCGAACCACATCTTACCAAGAATTGTGAATTGGATGAGAACGAGTACAAGAGGGCTCGAATATGCTATTCAAGTGGTGATATGAGGAAGAAAAGATGGAAACCTGTAGCATTCGGGATTTTCCAGGTATTATTATTGATCATCTTAATTGAAGTATGGAATGGTTTGGTTTGGGCTTTGACCTTTGGGCTTTATTAGTGGGCTGAGGAAGCTTCGTACGCGGGGCGTACATTGCCATGTACGCCCAGCGTACTCGTGAGAGTGAACCGCGGAGGCCATGCACGTATGCCCAACGTACGAGGAGTACGCCCAGCATACGTGTGCAGCTCCTTAAACCCTAAATTTTAGGGTTTACTCCCTATATAATGAACATTACCCCTGTTTGTTCATCCTCCCTTCACCCTTATACAACCTCCACGAAAACCCTAACCTACTTTTGTGTGTTCTTGTGATTTGAGAGCTATTTGAGAGTATTTTGGTGTAGTTTTGGTTCTTTGGAAGAGAAAGGAACTTGAAGAAGGAGCAAGGATCCACCAAGAGCTTGTAGATCCAGAAGATTAGCACCATTTCTGACTTATTTGAGGTATCAAGTTCCAACCTTGTCCATTATATTCTTAGATTTGTTTATGGGGGTGCTTAAGGTTACTTTTGGACTCCATTGTTGAGGCTTCTTGCATCTTAACGATTTCAGACCATAATAGCTGTCCTTTTGGGCTCGTAGAGGCACTAAGAGTCATAAAAATCGGACCTGATGGTTAAGCCTCAACCATGCAAGTGTTAGTGGGTCTTAAAGTTTGTCAAAAGGACCAAAATCATGTTTTAACCCCAACCATGCATGCAAGCACATAAAGTTCCTGACTTTATGGTTTAGGAGGTCTTAAAGGACCTGGATCTGCATTTTGGACGTAAAGAATTAATGGATTAAGTCATGAACGAAGTCCCAAAGAAGCTGGCCAGTACGTTGGGCGTACTCCTTGGTACGCCGCGCGTACCGCGTCAACTCCCCGTTTTGGTCAAGGCCAGCGTACGTTGGGCGTACGTGCCAAGTACGCCGCGCGTACGCATGCAGAATGGATGTTTTGGGATTTTGGGCCTTAAGAGAATGGGCCTGGACTTTTGGACCCCATGGCCCACTGTGAACTGTGAAGTATAAGTTTGGACTTGGGAATCTGGAATTAGAGTATTGGGCCTATTGGGCCATGATTGGACCCCTTTGGAATTATTATATTAGGACTTGGAACTTTTTGGGCCCATTTGGGGGTTAAGGCCCAATTCAGAAATTGGGCTAGTAGTGAGCCCTTAGGGAGTCCTTGATGGGCCGTAGGAGGGCTGGGATTAATAGGCTAGAATTAGGACTTATGAATGTTCCAATTGGACCAAGGGGTAAAATGGTCATTTTACCCTAAGTAGTGTTATAGATTCTGATTGAGTATTATTATGATTATGATAGCCGGGAGTTATCGGAGCAGTTGTTAGAGGTTACTCCCCGTGAGATTCGACACTCAGCTTTACGAGGTGAGTTACCTTCCAGTAGAAGTGGGTCTACGGCCACAATGCCGGCCCACTAGTAGGAGTTTTGCTAGATGATTGTCTTTGTGATAATTATCTAGGTTTGCTACTATCTGATATGCTTTATGTGTCATGATGCTCTATTATATGTGTTAGTAGTAGTAGGGGTGAAATAGTCCCCAGTGGTCGGTTGTGATAAAACCGACGGGTAAGTCAAGCACCCCAGAATGGCTTGACCAGGGTAAGTCAAGCACCCTAGAATGGCTTGACCAGGGTAAGTCAAGCACCCCAGAACAACTTGACGTGGGTAGGTCGGGCACCCCATAATTGCCTAGCAGTATGTATGATTGGTATGTGGTATGATGGGGGAACTCATTAAACTTTGTGCTTACGGTTTTCAGTTTTGGTTCAGGTACCTCTTCGTCGAAGGGGAAGGAGCCGGCACGGTAGCAGCGCATCGCACACACATGATTTCTGCATTTTGAGATCAATGGGATTTGTACTCTGACATTATTACTACTTTCTGTTATGATTTTAGGGACATGTGATGACTTGAAATGATGATGATGTTGTTTTTCAGTAAATGGCTTTATAAGTACTATAATTAAAAATGAAAATTTTTGGTCTTGAAAATTGGGATGTTACAAAACCACATGAATATTAACAACAAAATTGTGACCTTTACCAAACAGAACAAGTCCAATCCGAAAAGATAGTCGATCTTGAATCAATACTAATTAGATTCATGGAAGCTAGTGAGAAAAGACATGACACCACAGATGCAACACTTAGAGATCAACAAGCTTCTCTCCAAAATCAACAAGCATCTATTTTGAGCATCTAAACGCAAGTTGGTCGGTTAACAAGGCTTGTGCAAGAATGATTACCGGACACACTTTCAAGTAGAACCGAGACAGTCCTAAAATCTTATGTCATGGCCATATCCACAAAAGAAGAGGAGAAATTTGAACCTATGGTGGTCCTTGAAATAATAGAAAAGAAGTCCGATCAACCACCTAAAGAGAAAGAAAAGGAAGAAATGAATTGTGATAGTGCCCAAGAGCCACGACGTGGAGGTTACATTGTTACGTCTTGAAATCAACAATATGAAAAAAGAGGAATTCGAAGTTAAACGAAAATATCTTTTGTACTTGGATAAAACTCATTTTTTCTACTCATTTACCTTTTGTTTCGAGTAATTAATTAAGTGTTTTAATTTAAGTTCTTCTGAACTTGTAAAATCATATAAAAACCCCTTTAAAGTTTGTTTCTTAGGTTAATTATTAGTAATATTTACTAAATTAAAATTGTGTTGCCTGTGTTCGACTCTTACTTACTTTACATTACTATTACGTGACTAGCTACACTGCCTATTGTGTTTTAGCTTATTTAAATAAATAAGATATAAATTTAAAGCTTTTAAAGTGATTACATAAAACACATCAATAACCACAATAAAGTCTAACTAAACGAAATTCTATTTCACTTTAAAAATAATGTTTGTTCATAATGTTTTGGAATGTAGTGGTAGGAGAGAACTTAGCAAGAGCTTTATTGAAAGCATGATCGTTCTGAGAGAACAATTCAAAAAACTACAAGTTTCGACTGGATTGATCATTCTACGTGCAAATCCTTAATGAGGTTTTATGACAATTGATTTTAGTGGATTATTTTATTGACATCATACGATATCAATTACATTCTAGATTGATTTATCAATCCTTAGTATAATTATTAACCCTAAATGAATTAACGATTAAGACTAGGATCCATATTCCGCTATGCATTGTGTAAAGAGATGTCGTAAACACACCACCAATTTATTTAGGTAGGTAATGCAATTTACCAGTTTCAATCTTTTGAAACTCGTAGGTCATTTGAGATTCATTGACATTCAATGACATGTTAATCTCAATTGTGGTCATCTCGATTGAATGTCGGGGATGTCGCGGATTATTTATTAGATGGTGAATCAACCATGCAAAAACCATATGACACACTCGATGCGAAATTATTCACAACTTGACGTGTCGCTTAACCATACACACTCTTTCAACAAAATAATCTTACGATTGACACATCATATAAATTTAGATTTTCGCAAACGATGTGCCGGTTAACCACACATGCTCCATCACCAAAATATAAATAATATATGTATTTTCATGGATAATACACGACTCATGTTTTGGACATATAAAGTGAGAATTTTGTTTTATTACTTGATTAATAATTTCAATCTTGAATGACAAAACCCGATCAAATCCTTTTAGTTACTCCTCTCTCAAAATACGAAAGTCGGTGAGGGAGGTACACACGAAGCATATTAAAAACCGCAATCGTTAGAAATTATGGAGACCTCTTTAAACCAATATTAGAGTGGGTGCGCATAATCTTGATTAATAGATAATGTTTTTAATTAACATGTGATGACACATATGGTATAATCGTAATACGTATAGTAAATTATACCATATACTAAATTTAAACATTTTAAATTTATATTATCCTCTTTCTAATTTAATTCTCTAATTATATAAAGTTCAAGATAAATATTGAAATTTAAACTTCAAGTTTAAATAATATTCAAATTTATTTGACTTGATATTCATATTTAATTCATTATTAAATAATATTCAAAAGTTAATCTCTTATTTGAATATTCTGATTTAAACAATTAAAGTAATATTTAAGACAAATATTCAAGTTTTAAATTCAAGTTCATACAACATCCAAAATCAATTAATTTAATATTCATATTTAACCAACAATCAAATAATACTCTAAACTAGTCTCCTTATTCGAATATTCAGTTTTAAATAGTTAAAACTATATTTTAATCAAGAGGTCAATCCAAAAAGTTTTCCAAAAAAATCCGAAAACCTAAAATTTGCCAGATGCGTTGCGCCCAGCAAGGTTGCGCATCGCGCCTGCGATTCGCAGGCTTTTTCAATTTTGCGGTTTTACAAAGTTTTGTGCCAAAAACTAAAACTTATTGGCTCTGATACAATTGTTGGGAATTTATTGCATCAAGTACACAATCAAAAGGTAGCAGAATAATCAAAATATTTACCTAAGTATACATGCATCCTAAGATCTAGGTTTTACTAGTTTTAGCAACATACTTTAAAACCAACCTAAAAGAAAGATATAATACTTACCTCTTGATCCTTAGATTATGTGATGAACATCTCTTGCAAAGGATGAAGAGCCCAAAAGAGAGAACTCCTTTAATGTAGTCAGACCCAAGACTCCAAAAGCAAATAAGGATCAAAACCCTATTAGGGTTTATTCGAAAATCTAAACCATATAGAGAGGTTATAATTTTCGTATATGGAAAGAGAGGGGAGAAAGGAAAGCGAAATTTCAACGGAAAATCATCTAGGATTTGATCCCTAGCTCCCTATTTATATGCAACAGATAAATCATTTAAGGTTTTAAATTCTTGGATTATCCTTTCTTTATCTAAAACGTATCATATCCTTATCCAAGGATATGCAAAAAAAAATCTTCCATATCAAGGAGCTTTTGGAATATTTTAATTAATTTCCTGGATTAATTAATATTCAATCATTTTAATGAATTAAAATTTAATTAATTACCAAAATAATTTCTAATGATATATTAATTCCTTAATAAATTAACAAATTATTTTCTCAATTTATTTAATGTTGTTTGTGTCGTGAGGCCAACACAAAATGACCATGTTATCATTTAGAAATATTACCATATAGTAAATAACATTGGACACCATTTCCAACGGTCTATCCATTACACTCTTGGACATGTTGCATGATGCAAGCCTTCTGACGCCACAATGGTTGTAGGGTTGTGGTGGGATTCTTTGTGGCCGGCTTAAGGTATGTTGTTACTTGGTATCAATATTAGTATCGACCATTGCATTGAGGTGATGGGCCCTCTCCCCATTGTATAGTTTTTTCGGGTTGTTACTATGATATATATATATATATATATATATATATATATATATATATATATATATATATATATATATATATATATAGGTTCCAGTTCCGGTGTGTACTCAAAAAATGGTGGGGACTACGAGAACAATTCTCCACCACCCATTTCGTCAAGGGCACAAATGTCAAACGCAATACTTGGTCGTGGTGCGTTCGCATTCGACCCACGTCCATGGTAAGTAATACGGACTCGAGGATTTAATCACGTGCGACGAACGTTCATGAAACGTCATTTAAGCGAGTTTTATAATTTATTTTTGTTTATTTTTATTTTTATTTATTTTTTTAAAATTAAAATTTTGTTTAAACAAATATATGCTCGGTTTCAAAAATTTTATTTTATTTTTTGTTTATTTTATTTTTTTTGTTTTTTTTTAATTTTTAATTTTTAATTTTTTTGGTTTTTTTTCAAATTTTTTAATATCTTTACTACATACTTGAAGATACTTGTGTTTTTTTTGTTTATTTTTTTTTATCTTTTGATTTTTTTAGTTTTTTTTTATTTTTTAAACTAAATATCGGTTTGAGTTTTTAAAATTTAACAATTTTAAAACATTAAATAAGAAAAATATTAAGGATCACAATATTTCCCGTTCATACTTTTTTTTAATCATATTATTTTTAGATAATAAAATATTGATTCAAATTATTATGAATCATAGTATTTTGAATCAAATCATTTTTGAATCATGTGATTTTGGATCAATAGTATATTCAATTAAATAAAGTTTTTGTTCAAAAAAAATTATGGATTATTATATATTTTGAATTATTTAGTTTTGAATCATAAAAGATATAATTAAGGATTATAAAATATTTGACTCGAAATATTTTTAGATCACAACAAATTAAGGATCATAAACTGGTTGAATCAAAAGTTTTATTGAATCATAAGTATTTTGAATGATCACATTTTGGACCATATATATATATATATATATATATATATATATATATATATATATATATATATATATATATATATATATATATATATATATATATATATATATATATATATATATATATATATTAGAAACTAATAGTTCTTAAAATTAAAAATAAATACTTCAAAAACTTATTTTTGAATTTTTTTTTTACAAAGTCACTAGTATATTGAGTAGAAGTGTCCCTTAAATTTTTATGATTTTTGAAGAAATTTTTTTTCTGGATATTTTTTATAAAAAAAATAAAAAAATAATTGTTTTTTTTTTCATTTTTCATCTTCGTACTCATTTTGTAGAGAATTAAATTTTAAAAACTTTGGTTTTTTCAGATTACAAAGAAAAAAAAGTTATAGCTAAAAAACGAAGTAAATAAAAAAAAACCACCAAATGAGGGCTTGACATGTGACAGAGAAATGAAAAAAAAGATGGAGGGGGGGGAGGGGTGGGGATATATTTTGTTTTTTTTTTCTTTTTCCTTTCAATTTACTTATTTAATCTCCAAATAATTAACTTTTGCCGGAAAATACAAAAATCTCTCACATAATTACAAAGACACCATATTATCTCGCGATTTTGACAATAAATAAAATGAAATTTCCACATTTTATTTTTTCAATCCTGCATGAATGATTTGTCATCGCAGTCCTCACTTATTTTTTAGTACGCACTCGATCCAACTTTTATATATATATATATATATATATATATATATATATATATATATATATATATATATATAGAGAGAGAGAGAGAGAATAATCATAGCCATTTACTTTATAGATAAAAAAAAAACATTTTTAAAATGCAAAATAATTGAAAATTTTCGAATAAAAAAATTCAAATATTATTTTCGTCATTTATATTTTCCAAAAAAAAATAAAAAAATACCAAAAAAAAAAATAAAAAAAATACATTTTTTTACATATTCTAATAGAATATTAGAATATTTTACATATCTGACAAATCTATTAGAATATTCTAACATTCTAAAAATCATATTAGAATATTTACAGTGTAATATTTTATTAAAATATTTCACATATTTAAAAAAATAGGTAATTTTTTTATTTTATTTTTATTTTTTTCTAGGTAATTAAAGTGATGAAAAATAATAATTAAAAAAAGAATTTTCAGATTATTCTTTTTATTTTGCATTTTAAAATTATTTTTAAATTTGGTGTCACGGTCTCACAAAATTAACATGATCTCAAATGAACCTGAACATATATATATATATATATATATATATATATATATATATATATATATATATATATATATATATATATATATATCTTTTTCGTTGTATCTGAAATATACGACTAGTTGATATATATATATATATATATATATATATATATATATATATATATATATATATATATATATATTTCGTTGTATCTGAAATATACGAGTAGTTGATATATTAATTTTATATTATAAATATCTAATGTATTTAGATGTATGTTTCACTTGGAATAAACAACTAGGTGTATTAGATAGGTGTGATATTAAGAAAAAAAGTTTTTGTTAACTAAAAAGTTGAATCGATAATGATATCTATTTGTAGAGGATAAAAATTAATAAGATTACTATACTTTTTAAATTTTTTGACACCAGAACACATTTATAAATTAAAATAACTTAAAAAGGTTATAGTTTAATATATAATAAAACTATTATACAAACACGATTAACATACATTAATGTTGTTACTTTAAATTGATGGTTTGAATAAGTACCAAAATATCTTTAGGGCTTAAAATCCTTATCTAAAACTTCTGAACACGTGATAATATTGCTAATATGATTTAAGATGTATGAAATTTCCTTTAAACATAAGTAATCAAAAACTAATATTTAGCATTTATCATAATTCAATACTTATTTTTCTTATAATATTGAAGCATTATTTTACATATTATTTTATGTCATATTGCATTTATCACATAATTTATTGGCTGTATTTTACCAAGCAATAATTATTGTATTTTACCAAACGATAATTATTATCAAATATAGCTTAAAGACAAAGTGTTTGTAAATAAGAGTAGTTGAGTTGACATCCTAATTAAGTGAAAGATGCAAAACTACGAACAAAAGTCTACAATAGTCTAAAGTAGGATTTTCGACCAAAAATACTTCAAATAAATAATTTCTAAATGGAAAATAAAATAAAAATATATTTCCAAACCTTTTGATAAATCAAATGTCTCAAATTTTGTAAATTACTATCCGAACCAACATTTGAACAACTGGAATCTAAAGTTCGTAAATATGGTATTACAAATGATATAAAATTGGAGTTTTCAAATTCGTATATTTTTCAACACCCTTGCTAACTATCCTCCAAAACACCACAAATACATCATGAAATATCCCCAAACATATTATCTAAGCCAAAAGATTCTATATTTTTAGGGTGGGCTCCTTTCTGATGACATCTCTTTCCTTGGTTTTAATTATAAAAGAACAACATTTTATGAAAAATCTCTGTTAGTCCAAAAAGAGTTGACCTTCTCTATCAACTATCAAATATCATTAAATTCTTTTAAATCATTAGAAAGCATAGGTAACTTTGGGTAATTTATTACAAAAATTAAGTATCATAACTTTGACTTCATATTTTATGTATTTATATATTAGTCCATTGTAATTATTATATGGGTAAATTGTATCTAAAAATGTATCTTTTAGTTAATCTTATTTTGGAATATATATTTTTAAAATTAATAATAAAAAATATCAAGTTAAAATTTTATAAAATAAGAGACTTGATTATTTATGATAAATTTCTTTTGGTAGCCTGGGCCTTCATGCTAGAAAGTAGAAACCATAATTTACTTTTGTAATTTATGTTTTGTGGATTTGCGAGATGTGATTGTTTCAAAATTGAAAATAATGTCTCAGGTTTTATGACTTTGCTTCTTAAAACACCAAAATATATATATATATATATATATATATATATATATATATATATATATATATATATATATATATATATATATACTCGGATGTTGGTTGAATTTTAAATAGTCAAAATTGCCTTGGAATTTAAATTTATTTGTAATTGGGCTGTGGTGTAAATCAAGTAGAATTGGTTTAGAAGAAACAACTCCATTTTATAGAAAGATATAATCCAAAGTTTATTTTAAATACAATTGACTACTAAATTGTCTTCTTTGAAAAAAAAAAGTTGATTAATGTAAATAATAATAAAAACTATGATTCCATATTTATTTTTAAAACCATTCATAGATATGCATAGTTATTCCTGTACTATATATATATATATATATATATATATATATATATATATATATATATATATATATATATATATATATATATATATATATATAGAGGTTATAATCTGGATGAACAATTATTGTGCGGACGTGTGGATAATGTTATTCTATGAGAATTACTAAGATAATAAGTTGTTTAGTCATGCGAATACGTTAAATCTTACAAAAATATCATTATTTTCATGCATTCTCACTAATTCTTATTCATTTTTGTTTTTCAAACATCGTTTTTCACTTATTTTCATTCTGACAGAATACGACTCAATAAACATTCTGACAGAATGTGAATAGTAATAAAAAGTCTATAATAACGTTATAGACGATTTAATTAGTGAGAATGCGTGTTAATGACAATAGTTATGTAAGATTCAACGTATTCAGATTATCAAACAACTTATTTTCTTTGTCATTCTCATAGAATAACATTGTCCACACGACCACACAATAGATGTTAAATCCACATTTGAACCTAGCTATATATATATATATATATATATATATATATATATATATATATATATATGGCTAGGTTATAATGTGGATGAACAACTATTGTGCGGGCGTGTAGACAATGTTATTCAATGAGAATTACTAAGATAATAAGTTGTTTAGTAATGCAAATACGTTCAACCTCACACAACGATCGTCATTTTCATGCATTCTCACTAATTCTTATTCGTTTTTGTTCTCACACATCGTTTTTCACTCATTTCCATTCTTATAGAATACGACTCAATAAACATTTTGACAGAATGAGAATAATAATAATAAATCGATAATAACCTTATAGACGATTTAATTAGTGAGAATGTGTGATAATGACAATAGTTATGTAAGATTGAACATATTCATATTATCAAACAACATATTTTCTTTGTCATTCTCACAGAATAACATTATCCACACGTCTACACAATAGATGTCAATCCACATTTGAACCTAGCTCTCTCTCTCTCTCTCTATATATATATATATATATATATATATATATATATATATATATATATATATATATATTGATAGTGGTGCTGATATGAACTGTATACAAGAAGGTATATTTCCCACTCAATTTTATGAAAAAACTTCTTCTAGGCTTACTGGAGCTGAAGGAACCAGTTTAAAAATAAATTATAAAGTTTCCGATGTTCATATTTGTAACAATCAAGATTATTGTTATAAAACTCATTTAATTTTAGTAAAAAATCTTACTTCTCCTTTAATTTTAGGAACACCTTTTATTACCAAATTATATCCTTTTATGGTTCAAGATGATGGAATTATTACTAAAGTTTTTGGAAAAGAAATTATGTTTAAATTTTGTGAACCTCCGTCTTATTCAACCTTTAAATAAAGTTTTAGATTGGATTAGATATCCTATTCCTAATAAAAGAGATTTATTGAAAAAACTTTATGATTCAAAAATATTTTCAAAATTCGATATGAAATCTGGTTTTTGGCAAATTCAAATTCATGAAGAAGATAAATACAAAACAGGTTTTAATGTTCCTTTTGGACATTATGAGTGGAACGTTATGCCCTTTGGTTTAAAGAATGCTCCTTCTGAATTTCAAAACGTTATGAATGATATTATCATTCCTATAAATAGTTTTTCAATTGTTTATATTGATGATGTTCTTATTTTTTCAAAATCTATTGATCAACATTTCAAACATTTAAATCAGTTTTATGATTTAATTTATAAAAATGGCTTAGCTGTTTCAGCTAAGAAAATGCATTTATTTCAAAATGAAATTAGATTTTTAGGACATAACATTGTTAATAATACTATTAAACCTATTATAAGAAGTTTAGAATTTTCTAATAAATTTCCTGATGAAATTATAGATAAAAAACAACTTCAACGGTTTCTAGGATGTTTAAATTATATTCATGATTTTTTCAAAGATTTAGGAACTCTTTGCAAACCTCTTTATAATAGATTAAAAAACAATCCAGAACCTTGGACTCAAGAAGTAGATAGGAGAACACTTTTCTTAGACATGAACTAAACATTAGAGAGAAATTTAATGAAAGAAATTTTTAGAGAACCTAGAGATGATTCTAATTAAAACATATCTCCTCAATATATAGGAGTCTTGGAGTCTTGAAATATCTTGAAACGGGAAACCGAAGGATTACCGGATCAATCTTGAGAATTATTGAATCAACTTGCATTTGTCGGAGTGTAGATGTGGCAGACAAAACTGTAAAGCTTTTGACAAATTGGCATCATATTTTGTCATTTTTTGATAATGGAAAATCTTCTTTTGCGATAATGGAGCATCTTCTTTCATCTTTGTAAAAGTTGTTTGTTTTCTTGTAATAATTTAACATCTTATCTCTGCAGAGGATTTGATAATATTTTTGATAATTGATGTACTCACACAGTGTATAAATTTGATAACAGTAAATACTAACACACACAGTGTATAAATTTGATAACAGTTGAATAAATACTAAGACAATTATATATATATATATATATATATATATATATATATATATATATATATATATATATAGTGTTGCAGAAGACGCTAATCATTCTCATATCAATTGACTAGCGAGTAAGCAGAAGTCTGATTAGACGGGGAGTATTCAAATTGGGTAAATTATAAAAAAATAATTTTTGAGAAAATTATATATATGATAAATATCATAAGTTAATTAATTTTTATAACAAGTAGACTGAATATTAATAACAATTATAATTTTTTATAAAAAAAAAAAACAAAATTCCTGAGTTTGGTTGATTTAATCGAGATTCACCAAGGTTTTCCGAATTTGACTGAGTTTTTCCGAGTTTAACTAGTTTGACTGTTTCCAGGTTTTTTGTCCGATTTTTAGAAAACCGTCTCGGCATATACACAAGTCCAAGTACTCGGCTAAATACTCAAACTATCTGTTGACCATTTATATGAAATATATTGTAAAATAACCTCATTTAAACTTTTCAGTTTAAAAAAAAAAAAAAAAACTTTCAACTTTTTTAAATAAAATATTACAAGATTAAAATATTTAATTAAAAGAATATTATTAAATAGGGTAAATTACATCATTCGTCCTTCATACACATGTCAGAAAGCGTGTTTAGTCCTTATTTTCAAAAATTAACTCGGACCGTCCCTCTGTTTGTTTTTCCTTACACGCTTAGTCCCTATTGACATGAAATGACTTTTTAACCCTTAATAATTTATTTTTTTCATTTTATTTTGTTTATTTATCAGTTTTAAATTAAAAAAAAAATAAAAAAAATATCCCTACCCATCTATTTTCATTTCCCCATCTCAAGATTTTCCATAAACCACCCCATATAACCGCCAGCACCTCCAGCATCACCACCTACCGCCAACACCTCCGGCACCACCGCTTATCACCGCCAGCACCTCCACACCACCACCTACCACCCCACCATCTCAGTGGGTCCCACCACCTCACATACTCTCCTTTTCATCCTCTGTTTCCTTCTCTTATTCTGTCACCACCACCTCTTACTTATTCCGACAATACCACTGTATACCTATTCCGACACCACCAATCACCTCTAGACCACAATCCAGTAATATATCTTACATTTTATTTGAAACCCTCTCAGATTCGAACCTAGAGCTTCGTTCACTATGGTGGTCTGGTAGCTTTACATGAGTTTTAGCCCTAGAGCTCCAGTAAACACATACATATCAAAATTGGTGTTGAGATCCACACCATAAATTCCAAAATTGAAATCAATTATGAGAGAAAGAAATGGAAAACCACCCCTTGCATCTTTATGAGTTTGAAGTCCGGGAATTGATAAAACAAACAGAAAAGAAAGAAAGAAACTAGCGTTTAGATTTTATCATATCTGAAAGATCTCCACTTGGTGCCGATTTGAACAAATTTAAAATGGTCTTCAGCCCCTTTTAACTCTGTAACCATGTCGCCGGAGATACTGGCCGCCTCTGCCTCCGATTCGAACAAAGAAGAAAGAAAGAGTCTAACAGTTCTTGATTGAGACCGGAGAAGAAAGAGAGAGCGGTCGACGGTTCTTCATTTGGGGTGTCTTGATGCTCACCAGAAGAGATGAAATCGTTGAGGCGATGTTCCTCGACAAAAGATGAATCCAATGAAGTGATGGTGGGGTTTAGTAACCTAGACGAAGGAGGTAGAAGGAATGTAGAAGGAAAGGGGGAAAGGGAACGGGGAGGCTGGGTAGGGTATTTAATTTCTTTTTTTTTTAATATAAAATAATTTATGATTAATGTAATAATAAAATATTAAGGGCAATATAGTTATTTTATAGTTGGAAAGGGATACAACGTGAAAATTTAAATTAATGAGGGACGAAGCATGCAGGTATTAAAATAATAAGGGACGGTCCGAGTTAATTTTTGAAAATAGGGACTAAACACGCTTTCTGGCATGTGTACGAAGGACGAATGACGTAATTTACCCTATTAAATAAGTATTTCTAGAAACAGTATTGTTACAAAAATGCCAAAAATAAAAAATATAATTTTTTCAAGATCTATTTTCCGAACATACTATAGATGATAAAATTTTACATATATATAATTATAAAAAATATAAATATACTATATTATAATTAAAAAAGTAATATTTAATATCAAAGAAAATATCATTTAGTGTAATTTAAAAAGAATTAATTACTTAATAAATAAGAAAAATTAACTATGTTATTCTCCCAAAAACTACATTATATTTAATGGTAAAAAGTTAATTTTATAGTCGATGAGTATTCAACCTGTGGTTAACAACTAAGCCTGAGTTTCTATCCCATAATAAATGAAGATCCATTTTGCCACATGTCAATCTCCCATAAGTTTTGACATTTTTCTTTTTGTGGTATTTTTGAAATAAATAATATCGTAATATCTAACTTCTAGGTTTTTTTAATTTTTAAAATTAAAAAGCCACATAATACATATAACTATTTAAATAAAGTATTAAATGTAATAATTATGATCTTAAATTGTAATAAATAGGTTTTTTCCTTCCTCATTTTAAAATTTAATTTTAAAAAATACTTAATGTTTACATTTTGATATTTTAATTTTTTTTAGTTAACTCATTTAGTATAAGAGTTTCACACCTATTATATATATATATATATATATATATATATATATATATATATATAATAATCCGGCGATTAAAAAAAAGGATTTTTAAAAAAAAAAAAGCATATAAGTAAAAAAATATATATATAATAATAATAATAATAATAATAATAATAATAAATCTACACAACATGCTAGCCAGCTATACTAATTTGGACACGCTACAGAAACCATTCCAGGTGTCAACTGTAATGAAGACTATACGAAGACCGAAAGAGAAGTACAAAAGGTTGACTTTAGGGTAAAAAATGAAAAAGAAAAAAAAAAAGTAGTGGGGAAGTGTAATAAGTTGTAGGGTTATCCGTTTGGGAATTGTAATTTGTAAAATACAATTAAGACTCGTAGGACCAAAATTGATTAGAAAATTTAATGTGGAGGGAGACACGAATCAACGTTACCGACCTCCATGCTTTCTCGCTTGCTTTCTACTACATGGACGGTGTGTACGTTCTTGCTTCTACTTTCTTCTTTTTCAAACATATCTATTATACATAAACAACACATTACGTAATCATTTTACAATCCACCTTAAGGATTGCAATCGAGTATCTTTCAATAGGATATTCGGTTTAAATTTTTATAATCTCTCTCTATATATACATATATTATATATGGGATTTGATACAAAGACAGATATCAAGTACTATAACTTTTTATACCCAATACCAAATTATGGATAAAATGGGTTTTGTCATAATTTTTCATCCCATTAAACCATGAATGAAAAGACATCCATTATCTAATTAAAAAAAAATATTTTTTGAACGGAATTTTTTTTTTTTTTTTATTTCTAAACCACTCCTAAAACCATCTATACTCTTAACGAGACTTGAACCATTGACCTCAAGGAAAAAAGACAATATCAGATACCGTTAGGCTAAAAAACCTTTTGTTAATTTGATTTCATTTGACAAAACAAACATATATTTCCATTCTAATAGACAATTCATTTAGTTTTTTTTCTTTTTTTTAAGGCACAAAACAACTACACCGAGTATGTCGAAAAATAATTTGTACACATATTGAGTTTGACACGAGTGTTTGAGAACTTCTAGTTTCTAGCATTTGACAAAACGTTATGTTTTAAACAAAAAGTCTTGTTTGACACTAAAAGATTTTACCGTTTAGTTTAGACAAAACTGATAAGATTAAAACGATAAGATCGATAGATTTAAAACAGATAAAAGAATCAAACACAAAGAATGGAGATCAAAGTTGTGTTGAATGATTAAAAAGCACTGCCTTAGAAGAGCTCGATGAAGAACTTCTACTGTAAATGCAGTGTAGGGTTACAAGATCATTAATTCAAAACATGATGCATGCATGCACTATTTATACTCTAACCCTAGCACGATAAGGAACCAGGTGGACAGACCCAACCCGTTACAAAAGATTGAATAAATACAACACAATAATTGACATAACACAATATAACCCCAACAATCTCCCCCTTTGTGTCAATAAGGAAGGTATATCTTCATTGTTGTTGGCACTTCTGAACTTTAGACAGCTTCGGCATAATCCCCAGCAGAGTCTTGCGAACCAGGACGTACCAATTGATCATGTTAGAAAAACACTTCTTGTCCGCAACACTGTTCGCTTTATTCTGACTTACAAAATCCACAATATATTCTAGACAGGAGGAGGAGTATAGATGTTTGTCTGGAAAATAGAAGCAGACTCTATGAAAGTTCACATCTTGTTTTTCTCTTATCTGAAAAGCGACACTCCAATCCTTCTTTCGTATCCTCCCCAACTTCATCGTATCAAGATCCTTCCGAGGCTCCTTGGGGAGAATTGTAGGTTTCTTATTCAGAACAGAGGCAATCTCCACGTCCATCTTTCCAACCTCTTGGATGTAACAGACCAACATTCGTTTCAGATGTGCAATATGTGACAACCCGAAATTTCTATTCTGTACAACCACTCAATTCAATAGAAGTCAGAACATTTTCTGCTAACTTTCAAGCTTTTTGGAATAAGTTTGAGTGTTTTTAAGTTAGTACTTCGGGAGGTAACAGGAGAGAGGATGCTCTAGGGTTTATTGTGCAATAATAATGTCCCAAAACTCCAAGAGTTTGGAGTTTACGGCCTAAACAAAGGTGTTTACGGCCGTAAACCCTAAAAGGGGGTATAAATATGACACTTAGTCATTATTTACCACTTTTTCACATTTTCAAGATCCAAACTCAAATCCTCTCAAGTATCATCCAACTTTTCTTCTTGATCTTCAACTTTGTAAGTGTTTCTATCCCTAAAAAGTTGATATCTTACTTAATCTAGTGATCTTACATGATTTCATCCGTGAAATCATTCCAAAAGTGTAGATCTTCAAGTTTCACCAAGAACACCAAGAACACACACTAGTGTTCTTGGACTTTTAGCACCTTTTCAACCTTCTACCTAGTAAGTACTTCTATCCTAGTGTATTATAAGACTTGTTACACTTCTAATCATCAAGAAAACACCCAAGAATCAAAGGATCAAAGGTGTTTACGGTCCAAGAACACCTTGGACCGTAAACCCTAATAAAGGGGCCAAAGTGTGCCCTAGTCCCTACCAAGCCTTGTAAACTAGTTTAGATCTCATCCTTGATGTGCTTAGGACTTAAAAGATCAAAAAGACCATAAACCATAGGGGTTTACGGCCGTAAACACATGGAGAAGTGGTCCATGGGCCATAAACTCCATTTAGGAGTGAAATGATGCCACAAACACTTCCTAAGGCTTATACATGAAGTAGGATGCTTCCTTATGACTTGAAAAGCTTCAAATCGCAAAATGGTATAAGTACCATGAGTTTACGGCCGTAAACTCATGGGTTTACGACCGTAAACTCAAGGGGTGATGGTCACAAAACCGTAAACTCCAATAGAGGGTCCCCTTGAACCCTAAACTCAATAGCCATGTCCTACAACCCTTAGATGCAATCCTTAGGACTTATAGCACTTAAATCAAGTGTTTTACATGTCTTAGGATGTCTTAACTTGGTTAATTAGTTGTTTTATAACTAATTGGGTACATATATGTGTCATTATATGTTAACTAGGATCCTTGTGTGTGCTCAAGTCTTCACTTGACACTTAGCATCCTATATCAATCCGTTCATCCAAACCACTCACTACAGGTGAGTTCATACCCCTTAATTAACCTTTTAAATGTTTTTAAATGCTTTTATGGGGGGGGGGGATACAAGTTGATCTATTATAGCTATTATATCAATCACATGTGATTAATAACTACCAAACACGTGTATTTCTTACTTTTCAAACGGTTTTACAAGCTCTTTTACATATCAAATGGTTTTATTAAACTCTTTTACATATCAAATACTTTGCTTAAACTCTTTTACATATCAAATACTTTACTTAAACTCTTTTACATGCCAAATACTTTTACTTCAAATCTTTTACACTTATATTATGTTAAATGTATATCTTTATAGATATAGTTATATAAGTAGGATTGAAAGGACTTAGAACTGATAACTCACCCTACCTCCTGTTCCTCGTTTGATTGTCGACTTAGGGTATCGGTTATTTGTCCGAAGGTCGTTTGAATCCTAGTTATATATTATGTATATGTATATAGATATAAAAGTTCCTTCTTTCTATTCAAAACCTTTGGGTAGCAAAGGCATACATACATGTTTATACATTCAACTCATACTACTAGTAAGCTACTATAGGTGTAGTTTAGGGAGTTACTAATACTGTTACTAGAACAATGAATCATACAATGAGTCAGTTCATACATGAGTCAATACATAATACATAGTGATGATAAACAAACATAATACATAGTGATGAGAAACAAACATAATACATAGTGATGAGAAACAAACATAATACACAGTGATGAGAAACAAAACATACAGGCTAGACAGAGAAAGAACACACAATACAGCTAGCACATACATATACATATACATATACATATACATTACTTACAGTTATGTGAGCCACTTAACGGGGGCATGACACTACCTGTCATGACCCGTTTTGTATCCAGAATCTCCTTAAATGGGGAGCATATGAGTTTGTGTATAGATCTATACTGGATTGACTATCCTACACCTTGCTGCTCGCTACAGTGGGACTTGCAAGTCTACGGGTGCCAAACGTCATTTCTTACGACGTCTTACATCGTCGTTTTTCTATGAGTCGGTAGCAGGGTACAGGCCGATCACATGGTACTTTAAATAATAATTGGTTTAAGGTAGTCAGTACAACGGTAGTTACTTAATACAACACTACAGTACTATTTCATTTTCCCATTACATTCACTTTGTGAACATTCACACAATGCACTGTAATGTAAAAACTATATATTTTTGGTTAATGATAGTCAGATTTGGGAAAATACATGCTCTTACAAGAGACACACACACAGACACTAGATGCCTTGGTAGAAGGCTACTTTTAGTAGGAAACATAGGGTTTTCTAGGAGAGTTCAAAACGTCTTACAAAACATCTTACAAAACATCTTACAAATACTTTCGTACAAATACAGACACTAATATACTTATGATCTGACCAGCTTTAAAGCTGATAAACTCTTTGAAAATAACTTGTATTCTCAGGTCACTAGTAGACAGGTACCGGAGCCAGGTTTTGAGAAGATGGAGCTCATTCAAGACTCATCTTTCATTTTTGAATTATATTTTGGTGTCTATTAAATTTGGCAAGACATACTTGTATTAAAATTATATTATTAATGCAATGGATGATGTTGTTGCTTGTTTACTACTATTCATTGTTGTGATACTGTACATGACGTCCTCCGCCCCCGATCGTTTCCGCCGTTCTTGGTTTTGGGGTGTGAAAGATTGGTATCAGAGCATTGTTTATAGTGAATTGAGTATATCAACCCATAAAAGATATACAGACTATAAATACAATAGGGATTAAAATACTCTGATAAAGAGTTTATACTTTTAAATAATAAAATATTTAATTAAGTATACATGCCTGCATTCATACTAAAATCAGTGTCACTAGGACAGAACAAAAGTATTACGATTGTTGGCAGCACAAGTAGACTTAGAGACATATAGTCAAAACTGGGAAGATATAGCCTGATCAACTATATTATCCGAGGGTTGACTAGCATGTGCCTAAGTGTGGTTGTGAGGTTGCAACAAGTCTAAAAACTTACCCACAATACCACAATGAGAACAATAGAACATAAACCTAAAATACTATAAGAGTATTTTGTGTGTTACTATAAACTACTTATGTGCTAGATTCTTATATCCATTTTCTCGCGTAGATAACATGGCTGGATTCCATCCCCACGACAACTTGTACTTCCCTAACCAAGGTAATGATGGAAGGTTTGAAGCAGAGCCAGAAAATGATCACCTAATACCTATGGATGGTCACCAGGCTGAAGGCTTTGCAGATGGTTCTGACTCCGAGCCTGAAGTTGAGAACCTACCCCCAATGGCTCTTGTCCCAAATCCTAACCCTCGTCCGACTTTTCAAGGCCCGACGCCTCCGTGGGTGGAAAGCTTGGAAACATGGAGCCAAGGGCAAGATCAGCCCATGCCATTTAATGGAGACCGAAGCTTTTATGACCTGAGCGAAGGGGGCTCATCAGATAGAGTCTTGCCAATCCTGGTCCGCAGAGTGGCCCGAAATGAGATTCAAGGCAGGACAGCTCTCCATCAAATCACGGAAGTTGTCACCAATGCGAGAATGCATACCCTCCGCACCATTCGTCTGGAAGATGCTCGTGACAGATCTAGAGTAGACCATGAGACCCTGCAGCAAGAGCTAGCTGAAACTCGAGCTGAAGTCATAGAGCTCCGAGTACGCCAAAGGGTGTACGAAAGATACTTACTTGATATGGAGCGTCAGCTGGCTGAACTGAGGGTTCACCCAAGGGATAATCATACCCAGTAGGAGATATTCTACCTTGTCTCCCGGGTAGAAAGAATAGTCTTCCTATCTATGCTCCAAGTAGCACTTTTCTATGTAACTAACTTTGTACTGTAAGGGCTTTCTAGTTAGGCCAGTATGCCGTCAAAACTTTTGCTACTTCGGATATGATGTAAGACCTACTCCAAGGTCATTTTTCCCAAATATATTACATTTTAAATATCAATGATATTGTCAGTCGGCTAAATTCTATGCCAATCCCTGTTCAGATACTTTCGTTTTGCTATCGTTAGAATCCTATCTAAACCCTCACTTCGTCGAATTAATGAGCTATGGTGAATTAGCTCAAGGATTCCTTCCAATCCTTGTCAAAGGTTGGATAGCGATCATCTTATAACCATTCTAGGAACTTACTTCTACTCGTTACTAGGATTGCATCATAGGGATGTAGGTCAAAACCCCCGAGAACTTACTCCTACTCTTTATATGAATAGTCGAAATGCATCTAGGTTCAACCACAATCACTCACGAACTCATTTCCCTTTCCATAACAGAATCATGTCGTCACCCAAAAATAACAAGCCGAGCAACGAAACCCCTATCCTTCACATCGACGCCGCTACTTTCCAAGCCGCGGTATCAGCTGCCGTGGCAGCTGTCCTTGCAAACCTCAGCGCTAACAACGCAAGCAAGGCTGACAAAGGGGTGGACGAATCCAATCGTTGTATCAATCCGGGAAACCAACATATGATAACGGTCACAGACTCGCAAAGCAGTAAAACCGAGAAAAGAAAACGAAAGCGCCAAGCCCAAAAGGAGCGCAAGCGATCACAAAGACTTGCCATACAACAACAACAAGTGGCAACCCCTGCCATCCCAGTACCGATCAGACCATACGAGGGAAAGCTTCCAAAGTGTGACAAGTGTAGCTTTCATCATAATGGGGCTTGCCATGAAATGCAATGCTGCAATTGCCACAAAATAGGGCACCATGCTCGTAACTGTGGAGCACCGGCACGACCCATCACTCCAGTCCCTGACATCGGAGTCAGCCAGGCTTGCTATGGTGGCGGTAAAATCGGACACCTTAAGAGGAATTGTTCGAAAAGGAGGAGCAGCGAAAGCAACCGTGTCCACATAACTCTGACCCGACACATCACTCCCACCACCAATGCAGGTGCAAGCCAGATATGTCACCTATATGGTGAGATAGGACACCTCGAGGAGGATTGTCCAATAACAAAGAACTCTGGTGAAGACGAGAAGATACTAAGGATCACAGCCGCAGGAGAGACTACTCCGGACCCACGTTGAAATACTAGGGTGTTTCGTAATAGTAGACTTATAAACTGTTAAAAGCTAGTGCAAATCGAGTCTTATCTTTTGGCGAGACCCCGTTAGTCAAGGGACTCTCGTGCTGCGTATACTTGCTTTTGTAGTATACCCTGTTCGCAGCAGTAGTCTTATAGATAAATCTAAAATACTCAAAATCTGTAGAAGTTGCATTGTGATGTTTTGAAACACTTTTTTTATCCAGTCTAACGCCTTTTATTCCGAGTAGTCCGACATTAACGTTTAACTTGAGTAAATTCGATCCTCGCAATGCCAGTTTCATGCATAGATTCTTTTCTTCGAAATCGCCTTTCTAGCGAAGCCATCATTAACTCCGAGGTACTCATGCAGAGAGTACCTTATGTCTCGTATCCTTCCTGAAGACACTTCAGCAAAACTCCCCGGAGTACCACTCGTACAGTACGTCAAGTTCAACCCGAAGACCCATACGGTTTATCTATCGCTGAAGAAGGTATACGCAAGGGTGGTATAGTATCAAGGTTCTACAGGCTTAGAATTGGTAATTCCGCTTCAACTTCTTTTCCTTGTTTGGATGTGGGCTTGAAGAAGAATTATTTATTCGACTGCCTTTTCAGTCTTAATTATATACGACTCGTATACACGAAACTGTGATTGATGAACCAAATATGACTTTTGATATGAACTTTAGGACGAAGACTGCCCAAGACTACGAGTGATGGTACTGCCATGTGGATAAACTTAGAATCCAATCAAATGCCCTTCTCACCGATCGAGTTAATAGATCCAGATAGAAAAGAAAACCCCCAGGATTACCTCCGCAACGTCAAGTCGAGTTCAGAATCGACTTAGTTCTAGGGGCTACCCCAGTAGCCAAATCGCCCTATCGCCTAAAACCTGCAGAGATGCAAGGACTGTCCTGTAAACTTAACGAACTGCTCAGCAAGGGCTTTATAAGACCAAGCTTCTCACCCTGGGGAGCTCCAGTCTTATTCGTCAATAGGACAGCCTTCCGAACTCGTTACGGACGCAACGGGTTGGTAGTAGTACCATTCAGATTGACTAATGCGCCCGAAGTATTCATAAAGTTAATGAATAGGGTATGCCATCCTTACTTGGATCAGTAGTCATCGTCTTCTTAGATGACAAACTTATCTACTCTCGTAGTAAGAAAGAGCATAGTAAGCATCTACGTCAGGATCAGATAAGATATATATAGGTCTTAAAAAGCTATACTGGTGGCCTATCATGAAAGCAGAGATACTACCTTCGTGAGTAAATGTCCTACTTGCGTCAAGGTCGAGGTCGAATACCAGAAACCCTCAGGACCACTACAACAACCGGAGATACCGGAATGGAAGTGAGAGCGGATCACTATGGATTTCTGAACCAAGTTGCCCAAGACAACGAGTGGACTTGATACCATATGGGTCATCGTCGATAGATTGACCAAGTCCGCACACTTCCTGCCTACCAAAGAAACAGACAAGATGGAGAAGCTTACAAGAAGTTAACTTAACGTGCGAGCTCAGTAACGTACATTCTACTTTCCATGTCTCGAACTTAAAAAAGTGTCTGTCCGATGAGACTCTTGTAATCCCACTCGACGAGATCGAGATCAACGAGAGCCTCAACTCCGTGGAAGAACCTGTAGAGATCATGGACCAGGAGGTCAAGCAAACGAAACAAAGCCGTATCCCGATAGTGAAGGTTCGCTGGAACGCCAAGCGAGGACCTGAGTTCACTTGGGAGCGAGAGGATCAGATGAAACTGAAATATCCTCGTCTTTTTTACTTAGTTATTTGTAACTACTTATTTGCCTAAATTCTAATTTCGGGACGAAATTCCTTCTAACGGGGGGATGATGTGACAACCCGAAATTTCTATTCTGTACAACCACTCAATTCAATAGAAGTCAGAACAGTTTCTGCTAACTTTCAAGCTTTTTGGAATAAGTTTGAGTGTTTTTAAGTTAGTACTTCGAGAGGTAACAGGAGAGAGGATGCTCTAGGGTTTATTGTGCAACAATAATGTCCCAAAACTCCAAGAGTTTGGAGTTTACGGCCTAAACAAAGGTGTTTACGGCCGTAAACCCTAAAAGGGGGTGTAGTGCCTTAGACCCATGGGTATGGTGAGAAGACTCACCTCACAAAGCTGAACCGGCAACTGAATTCAGGTATGTCCTACGCTGCTCCTCCCAAACTGCCTATAACCAATAAATAAATAATCTTAACTCAGCCCCTAAGACTCCTCTGAGTCAAACCTGGTCAAAGTCTAGGTTTGCAGTCAAGGTCAACAGTCCATATTGACCTTGCCTCGTCGAGTGCAATAAGCCACTCATCAGGTTCCCTGCTTAACTCATCGACTCGCCGAGTCATCCGAGAGACTCATCGAGTTCCTTGATGTTTACGGCCGTAAACTCCCAACCGAACACCCTTGATCGTGAACCCTTGGCAGTGAACCCTTGGCCGTGAACCCTTGACCGTGAACGAGGAAACCCTCTCGACTCGCCGAGTCTCTTGCACGACTCGCCGAGTCCTCTTAGTCCATTATGTTTACGGCCTTTTCCAGTGGGACTCAAGGTCCTAAACTTCAGATCTATCCTCTACTAGTGTAGATAACATGTAAAGTTGCAAACTTTACGTGCATGCAAGGCCTCACATGGCCATAACACCAAGACTAACCTTCAAACAAGGTTTTCATGCATGGTGAGGGAATAAGATTAATAAAAGGTGCAAATTTATGATATTTGGGACCTAAGGAGGTACAGATCTGGAATCATATCCTTGTGATAGGTCCAGATCTAAGTTTGCTTCCATCTCCTCAAGGTTGGCCATAACCTCCAAAAAGAAATCAAAGCTTAAGGTAGCAGATTACTACCTCAGACGGATGCCTAACACGAAATAGATGCTTGATCTAATACTTCCCCCTTGATACTTCCTCTTCAAACTTGGAATCCTCCCCAAAATCTCAAAGATAAGCTCCTAATTGTTCTTAGTTCACACACAAGAGGGTTTGTGTCCGTGAACGTTATTCTATGGTGTTAAGGGAGGCTACAAGGGTTTATAACAATGTTTATATAGGGGGCAAACCCCGAAACTAGAGTTTTCTCTAAACAGCTCTGACTCGCCGAGTCAGGCCTTCCGACTCGCCGAGTCAGTTCCGACCCGCGTCCAAGATGCCACGACCCTACTCGACGAGTTGATCTCCCAACTCGCCGAGTCCAAGCATAAATCCTCCCCAAATTGGCAACTTTCTCACCAATACCCGAAACAGGTGTTACAAATCTCCCCCACTTGAACTAGAATTCGTCCTCGAAGTCTGGTGACCCAAATAAATCGGGGTAATGCTTTCGCATCTCCTCTTCCGGTTCCCAAGTCCACTCGAAACCCTTCCGATGCTGCCATTGCACTTTCACTAGTCTTACTTCCTTATTTCGAAGAACCTTTGTCTTCCTATCCAAAATGGCAACGGGCTTCTCAATGTAGTTCAAGCTCTCTTCCACCTGGATATCACCCAGTGAGACAATCGCGGCCTCGTCAACGATACATTTCCGAAGCTGAGAAACGTGGAAGGTGTTGTAAATCTGGTTAAGCTCTTCCGGCAAATCCAAGCGGTAGGCTACCTTGCCCACCCGAACCGAAATCCTGAACGGCCTAATATACCGAGATCCTAGCTTGCCCTTCTTCCGAAACCGGATAATCCCTTTCCAGGGAGACACCTTCAGCAACGCAAAATCCGAAAATGAATGAATTCCTTGCAACCTGATCACACCTGCTCCATCTGAAATCTGAAGTTTCGAGATGGGCTGTCTCCCTGACAGACTGCCCACAACGAATCATCATCAAACTGGTTCCACAAGAAAACCAGTCTAAATAGAATACTTCCCACTCGCAATACCTTGAGGCTTCCTAAAGAACAAAGTCACCGATCAACTGCGGCTAACGAATAACAAGCAAATCCATACACAGACCCCAAATCCCTGAATTCGCTCCTACTCCTCTTGCTGTCATATGACTGCTTTCCTGAAGAACAATCGGGGACCTCCCTGGCCCCAACCTGTCTACCAACTGTCCGGAACACCGTACACCTACCCGATTGCTGAGCCAAACCACAGTCAGCAGTCCCGTGCGACCTCTGAAGGATACCTCGTCTAATCACAACTGCCCTATCTCCTTCCATCCGACTGATCCATCCGATCGTGATAGGCTGACAACCTGTCGCCACTGAATCCGACGCAAAAAGGCGAATACTACCAGAATAGTTGTAGTCTTACATCATACCCCGTCTCCTTCGACCTACCGTTCCCTGATTCCGACATGTCGTGGCTCTATTACAACTAGAGCCACCCGAGACACATCACAATGACTTAAACCACCATCAAACCAACCCGTTCACCAACCTGGAATTCTACCCTCGATGCCCTTGTCATATAGATGCCCCACATCCCATCTCATTGAAACAAAATCCTGCACGAATTCTGATTTGGGTTCCTATCCAAATCCGAATTGTTACTCCGCTCCTATCAAGAGTTCCTCGAATCGGCATTTGCATAATGCCCCATGACTTCCCGTCATCCTTTACTCGACCGGTTAATAAATACCCTTAGCCGATTCCCTGAGACTTCCAGTCTTGCACCCGGTCCAACCACCAGGTTCTTATGAGATCCTATAATAGGGCTACCCAGCCGCAACCCTACAGAAACATGCACTAGTCGACCACAAGATCTTGTATCATAAAGTCCAACCCTTAGCTCAGCGGTCTCTACCGGTTCCAACCTGAACTCACATACACGTCCAGGCTCGCCCCCGGATAACTGATCGATCATTCACCTCCTCTCCTGATCCTAACTAAGTTGTGGCTCTCCCACAACCCTGCGAACTAGCCTACCCTAGTCCAGATCACCTGAAAGAATTCGTGAATGCTACGGCACCCCTACAGTCTTACAACACTCTCTACCGCTAGTGAATGCTATGGCTCCCCTGTAGTCTTACACCACTCTCTACTACTAGTGAATGCTACGGCTCATCCCGTAATCTTACAACACTATACCCTAACCGACCATTAGTGAATGTTACGGCTCCACCCGTAGTCTTACATCACTTTCACCCTTGCTTCTGACCTGGATACCTAGGAGGTTCTCCCCCACTTAGATTCAACTAAGTCCGCTCTGCACACGAAAATTGAAGGATTCCCAATCCTCATTACGTTCCAACGCTCATCTTGCTGACGACCAGTGCTTACCGAAGCTATAACACCATGAATAACCCTTTCAAAACAACACGATTCCCGAAAACCTACTAACACATATTGTGCCCCAACACTGCCAATGACTCTAGCTGTTCACACTGATATCACATTCAGATCTCGGAGTCCAACGGTCGGATGGTCCAATCAAAACTTCAGCAATAACTCTTTCTTCCTTTAACAACCCCAAAATCCTTTCCAAACATAATAACTAAGGTTACTGGAACCAAATCATAATTCCCTTGTACGAACCCTTGAACCAACCCCGACCATACTCAAAATGACACTCAAATGCTGGAAAATCCGCGATATATCAGGAGATTATCCCGTACTATTCCACCCACATTCACAATATGCAGATGGCATATAACTCTTCTTGAAGGTGCGTATAACTCAACCACCACCAGAGATAACAACCAACGATACGCCTATTCATGCTGATGGAAAATAATCGCTACTAAATACAGGTGACGCTGGTGGGGAGGCAAAAAGGGTACATACCTCGCACCCTTGTCTACTGGAGTTCCGATCTCCCTCCCTCTCGTCCAATGGTGATCCTCAAAATAGCCGGAGCGGATGCACTCACCGCCCCTCTCTGATTCTCAAACGGTCGACCACCTTGTCACCCTTCTGATTGCAACAAATATAACGGGCTTGCCCCCTGTGGGCAATCCCTGAAAACGTGACCAAACCTGCTACACCCGTAGCAACTCAGATCACAGAACATAATCCGACAACGACTCAGAGCAAACACGGTATACGCGGATTCCGCTCCGCGTGGTACATTCGTCTAAAGATCTCTCAAAGATTCCTCGACATGCTGAATGACATCTGACAACCCTTGCTATCCCAGACAATAGCAGAAAACCGACCTGAGATCCAACTTATCACGATACCCAAGTGATACAATTACCCAATATCCACCAGAAGTGGCCGAAATAGCATATCCACAACATCCGAAGGAATCCTGACCTCCTCCTCCTGTGATACCTTGACCACCCTGAGAACAAGATGAAACACCTCATTCCAATCCCAATGATAATCTACACCCTTGGAACGAAACTTCATCGCACAGTTCTGGAACCGTTGCACTGGATCCGACCTTGCTGGCCTCTCAAATGCTGATCCAAATCCTTGGGTCTCCGCCCGAGGCCCTCCAATAAATTCACCTGACCTGAACCTCTCTCTTTGAGGTACTCCTAATCAATCTTTCGTCCTCGGTTCTGAGATCCATACCATTCAGGGTCTCGCACCCTGACACCCTCACCAGTTCAATCGCCAACTGCTGAATTACAGTAGCTGGAGCTACCTCTGCTCTAAGCTGGCTATAAACTATTCCCTAGACATAGTTTCAAATCCCAAAACGCAATAAATCGCACGATCAACCCTTGCCGCCTGATACAAGAGATCTAAGGCGAACTCGAAATCCTGGCAGTCCTTCCACTAACTGGCTCACCACCGGAGCTGGGACCAAACCCTGGTCCCATCCCTGTGTGCTCCTCCTCATTCTGCAAAGCAGCTATTCCCACGATCAAGGCTTAACCAAGAATTATCTTTCCCATAAGCTTCTCAGATTCTCCAAGACTCTCACCGTTTCGAGTATAGATCCTGTGCTTTCAGTAGTACGGGCCCAATACTACCTTCCACACCTATCCATACTTTCCTCAGTAATCCTCCTGAATCCTTTGAGTCACTTACTCCTCAGATATACTAAATGTTTGCTAAACAACAAGATGATCTCTACTGCAGCAGCTCCTAGGCTCCCCCTAGGTTTCCAACTTCATCGAACCGCCCCACTGAGCTCACTGGAGCATATCCTAGGCTTTCCTAGGTTCCCAACCTCACCTTGCCCTCAGCTGCTGAAAGATTCCCATTAATGTCAACTAGCTACCTCATGAATATAGTCACATGTAGCAGAAATCAGATAATCCTTCAAGTAAAAGACTCATCCCTAGAACGGTTAGACTCAGACGAGAGCTGCACAATAGGGTTAAGTCCATCACTCTGAGATTATCCAGTCTGTGCTACATATGAATTAGCATATTCACTTAATAGCTAACTCACATTAATAAAAGTCATCCCGCAAGCAGGTAACACATGTCGCTAACCTCATCATAGGCTTCCCCTAGGATAATCTCCGACCCACAAACTATCATAGAACATTCGGCCCACATACCACAACCCATGATGTCCACATCCACCCTCGCTGCCGGCTGCCTTATGCATGCAAATTATACACAGAACATGATCTAATAGACTGTCGAATAATAGACTCTACCCTAAGACCATAGGAAATAAGGTCAAATCAGCTATTCTAAGGCTATAAGATCCTAACCGTATATAATTTTCAAAACATATGCATTGCAGTACAAATACCAACTATCATTCTCATTCCAGCATGACATCCAATATCCTCATGGCTACAAGTACCACATATCAGGCCAACCTATTTCTGACTACCCAGCACTAGCCTGCAAGTCTACCGGCTCATACAACATATACAGGCATCTCCCCTAGCCTTAACTAGCATGCGATTCACAGATTCATAATCAAATCATAACAGATAACAAATATGGGTATTCTGGGGAAACTTACTCGAGCTCGGTTGATTGCATGCACCACACCCTTTCTTGTCTTAAAAATTCTCTACTTAAAACATTTTCCTTTGAATTTTTTTTTGAAACCTTACAGATCCTTAGTTTGAGTTCGGAAACACCCGAAGGTATCCCCGAATCCCTCAAACCAAGGCTCTGATACCATCTTGTAACGACCTAAAAATCAAGGGTAAAAATTTCATTTTTAATATACCTAAAACATTAATACCATTTGTTTCAAACATTTCAATTCATCGATAAGTAAAAAATTTATCAGAGTTCATCCCAAAATCATTCATTGCGGAAATCTTAGGTGTGTGCTCTGCGATCAATCCGAGCTCTTCTTTTCCAAAACGTTGATACCTGAAACCAAAACTGTAAACCGTAAGCACAAAGCTTAGTGAGTCCCCCAGAGCATACCCCACACACAATCCACATAACATATCTTGTTAGCTAATTAAAGCTACATACATATCACATAAGCCATGCATACATAAAACCTGTAAGAATGCCATGGGCTAATCCACATGGTCTTTACCTATGACAACCATGGACTACCCCACATGGTCTTTACCTAGGACAGCCATGGGCTACCCCGCATGGTCTTACATCCAATGCCACGGGCTCCCCCCGAGGTCTTCCATGCAAAACACACATTCACATGACATACCAAAACACCTAATGACTAACACATATATCATAATCACATAATGGACCGGCCTTGGTGCCTCAGACCCATGGGTATGGTGAGAAGACTCACCTCACAAAGCTGAACCGGCAACTGAATTCAGGTATGTCCTACGCTGCTCCTCCCAAACTACCTATAGCCAATAAATAAATAATCTTAACTCAGCCCCTAAGACTCCTCTGAGTCAAACCTGGTCAAAGTCTAGGTCTGCAGTTAAGGTCAACAGTCCATATTGACCTTGCCTCGTCGAGTGCAATCAGCCACTCATCAGGTTCCTTGCTTAACTCATCGACTCGCCGAGTCATCCGAGAGACTCGTCGAGTTCCTTGATGTTTACGGCCGTAAACTCCCAACCGAACACCCTTGACCGTGAACCCTTGGCCACGAACCCTTGACTGTGAACGAGGAAACCCTCTCGACTCGCCGAGTCTCTTGCACGACTCGCCGAGTCCTCTTAGTCCATTATGTTTACGGCCTTTTCCAGTGGGACTCAAGGTCCTACACTTCATATCTATCCTCTACTAGTGTAGATAACACGTAAAGTTGCAAACTTTACGTGCATGCAAGGCCTCACATGGCCATAACACCAAGACTAACCTTCAAACAAGGTTTTCATGCATGGAGAGAGAATAAGCTTAATAAAAGGTGCAACTTTATGATATTTGGGACCTAAGGAGGTCTAGATCTGGAATCATATCCTTGTGATAGGTCCATATCTAAGTTTGCTTCCATCTCCTCAAGGTTGGCCATAACCTCCAAAAATAAATCAAAGCTTAAGGTAGCAGATTAATACCTCAGACGGATGCCCAACGCGAAATAGATGCTTGATCTAATACTTCCCCCTTGATACTTCCTCTTCAAACTTGGAATCCTCCCCAAAATCTCAAAGATAAGCTCCCAATTGTTCTTACTTTACACACAAGAGGGTTTACGGTCGTGAACGTTCTTCTATGGTGTTAAGGGAGGCTACAAGGGTTTATAACAATGTTTATATAGGGGGTAAACCCCGAAACTAGGGTTTTATCTAAACAGCTTTGACTCGCCGAGTCAGTTCTGACCCGTGTCCAAGACGCCACGACCCTACTCGACGAGTTGATCTCCCAACTCGCCGAGTCCAAGCATAAATCCTCCCCAAATTGGCAACTTTCCCAGCAATACCCGAACCAGGTGTTACAAAGGATTTCCAAAAAGAGAAAAGGGTGTGGTGCATGCAATCAGCCGAGCTCAAGTAAGTTCTCCCAAATTACCCATACATGCTTGTATGATATGATTATGAGAACTACATGCTAGATTAGGGCTAAGGATCTAGGAAGGATGCCTTGTATGCCTGTTATATGTGTATGAGAACTGCATGCTAGATTAGGGCTAAGGATCTAGGAAGGATGCCTTGTATGCCTGCTGTATGAGCTTATTGAACTGTATACTAGTACTAATTACATAGTAGTATGATGGCTTGATCAGAATATTCTTGGTTTGGTTTACTCAATTCATGAATGCTGCTTGCTTTGTGCTTTTAGGAGTTCTAGTTACCTTTAACTAACTAGTAAACGAATATGTTAAGATACATATTACGAGGACTAAATAATTTCAGAAGGTTAGGTTTAGCTCTATTTTGCAGCTCTTGTTTGAGTATAACCACTATAGGTAGGACCTATCATTCGAAGACTTATCTGGTCTTAGTGATATGTAATGGTATTTACGAGCTAGTTAGGGAAAGGTAGCAGGGACTTCTTATGCAGCTGATGGCGGAGAGTGGGTCGGAGATTACCCTAGGGCAAGCCTAGGATGAGATTAGCGTGAAGAGCAGTAGTAATAGAAGGGACTTGGTGGAGTCAATTCAATTCTTGGGGAAAGTACATATAGACGTGGAAGGTAGTATGGGCCCGTACTACTGAAAGCAGAGGATCCGTACTCGAATCAAGGAGGGATGAGATGAATCCAGGAACTTGTATTGTGTGTGATCCCTTGAGTTATGATGAGTATTCTGATGTTTGTTATGGTGTATTTTTAGTATGGTGACGCTACGCACTAGACCATTTGGCAATTCAGGTGCCGGTGAGGGATCAGGATCGGGCTCTGGAGCTGGGCAGCTCGATAACCAGATGAGAGAGTTTATTTCATCTGAGGTTGCGTGCAATATTCTTGACCAGACTCCAATGATCTTCGGTATGGTCAAGGAGGGTATTCTGGAGATTCTTGATGATAGGTTGGGTGTATTCCGCACCGAGATGCCGGCCATGATAGGGGCGCGTACGATGAAATTCAGGGAGTTCTGATCTTGTGGAGGTCCAGACTATCATGGGGCTCGGGACCCCATTGCTAGCAGCAGGTGGTTGGCTGATGTCACCAACGCCTTCCGTACGAGTCGATGTCCCAAGGGGGACAAGGTCCGACTTGCTTCCTGCCTTCTGAAGGACATGGCGTGTGATTGGTGGGAGGAGGTTGGACATGCTATTGGAGATGATGCCGCTCTTGATGCGATGACCTGGAGTGATTTATCGGCAAGGTTCAGGGCCGAGTTTGCACCTGTGATTGAGGTGCAACAGCTTGCGAGGGATTTCTAGGATCTCCAGCAGATACTGAGACGGTGACTGAGATCACCGCCATGTTCAGGGAGAGGGCCCTTCTTGTTCCGCAGTACGTGGCGGATGAGGAGATGAAAAAGGCCCTATATCATGAGATGACGAGGATGTACAGAAGACAGCCTTTCAGACTCGATATGGTCATTACGAGTTCGTGGTGATGCCGTTTGGGCTCACCAATGCTCCTATCGCGTTTATGGATCTCATGAACCGCATGTGTAGACCGATGTTGGACCGGTCTGTGATAGTCTTCATCAATGATATCTTGGTTTACTCCAAGACTCAGGAGCAGCACGAGGAGCACCTGAGGGAGGTGCTGGAGACACTGAGGAGGGAGAAAATTTTCACAAAGTTCTCCAAGTGCGAGTTCTAGTTGCGCGAGGTGTAGTTTCTGGGGCACCTTGTCAACCAGAAGGGTATTCTGGTCGACCCGGCCAAGGTAGAGGCTGTGATGTAGTGGGAGGTTCCGAGGTCTCCAACTGAGATTCAGAGTTTTCTTGGTTTAGCAGGTTACTATCGGAGATTCATACAGGATTTCTCCAAGATAGCGGTTCCTTTGACCCGACTAACCAAGAAGTCGATGACATTTTGCTGGGGGCCTGAGCAGCAGGCAACTTTCGAGACTCTCAGACAGCAGTTGTGCGAGGCATCGATTCTGACTTTGCCGGAGGGCGTCGACGATTTAGTGGTTTACTATGACGATTCGATCACGAGCATGGGTGCAGTGATGATGCAGCAGGGTCGCATGATAGCGTACGCTTCGAGGTAGTTGAAGCCTCATGAGGCGAACTATCCGACGCACGATTTGGAGTTGGGAGCTGTGGTTTTCGCCCTCAAGATTTGGTGGAACTACCTCTATGGGGTTCGTTGTACCATATACACGGACCACAAGAGCCTGAGGTATCTGATGGACCATCCAAATTTGAACATGAGACATCGTCGGTGGTTAGATGTGGTGAAGGACTACGATTGTGAGATCCTTTATCACCCAGGGAAGGCCAATGTGGTGGCTGATGCTCTCAGCCGTAATGCGGTTGCAGCTCCGATACGAGATATATGCTAGAGGATGACAGTGATTACTCCGTTGCTGGAACGGATTCGGGAGGCTCAGGTTGAGGGTATGAAGGAAGAGCACCGGAAGTGTGATTGGATCATAGGCCAGGTGACCTCGTTTGATTATGACAGTCGTGGATTGTTGACCCTGCATGGAGGGTCTGCGTTCCTTACCGGGGCGGTGTACGCCAGGTTCTGATGGATGAGGCTCACAAGTCGAGATTCTCCATCTATCCCGGGGCGACGAAGATGTATCGGGATCTTCAGCCTGATTATTGGTGGCCCTGCATGAAGCGGGACATAGCATGGTATGTGGAACAGTGCTTGTCTTACAGGAAAGTCTAGGCCGAGCACCAGCAACCTGACGACAAGATGCAGCCATTGGAGATTCCCGTGTGGAAATGGGAAGACATGACTATGGATTTCATCACGAAGCTTCCCATGACCGCACGTGGAGTGGATTCGATTTGGGCCATCATGGATAGGTTAACCAAGAGTGCTCATTTTATCCCGATCTAGGAGAGTATATCGGCGAAGAAGCTTGCCGAGATCTATGTATGCGAGGTAGTGGCATGTCATGGAGTGACGGTATCGGTTGTGTCAGACCGAGATGTTCGACTCACTTCCAGATTTTGGAAGCGGTTTCATGACGAGATGGGTACTCGTCTTAACTTCAGTACCGATTTTCACCCTCAGACGGATGGGCAGAGTGAGAGGATGATTCAGACTCTGGAGGATATGCTACGCGCATGGGTGTTGGATTTTAGTGGGAGTTGGGATACGTATCTTCCGTTAGCGGAATTTTCGTATAACAACAGTTATCATGCTAGCATAGATCGACCTCCCTTCGAGATGCTCTATGGGAGGAAATGTAGGACCCTAATCTGTTGGGGGCGAGGTAGGCCAGAGAGTCATGGGGAGTACCAAAGTGGTACTCAAGACTACTAAGATGATCCAGCAGGACTGGAGCAGGCTCCAGACTGCTCAGAGTCGGCAAAAGAGTTATGCCGACAAGCGCCGATCGGACTTAGAGTTTTAGGTAGGGGATATGGTTCTCCAGAAGGTGTCACCTTGGAAAGGTGTTTTTCGATTCAGGAAGCGGGGCAAGCTGGCCCCCAAGTACATCAGTCCGTTTAGGGTTTTGGCTCGGGTGGGCCGGTTTGCTTATCGTCTTGATCTTCCAGCCGAGCTTAGTCAGATCCACAGTACATTCCATGTCTCCCAGCTGCGAAAGTGCTTAGTGGATGATTCCACAGTTGTGCCTTTGGAGGATATTCAGGTGGAAGACCGCCTGAATTAAATTTAGAGACCAATAGCCATCCTCGACAGGAAGACGAAAACCTTGAGGAACAAGGTTGTAAAGTTGGTGAAGGTGCAGTGGCAGCACCGTAAGGGCTCGTGTTGAATCATGAAAAGTGACCCTCTTGAACTTCAGCTACCGTAGCCAACAAGCTATTGCAGTCAAGCTCCCTCTTCAGCATCCAAAGTCATCAAAGCCAACCGCAGTCACTCTTGTTACTTAGTTTATTTTGTCTTACTGTAATCCTCTCTATTGTCCAGTATGCCTTGCATGGCTACTCTTAGAGAGTGAATCTAATGTAACTCATTGAGTCTCTATAAATAGAGCTCATTCTCTTGTATTCATTACAGATCTATTATTCTGAACACACATCTCTGAAGTTATCTTTTTCTATCTCTCTATCTAATTACTCATCTCTTCTTACTCACAAATCTTACTAGAACATAACTGATTACAATCTCTCTTCGGAGCAAGTCTTTTGTGACTTAATCACTAAGTTTGATCTCACTTATTAACTTGGCTTGAATGCATTCCTTGTTATGAATCAACTTATGTGTATACTTGATATACCAATTGTTGTCATTTCCATGTCTTTACTTTTCCGCAACTAACTCTCTAACTATCTAACTCTAAATATTATTGTTAAGCTTTTAGATCCTTCGAGATTAACTATTCTGCAATATACTTGTTCTAACGTTTGTTCAAGTGTGTTTCAAAGTTTTTCTCTCAACAATTGGTATCAGAGCCATAGTGGTTGCTTTTTGAAAACGGAACTCTGATTTTCAAAGGGCCTTCTATACCACTAAAGCTCATTTCTTAAAAAAAACTTCAAAAAATATGGCACAATCGTTATCTCTGAATGTTTCCAACAGTGTTGGTGGTTCTAATCGAGCCCCAATACTGGTAGCAAATGAATATCATCACTAGTCCCAAAGAATGGAAAGATACTTAAGGAGACTTGGTAGAGATGTGTGACGAGCCGTAGAAGAAGGACCACATGTCCTAGTCCTTACACCAGTCCAAACTGACGGCGCTACAACCAGACTAGGAGGAGGTCAACCAGTCATGAACCATCCAACCAAGGATGATCTCGATAAAATGGAAAATGATACTGTTGCTTTTTATGAAATCTCCTGTAGAGTTGCTCCTGACAACTTCGATATTATCATAAATTGCAAATCAGCAAAAGAGATCTGGGAAGTTCTCAAGAATTTGTACGAAGGCTCAGAACAAGCACAAGACAAGAAGCTTACTACCGCACTCAATGAGTTCAACAACTTCAAAGCTCATACTGGCGAAAGCTTGGAAGACTCCTTCAAAAGGTTCAACCTGATAGTCACCAAGTTATCCAATGCGGGCACCATCCGCAGTAACCATGAAACAAATCTTCAGTTTCTTAATGGTTTGGGAAGACATTGGACTACGACCAAGATGATAGTCCAAGGCGATAGAAAGATTCATTCTTTGTCACTCTACAAGCTCTATGGAGAACTGCAAGCACAAGAATCCACCGTACTCAAAGACTGTGCTGACTTCGGAGGACCACTTGCTCTCATAGCACAAGCTCCGCATAATCAATCTTACTCTCCCTTGTATGACACACCACCGCAGTCATACGAAGCTGACTCAGAGTATGACGATGAAGAAGAATTTCAGAAGGCTATTGCTCTGGTTAGCCAACAGTTCAACCGTTTACCACCTCCTTCCTTCCGCAAGAATCAACAGTTCAACAAACCTCCATTCAACCGTAACTTCAGTCCCCAGAATAACCATTCTCGATATCCCAAAAGTTCTCATCCACCACCGCAATCTCAAAATAATCAACCAAAGGAGGCACCACAGTCTACTCAAAGCACTGACTCCGGTACTCCCTCAGAAGACAAGACGGATGTTGTAATTTGTCACAAATGCAACAAAGAGAATCACTTTGCAAGAGATTGTAAGGCCAATGTAGTAAAAGACAGAGCATTCTACCTTAGAATGGCTCAAGAATTGGAAGATAAGGAAAAGGCAAGGGCATACGTCGCCCATGTCAAAAGAGACCATCAAGTTTGGTCATCCGGAGACGAAGATGAAGCCATCAGCAGTGTCAAAGGAAAAGGGAAAATCTGCATGCTGGCAACTGCGGATGATGATGGGTCTACAAAGCTGGACAAGAACTACTGCTACATGGTAAAGGATGGAACTCTAAGCATCGTCGAACAGGTAAAACTCATGATCCAAACTCTAAACTATAGCATGCATGACTGTCAACCTTACATAGATGATCTTAATGACACTTGTGCTGCCGTCCTTACAGACTATAACAAAGCCTTAGATGAGAAGAACATTGCGTCCCAAGAGATGTTCTATGTGAAACGACGACTGGATAACAAAAGACTCAAAATGGCTATGTTAGAAAAGGACTTAAAGTTGGAAAAAGATGCAAGAATGTTGAGTGAAACACAATTAGAGATAGCTTTGAACCAGAGAGATTTAGCTCAGAGTGAAATTGTACGCTTAAATCTCTTAATCGAAAAATTGTTTAATGAAAGTGAAGCTATTGAAAATTTGGTAAACAATGGAACCGTGGACAATACATACAATTGGGGTTGGTCAAATGGATATCCTACCGCAGTGGATTCCTCACCCCGGTTCAACAAAGACAGACTGTATGTCCCTCCAGACCGAGAATTTCATTTCCCAGTCAATGACAAGACCTTTCCCGAAGACATCAAAACTCACTTCGGTAGACTGCATAATCTAAGCAATAATTGTGTCATTGAGGAAATTGTGCCTGAGGTTTCGGGTCACACATGTGATCAAATTCCTATCTGTGGCACCATTTACCAAAATTCTCAAACCTCATCCGTAGTTGATGAAGAAATTGTCATTGAGGGCCCCGAAGTCTCGAAAGACTTTCCATCTCTGTCCTCAGACCGTAGTATCTCACATTGTAGTCAAAAGTCCCACAAAAGTCCCACTGAAGTCCCAACTCAGACTTACTCTGCAGTAGTCAAATCATCACTACCGCAGTCATCAGTAAAAGGAACTGTGACTCTTCAGCCAATTCATCATGAATTACCCATAAGAAACTTTGAAGTAGGTCAATGCTCTCAAACCCCTGAATCTTCAAGTTTGGATGACTCAAGCCCACGTTTTCAAAATTTTTCTAAGAATTCCAGGAAACCGCAGTTGAACATCAAGGACTGCGGTTCTCCAAAAAATTTAGCAAAAAAGGCTTTCAAAGAGGAAATTTGCTCCCGAGGCACAAATAGACAAATCTTTTCGAAAAACAAGAAGCATGTCAGACTTCCAAAGTCCAAAAGTCCAGAAAAATTTGTTTTCTCACACTACTTTTTGAAAAACTCTCCCATCAAGAAAACATACAAAAAGGAATGTACAGTTTCAACAGTCATTCCTATTTCATCTGACACAACCCAAAAAGGTGTAAAATCTTTTCGAAACAATGGTTTTCAAATCTATTCCTCACATGATCCGAAATGGAAATGTATTTTACCCACTCCAACACTTTTAAAGTCAAATCAAAATTTTAATAAGTGGAAGGGTATTCTACCAAATCCAACAAAAAGAACACAAAGATCTACACGTGCTAAACCTTTTTCAAAACAAACTTTTCAGAAACCAAACAACACTCCTGTCAGATCTTTTCAACCTCGGACCGGTCACAAGCCCAACTCATCCTTTAGACCGCTGACCAAACGTGGTGTCAAAACAAAAGACAAAATCTCAACCTGCAAATGTCAGTGTAGTTGCCAAAAAGATTCATCATAGGTCAAATCTAGTTGGAGTCAGAAACCTCGTAACTTTTCAAAAACACACAACACTCCAAAAATACACAAACACCGAGGACTAGGATTAAAAGTTGACAAGAAACCTGTCCCTGCAACCTCGGTCCATGCATCATTCAGAAACTCATCTGTTGTCCCAGGCTCCAAACTAGTTTGGATGCCTAAACTAACCGTGTAATTCTCAGGCTTTGTGCAAGGAGGAACAAGAAGAAGAATGGTTAATCGACAGTGCCTGCTCCTTGCACATGACCGGAAGGTTAGAATACCTTCGGGATTTCAGGCCAATTTGCAACGGTGGAAATGTTACATTCGGCAACAATGCGAATGGGATCATCCGAGGTTATGGTGTTCTCACTACGGGGAACTTCTCTATTCAAAAGGTTGCTTATGTAGATAGCCTTAAACACAATCTCATCAGTGTTGGCCAACTATGTAAGGCAGGCCATCGAGTTGAATTTGATGATCAATTTTGTTATGTAATGACAAGTGATAGGAGCACATGTTTGATCAAATCACGATCTGAAGGTACTATGTATCCTCTGGATGTATCTCTAATGATAGGCAAACCGCAGTTATGTTTCCTATCCAAAGCAGTATCCAAAGTCAGCTGGCTATGGCACCGCAAGCTAGCTCATCTCAACTTCAGATACATCAACAATTTGGTCACTGGAGAACTAGTCAGAGGACTCCATATTCTCAAGTTCAGCAATGATACTCTCTGCCCTGCATGTGAATGTGGGACGCAATCCAAAGCAAGTCATCCCATGGTGATTGACTCTTCAATTTCTGAACCACTAGAGCTCCTTCACATTGATCTCTGCGGTCCATCAACCGTAGCCAGTCTCCATCACAAGAAGTACATACTGGTTATAGTAGATGACTTCACACGCTTCACATGGGTTTTCTTCCTCAGACTCAAGTCAGAAACACCGCAGATTCTCATCAATTTCATCAAGGAAATAGAACTTCAGATAAAGCTGCCAGTACGACGCATCCGTAGTGATAATGGCACCGAGTTTACTAATCATCTCCTCAACAGTTTCTTGGTGTCCAAGGGTATCACTCACAACTTCTCAGCTCCCTACACACCGCAGCAAAATGGGGTAGTAGAGAGAAGGAACCGCACTCTAGTAGAAGCAGCCAGATCCATGCTCAACTTCGCACACCTTCCTCCTACTTTGGGTTGAAGCTGTAGCCACCGCTTGCTTTGTTCAAAACCGAAGCATTGTGTGCAAATGTCTCCACAAAACACCGTATGAGGGCCTCAACAACAGAAAGCCAAATGTCCGCTTCTTTCATATCTTTGGGTGTAGATGTTTTGTGATCAACAACCGCGATCATCTTAACAAGTTTGCACTGAAGTCTGATGAAGGCATCTTCCTTGGCTATTCCACTAACAAAGTTGCTTACAGGGTCCTCATCAGACGTACAAGGCTAATCATTGAAAGCTTCGATGTGAAATTTGATGATTCTCACATCCGCAACACCCCTCCATCCACTGAAATCACAGTAATCCTGGAAAGTGATATTCCTGCCTCTTCGGGTCCATTAAATCTTGTTGAAGTCAATTATGATGATCTCTTCGACCCTGTAGAAACAGCCAAGTTATCCGAAGTTCTTTTGTCTCAAGAAGCTCAACAGCAGCACGCTGATGTATCTGGTCCTTCACTATCCGAAGTAGCATCTCTCAATACTTCCACCTCTCCGGTTGAGGGGGAAAGCTCTACTCCGGATCAAGCAACAACCATCGAGGTTCCAGTACTTGATACAACTCTAGTTCCCATCCGTAGAGAATCATTACCATCCATCGTTTCTTCTGACTCGGATGATGAAAACATAGAAAACATCGACACAAGAACAGACTCTAGGATTATCACTCTTCCATCCGCAGTCCAGGGGGAACCTTCTCAGGTTCCAGAGGAACTCCCATCAGCAATCCAGGGGGAACCTCTTCCAACTGCTCAAGAAAATTCCATTCTCGTTCCAACAAACCAAGATGATTCCGCAGGATGTTCTCAAGTCCAGGGGGAACTGCCATCTCCAACCACAGAATCTTCTGATATTGAAGATATTCCTTCTACCGCAGCTGCTGATCATCTACAACCCCGTCTACACGTATGGACGAAGGACCACCCACCAGGTCAAATCATTGGCAACCCATCCGCAGGTATCTAGACTCGATCTTCCAAGGACTTGTCTGATCATTGTCACTACGCAGCCTTTATGTCCTCGGTCGAGCCTCGAACGATCAAAGAAGCATTACTAGAACCTGATTGGATATCCGCAATGCAACAAGAGCTTGAAGAATTCAAAAGAAATAAAGAGTGGAAGCTCATCCCGAAGCCACACGGTCACACCATTGTTGGTACTAGATGGGTATTCAAAAATAAGCTGGATGAATCTGGTGCGGTAGTCAGAAACGAGGCAAGGTTAGTTGCAAAGGGCTACAGTCAACTTGAAGGTGTTGACTATGATGAAACGTATGCTCCGGTGGCACGAATGGAAGCCATCCGAATCTTCTTAGCATACGCAGCCCACAAGAACGTCAAGGTACACCAAATGGAATTCCTAGACCACTGCTACAAACTTCAGCAACCTCCAGGCTTTAAAAGTATTGAATTCCTAGACCACTGCTACAAACTTGAAAAAGCAGTCTACGGTCTGAAACAAGCCCCAAGAGCATGGTACGAGACTCTCTCTAAATTTCTTGTCTCGTCCGGATACAAAAGAGGAGTGATTGATCCCATTTTATTTAGAAAAGCAAATGGTGACAACCTTATGCTTGTACAAATATATGTGGATGATATCATCTTCGGATCGACTGATCAAGGAATGGTGGATAAATTTGCTAAGCTCATGACCAACAAGTTCAAAATGAGTATGAATAGAGAGATTAACTTCTTTCTAGGACTTCAAGTGAAACAAGTTCCGCAAGGGATATTCATTCATCAAGAGAAATACACCACTGAACTGTTAAAGAAATATTCTATGGACAACTGTTCTTCGGCTAAGGTCCCCATGGCCTTCGGATATAAGATCTCTGCTGATCCCTCAGGCGAATCTGTGGATCACAAGACTTATAGAGGTATCATAGGCTCTTTGATGTACCTCACCGCAAGTAGGCCAGACATTGTCTTTGCAACAGGTGTATGCGCAAGGTATCAGGCTGACCCAAAAGTGTCACATATGACCGCAGCCAAACAGATACTACGGTACCTGAAAGGAAGCAAGTGTCTTGGATTATGGTACCCCGCAGGCAATGATTTCAGCCTTCAAGCATTCACAGATGCGGATCATGCCGGATGCAGACTAGATCGAAAAAGCACCTCAGGTGGATGTCAATTTCTGGGTGGAAGACTCGTCAGCTGGTCATCAAGGAAACAAAGTTGTGTATCTCTGTCTACCGCAGAAGCTGAATATGTGGCCGCAGCCAGATATTGTTCACAAGTCCTATGGATGAAGACACAACTTATGGACTACGGATACAGAATGTTGCGGATACCAATTTACTGTGACTCTGAAAGTGCTATAGCAATTTCTCATAATCCTATTCAGCACTCCAAGACCAAACATATTGAACTACGGTATCACTTCATCAAAGACCATATCCTGAAAGGTAACATTGAACTCATATTTGTCCATACTCATGAAGAGATTGCTGATGTATTCACAAAGGCACTTGACTCTTCAAAGCTCAACACTTTCTTACAAATGTTAGGAGTGATGAATCCGGGCCCACAATTTTTATTGAATTGATAGGCACCGCAGACCATCCTTGGTCTCTGTTGCGGTCCTAACTGAAAGTTACTTATGATAGATGGTTTTGGTATATCCTGTGTACCGCAGTCTATGTACCGCAACCATATATCATATTTATCCTTCACTGGTCCTTCTTGTTTGTTATTACTAACTTATTGTACAAGTGCTCTCCTCAGTTCTTCTACCGCAGTCTATGTACCACACATCTACCCATCCGCAATAGCAAAGGATCCATCCGCAATGAAGTTTCTATCCGCAATCACATTGATAATTTCTCAACTGTTTCATTAATCCTTGAATCATGGTGTGCTATTTAATGATCCTTCATTAAATAAAACATTAAATAAAAACATTCCTTGAGAAACTGTCTCATTCTCTTTTTGAATAAACCTTGTGTCAGACCTATTTTAGGCATGATGACAAAAAGAACGTTTTTCCATAAACACATCCTACTGGTTCAGACTCTGCTTCACGTCATCTCACACCTTCGATTGCTTCAAGCAATTTCAGAGCCGTGTTCGAAGATCATTCATCCTACAATGCTCCGATCAAGCTGATGATCAAGTTTCTGAAAAATCACCCCCTGTTTGACCCCTTCGATGCTTTCACAGACGTTGTCCCACTCTCAACCCTATTCAAATGTGCCTTTTCAGCCTATCGACCACTCGAAAATACACAAGAAGTACATCTAAACCTAGTTAACGATTCTTTAGTCATCCTGTCTAAAGAAAAGTTTCTTTCTGCCATTAACCTCCTTGTTCATCCCTCCATCAAGATTTTCACCCCATCCATGGCGGACATCACTTCTGCACTTTACCAAATGGGATATCAGAAGAAGATTAAAGGGATTGGGGAATTCAAGAAAAACCAACTGCCTGCGGTCTGGCAATCGTTTGCCATTTCGTCATCCGCAGTCTATCCGGTAGAACCAGAGGCACGGATAATATGGGACTCAAACTTCTAGAGCTGGTGTGGAGTATCTTCACAGGTCATGACGTGAACTACGGTCAGATTCTATGGGACGACTTTCTGCAATACATTCCCAAGGAGAACCCAAGGGAGAACCCAACCGAACTCACTTTTGCAAGGTTCTGGTCCCTCTGCATTTCAGACCTCCATGCGGATGCAGGGATCAACATGGGCAACGACATCGACTTCTTTGTCACCAAGGATCTCAAAAGGTACAATCCCTCATCTGATCAATCTATCTTTGGACCAATTAGAAGACTTCCTACCTACATTCTCACCACTCTTGGTCTTGAGACTGCTGATGTCTCAGATCATATTGAGGCTACGGAAGGTATTGCCCCATACCTTCCTACCCCGCCTCTTCAAACCCCATCCGCAATCATTACCCCTGGAAGTACTGCAGTCCCTTCCTCCACTACTCTCTCAAATCTTTCTCAAAGAAGAAATAAATTGGCCTCAACTCATCAAGGCCCCCGCAATGTCTCAAAGAAACAAAGAACCCCTAAGAAAGATGCTCCCAAACCAACCGCACCCTCCAAGAAACGCAAAACCAAACCAACCACACATGATAGTGACTCTGATGAGGATGCGCAACCAATTGCCATCCTTAAGAAAAGAAAAACCAATCCCAGTGGCCATATGCGTGACCGGACTGATACCTTAGCCTCTCAAAAGGCTCCGGTAGTCCTTGGGGTGGCCGCAGACCCATTCAACACCACCATCGAATACCACTCAAGCTCAGACAGTGAGTCTGTTTCATCACCTCGTGGAGACTCCCCCCCAGTTCATTCCCAAGAGGATAACACTGGTTCTCGCCCTAAGGTCTCCAGGGCTTCCCGACTGCATTTCTTTTCCCCTGAGGAGTTGAACTCCATCCTCTTGAACGTAACCTATACACTTCAAACACCTTCCCAACCGCAGGGCACTTCTTCCGCCCTAGCCAGAACTGAGCCGAGGCCAAACTTGACTACGGGTCAAGGAGACCAAGGAAGCTCAGGAAATCCTACTCTGCTTACATCTGTAACAGGTGGTTTAGGCACGGTGAGCACAAATGTGCAAGGATCCGTGGACCCGAAGGACACTTCGGTGCGATACCAAGGATTTGACGGTGATAACTCTAATGACTCATGGTTGAACTACACTCCGGTGACTGAGTCAGACATCAAGAAATATGACGCTTTCAGGAGGGCATTCCAAGCACGTAAGGAACAACAGATCAAGCAACAACAACAGAAGGAACAAGAAATCCAATCAGTGGCTATGTATTGGGCAGATGCAATCAATAATGCCAATACCATAGCCACCATACTGAAGGTTCAAGACAGGATGACAGAGATGGCTGAGACAATCCTCAAGGCTCAAGAAGCAACTGCTAATCAAAATGTTTCCAAAGTCCCTCCAACTCCCACTGTCCAAGAATCACAAGACGAAGGAACCGCAGTAGAAGTCAGCTCTGCTCCCACCTTCGGTTTTGATGATGTTGATCTACAAGAGGTAAACAAACCCTCTCCCTCTGATGATGATCTTATGATGTTTGTGTTGGATATAGTGTCTAAGTCCATAACTATATTTGGTATGTACTTGACCCGACCCGGCATGGTCCATTTGGGTTGCACTTCACCCGAACAATTTATGGATAATCGTTTGAGAATAGTATAAGTTATGATTTATTAATATATTATAAGTTCTAATATATTAATATAAAATCATATTATTTAATTAGTGTTGATCTATAATTAATTTAGAATTAATTTAGAGATCAAAAGTATGACTAATTAAATATGGGCTCTTGTATTTATATAGTGTGGGCTAATGCTTATTTGGAATGGGCTAGGCTTGCATGGAAAGTCCATGGATACTCCATGGAGCTTTAACCCATGGATCTCATGGAAATGAAAAGACATGGGTATTAGGGTTTACATGGATGTAACCCTAATCCACCACATTATATAAATGAGGCTTTGGTTATTGAAATTGCACTAGTTGATGTGTGTAAACTAAGAGGGCCGATTTCAAGAAGTTTGTGACTATTCTCTCAAGTTTTCCAAGTTTGTGGTGATTTGTGACTTCCATTTGAGGCATCCACATTATTGGTGCTAGGCTCTCAAACTCCAAGCAATCAACTACTACTACAAGGTAAGTAATTCTACTAGTTTTATTTGATTCAAGTACCCCATGCCATGCTAGTTAGGATAAGAACCTTGGAAAAATAATTATTTGCATGTATCTTAGTCAAACATAGATCCAAGGTTTCTAGGGTTGCATGTACACCATAGGAGTGTTAGAATGCTCAAAACCCATCAGTGGTGTCAGAGCCTGGTTTGGTTATTTGATACTTGATGCAAAAAAAAAAAAAAACTTGAAAATCGAAGTTTTGTTCAAAAGCTCGTATCAAAATTTCAAGTTTTGTATATGTACTTACGATTCTTGAAATTTTTGATATGAACATTCATAAACATATGAGTTTAGAAGATCATAGAAATTATGTGCTAATAATTGATTAGATTAATTCTTGATCTTTATGTGTTTTAATGGAGTCCATAACTAGTTCTTAAGTTATGGATAACCAAAAGTCACATTTATAAATAACCATTAAAAGAACACATAGGTTACAAAAAATGAAGAGTCTTCATTTTTAATAGCCATTAACTCATAAGTTATGAGAAATGAAAAGTTTTGAAAATTTACAAAACTTGCCCTCAAGTTTTGGAACATGTAAAGTCATATTAAAAACTTTAGTTGCAACCCCTAGAATTTTAAAAGTTAAAATTCAACCCTTATACTTTATAATATTATAAGTTTAATAATATTTATATATGTATAAGATCAAGTCGTCTTACCGCTAGTACGCCTCATTCACGAAGCCGGTCTATAAGGGGGGTATAAGGTTGTTGCCTATAAAATGGCAACTTAATGGGTGTCCACTCTCACCCACCGCTTCCTTGATCGGTGGAGGGTCGTTAGCCGAACGGGTAGGACAAGGACTTATAAATTCTCATTAAAAGTATAATGATAATACTAAAGTAACTAAACTTTATTGAATTCCCAATCTTAGTTATTTTAGGAAAATGTGAATAAGGTGTTAATACATGAAATTACACTTTATACTTTGTTCAAGTCGTTAGTGGAGCGTGTGTGGTTAACCGACACACTAACTTGAACTTAACAAGGTAGGTAAAGGGTGACTTAATGTTTATCATAGTATCGATGGAGCGTGTGTGGTTAACCGGCACATCGATTGAGGGGTAATACATTAAGGGTACCAAGTAATTTGCATGGTTACTTCACACCTTGTTTTGTGATCCTCGGCATCCCAGTCACAAAACTTGAAAGGCACACTCGAGATTGAAACATGCCATTGAAGAAAGTTCAATGAATCTCAAAGAATCTAGGAGTTTCTAAACCAACTAAAACCTAATTAAATATTTCGTTTTTCATGGTGGAAATTGGTGAATCGTCATTCACCTACCTTCAAATATCTTATAGCTTAGATTACGGCATCCCTCTTCTAAGTTATAAAATATTGTGTTGGGTCCTAGCCTTAATATTACATTTGGGTGTTTTGTTAAGGACTATCTCTATATCTAATCTAAACTATTCCCTCTTCTTTTCAGATGTCTTCCAATAACAATGCTTCTGGCTCAAACCCTACTAGCTCCTTCTCTCTCATGAATCTTTGTGGGAGAGTCATCTTTGATGGGTCCAACTTTACAGATTGGATCAGAAACATCAGGATGGTCACTCGGTATGAGAACAAAGAATATGTTCTCGACAAGGAGCTGAAGGTACCCGAGCCAACTGCTACTCCTAAAGAGCTTGCTGAATATGAGGTACATGAAAGAGATGCTACAAAAGTGGCATGCATCATGATGGCCACCATGACAGCCGAGCTCCAAAAGTCCTATAAGGACTATTATCCTTTTGAGATGCACTAGGACTTGATGGACCGCTACCATCAAAGTGCTCGTCAAGAGCGATATGAAATAATCTCCTTCATGATTACAACCCGAATGAAGGATGGTGAACCCATCACGGGCCACATGCAGAAAATGCAAAGGTATGTGGACCGTTTACTGAAGCTGAATGTGAACTTCCCTGAGGAGTTAGCAATAGACATCATTTTGCACTCCTTGCCATCGTGTTATGATCAATTCCGCATGACATATCACATTAACAAGGAAGAAGTCACCCTCATCAAACTTCAAGGACTCTTGAAGACCGCCGAAAGTGGTCTAAAGGGTAAGTCGGTTGTTACTACTCCTACTCCTACTCCAACTGCGGCCAATGTCTTGGCAATCAGGCATGGCAAAGGGAAGAAGAGAAAGAACCCTTCTAAGGGTACCAAGGGTAAGACCCTTGAAGGCTCCTCTTCAAGCAAAACCAAGAAAGGTTTTGTCACTCCTTCTGCTAACCCTAATGAGGCTGAATGCTTCTATTGCCATGAAAAGTCGCACTGGAAGCGAAACTGCCCAAAGTACCAGCAAGATTTGAAGGATGGGAAAGTAAAACCCAACCATGCATGTATATACACTATATTGTCTAATAACTCACCTCATTCTAAGTCTTAGGTCCTTGATACAGGTTGTGGTATTCACATATGTTGTGATTTGCAGGGACTAAAAAGAAGTGAGAATGTGGAGCAGGGAAAGATAAACTTGATCATGGGAAACAGGAAAGCTTCACCTGTCACCAAGATAGGAGTTTATTCCTTAGTGCTAAATAGTGGGTTTACATTAGATTTGAATAAATGTTATTATTCGCCAGAAATGGCAAGAAATGTTATTTCCTTTCATGCATTGTATAAACAAGGTTTTACCTTTTATTTTATAATAATAATGGTAGTATTGAGGCTTTCTTTAATAATGTTCTTTATTTTAAAGCATTACATTGTGATGGCGTGTATGAAACTGTATCTGTTGTAGATAATCTAGGAAAGAATGTATTGTGTATTAACTCTTCCACTAGCTTAGATAAAGCATCCTTATGGCATTGTCGTCTTGGACATGTAAGCAAGAAATGCATAGGCCAACTCCAAAAGGATGGAGTCTTGGAGTCATTTGACCTAAAGTCAGATGATAGTTGTGAATCTTGTTTGCTTGGTAAAATGACAAAGTCACCTTTTAATGGCACTTGTGCTAGGGGTGAAGGTTTGTTGGACCTCATACACACAGATGTGCGTGGACCCTTCAGAACCGCCACAAGAGATGCTAATCGGTTCTATGTGACTTTTACTGATGATTTTAGTAGATATGGATATGTCTACCTAATCAAGCATTAGTCAGAAACCTTTGAGAAATTCAAAGAGTTTAAGCAAGAAGTGGAGAATCAGTTGGGCATGAACATTAAGATGCTTCGATCCAATCGTGGTGGTGAGTATCTTAGTACTGAGTTCCTTGACCATCTTAAGGAATGTGGGATTGTCTCACAATTGACACCTCCTAGGACACCACAGTTGAATGGTGTAGCAGAGAGGCACAATCGGACCTTGTTGGACATGGTTCGTTCCATGATGAGTCGAGCTTCGCTATCAATCTCATTTTGGGGGTATGCCTTAGAGACTGCCGCCCATATCCTTAATCTAGTCCCTACAAAAAAGGTTGCCAAAACACCTCACGAGTTGTGGACTGGAAAAGTTCCAAATCTAGACCACATCAAGATTTGGGGTTGCGAGGCTTTCGTGAGACGCGAGACTCACGATAAGCTCGAACCCCGAAGCGAAAGGTGTATTTTCATCGGCTACCCACAGAAATCCTTTGGTTACATCTTCTACAGACCCAGTGATAATGTGGTCTTTGTAGCAAGAAGAGGATTCTTTCGAGAGAGAGAATTCATGAGCCAAGGAGACAGTGGGAGGCAAATTGACCTTGAGGAAATTCAAGAGTCAAGTGGTGAAGGAACCTCAAACCCTAGCCCTCAACCTGAGGAGGAAACTCCTGTTGAGCCGGCTGAAGAATCTATACCTCTGAGGCGTTCCACCAGAGTTAGGAGTGCACCTGAGCATTATTATGGTTTTCATATTAGTGCAGAAGGTGAGACACTTATCAGTGATAACACACTGGTAAATCTGGATGAGCCTAACAGCTACACGGAAGCCATGGCAGGCCCTGAGGCTGCTAAATGGAAAGAGGCTATGGATAGCGAGATACAGTCCATGTATGACAATCAAGTTTGGAACTTGGTTGACAATGTACCTGATCGTAAGATAGTTGGGTGCAAATGGATCTTCAAGAAGAAGACCGACATGGATGGTAATGTACACACTTATAAGGCACGCCTGGTTGCAAAGGGTTATTCTCAAACTCCGGGAGTTGATTATGATGAGACCTTTTCACCAGTGGCCAAGATTAAGTCTATTAGGGTTCTGTTAGCCATTGCTGCATTTCATGATTATGAAATATGGCAAATGGATGTCAAAACCGCTTTCCTTAATGGAAAGTTGGCTGAAGATGTTTACATGGTTCAGCCAGAGGGTTTTGTCAGTACAGAGTACCCCAGTAGAGTGTGTAAGCTCGAGAAATCCATTTATGGATTAAAACAGGCACCTCGCAGATGGAATCTTTTCTTTGATGAGAAAGTCAAAGAATTTAGCTTTTCAAGGAGTGAAGATGAATCTTGTGTCTATCTTAAGGCTAGTGGGAGTATAGTCAGCTTTTTGGTACTGTATGTGGATGACATACTACTCATAGGAAATGACATCCCAACCCTGCAGGAAGTAAAGTCCTGGCTTGGGAAGTGTTTCGCTATGAAGGACCTTGGAGAAGCTGCCTATATCCTAGGGATAAGGATTTTGAGAAACAGGAGTAAAAGACTAATTGGACTTAGTCAAAGCACCTATGTGGACAAAGTGTTGAAAAGGTTCAACATGCATAACTCCAAGAAAGGAGATTTACCCATCTAGAGTAACGCCAGATTGAGTAAGACACAAAGCCCTAGTACTAAGGCTGAGATAGCAGAAATGAGTCGAATACCTTATGCTTCAGCTGTAGGATCGATCATGTATGTTATGACGTGTACTCGACCTGATGTAGCCTTTGCTTTGAGCATGGTTAGCAGGTATCAGGGGAACCCTGGCAAGGCACACTGGACTGCGGTAAAGAATATCCTCAAGTACCTACGGAGGACTAAGGACTGGGTCCTTACCCTCGGTGGAAGTGAGGACTTGAGAGTTGTAGGGTATAGTGATGCTAGCTTTCAGACCGACAGGGATAATTTTCGCTCTCAGTTGGGTTGGGTCTTTACTCTAAACGGAGGGGCAATTACTTGGAAAAGTTCCAAGCAGGAGACAGTGGCTGATTCCACTTGTGAATCAGAGTATATAGCAGCAAGCGAGGCAACAAAGGAGGCTATATGGCTAAAGAACTTCATCGGAGACCTTGGAGTTGTACCAGCTATAAAGGAGCCAATGGAGATTTTCTGTGATAGAAATAGTGCGGTTGCCTTAGCCAAGGAACCAAGAGATCATGGGAGATCCAGACACATTGACAGAAAATATCACTTCATCAGACATCGAATAGAAGAAGGAATCCTCGTGGCAAAGAGGGTATCATCGGATGAGAACCCAGCAGATCCCCTCACGAAGGGACTGACTCGGGCTAAGCATCTCCAGCATGCTCGGAGCATAGGGCTGAAGGATGATATTAGTTTTAGTAGTTAGATAATCTTGAAATTTGTAAAATGTAATTGACATTTGATGATAAATAAAAGCTGTTATTTATGAGTAAAGTGTTGCTATCTCTTGTCAATCGTTTACTATTATTTCTTTTTGCATGTTTTGACTTCCAGAATAATTATGTTATGGTTTATATCATATTATTCAAACTCTCCACAGTCGGTCATATGTTGGAAGTAGATATGAATCAAGACTGTCATGGGTTGGCTTGTAGAGGTCTAAGATGTTAGACAAAGTGGGGCTACAACACTCATGAGTACTCATAAGTTCTGAGTAGTGGATTCAACCCACGCTCACTTGTATCACTTCATGGAATTTATCTCGAGTGATCGTGAGACGGTAATATCATATAAGTCTTCAAACCTAGAGATATGATTTGTTGCTTATGAGTTGGTTATGCATTGATTGCACGAAAACGCATTGGTAACTCGATGTTATAAACCTTGCTTTTGTGTGTAATTCAACAAGTAGTAGAGCAAACATATGAGTCGAAGTTTATCTGTTCCTTCTAGGACTAGAAGCGATATCTGGGCCCCTCGATGATTTTGTTTTGACCTATGTACCGGGCCCGGTCAGAACTAAATTGATGTGTTCAGTTAAGTTCTATGTCAAACAAATCGGAAATCGGGAAACAAATGCTGGACAATAAGCAAGACCATGTTCCATGTATTTGTCTGGCTGATATCTACAACAGAGGATTATATGATCACTTATCTAAAATGGCGCTTCATAGTTCAACAGAGTTTAAAGAGCTACGATTGCTGATCGGTTCCTGAAGTCATACTTGCAACTATAGTTATTAGACTTATCCAAGTGGGAGACTGTTGGATATAGTGTCTAAGTCCATAACTATATTTGGTATGTACTTGACCCGACCCGGCATGGTCCATTTGGGTTGCACTTCACCCGAACAATTTATGGATAATCGTTTGAGAATAGTATAAGTTATGATTTATTAATATATTATAAGTTCTAATATATTAATATAAAATCATATTATTTAATTAGTGTTGATCTATAATTAATTTAGAATTAATTTAGAGATCAAAAGTATGACTAATTAAATATGGGCTCTTGTATTTATATAGTGTGGGCTAATGCTTATTTGGAATGGGCTAGGCTTGCATGGAAAGTCCATGGATACTCCATGGAGCTTTAACCCATGTATCTCATGGAAATGAAAAGACATGGGTATTACGGTTTACATGGATGTAACCCTAATCCACCACACTATATAAAAGAGGCTTTGGTTCTTGAAATTGCACTAGTTGATGTGTGTTAACTAAGAGGGCCGATTTCAAGAAGTTTGTGACTATTCTCTCAAGTTTCCAAGTTTGTGGTGATTTGTGACTTCCATTTGAGGCATCCACATTATTGGTGCTAGGCTCTCAAACTCCAAGCAATCAACTACTACTACAAGGTAAGTAATGTTGGATATAGTGTCTAAGTCCATAACTATATTTGGTATGTACTTGACCCGATCTGGCATGGTCCATTTGGGTTGCATGGCATCATGCACTTGGATAGACTAAATGAGAGAAATAAGACACTTATGGTTTATTAATATATTATAAGTTCTAATATATTAATAATAAGAATAATAATATTTAGTTAGTATTGATCAATAATTAATTTAGAATTAATTATGTGATCAAAAGAAGACTAATTAAATATATGGGTTGCTTGTGTCAATCATCCATAACTTATATAGTGGGCCAAGGCTCCATGGATTATCAAGTTGGGTTAAACCCATAAGATGCTCCATGGATGCTCCATGGGGGTTACATAACCCATGGGTCATGGAAATGAAAGGTCATGAAAATTAGGGTTTACATGGTGTAACCCTAATTGTAACATACTATATAAAGAAGCTATTATTCACCATTTTCGACTACTAGTGTGAATCAAAGAGGGCTAGCCGAAAATCCAAGTGTTCTTATTCTCTTAGAGTTTATTCCAAGTGTACTTGGTGTTGTGTGAAGCATTTGAGGCATCACACTTGAGGTGCTAGGCTCACAAGGTTTCAAGGAATCATAACAACAACAAGGTATGTATTTCTAGCTATCTCTTTTATTATAAAGTTCCCCATGTATGCTAGATAGGTTTATGAACCTTGGAAAAAGTATTTTGCATGTATCTTAGACAAACATAGATCCAAGGTTTTTCTAGGGTTGCATGTTCACTTAGGAGTGTTAGAATTGCTCAAAACCCAACAGTGGTATCAGAGCCTAGGCTTGCTTGTTTGATACTTGATGCAAAATAGTGAAAAAAGTCGATTTTGTGCTGTCTGCATGATGAACTCGCCAAGTCCATGGGGGGACTCGCCGAGTTCATGTGAAAACTCATCCTACTCGTCGAGTAGGTTCGTGCACTCGACGAGTAGGAGCCTCAGAATGCAGTTTTTCGACTTTTGCTGCTGGAAATGGACTAGAAACATTACCCTAAACTGTTTTGGTGTTATTAAACTTGTTTTAGATGGTGTAATGGTTGTTCTAATCTATTTACAATGGCCAATATCAAAATTCCATGATGTTATGATTCTTGAAATTCTTGATAATCATGTTCTTGAACTTATGAATTTAGATGATCATAGAAATTATTTGTAACCTCCATGTTAGTTAATTCTTGATCATTATGTGTTTTAATGGAGTCCATAACTTGTCCTCAAGTTATGGAAAACCAAGAGTCACACTTGAATTAAAACCATTAAAAGAACACAAGAGTTATGAAAATGAAGAGTCTTTATTTTAATACACTAATAAAATCATAAGTTATGAGAAATGAAAAGTTTTGAAAGTTTACAAAACTTGCCCTCAAGTTTTGGAACAAGTAAAGTCATAATTAAAACTTTAGTTCCAACCCTTAGAATTTTAAATATTAAAATTCAACCCTTATACTTTATAATATTATAAGTGAATAATAATTATATATGTATAAGATAAAAGTCGTTTTACCATTAGTAGGCCTCATTCACGAAGCCGGTCTATAAGGGGGGTATAAGGTTGTTGCCTATAAAATGGCAGCTTAATGGGTGTCCATTCTCACCCACCGCTTCCTTGATCGGTGGAGGGTCGTTAGCCGAAAAGGTAGAACAAGGACTTATAAATTCTCATAATAAGTATTATGAATATACTAAAGTAACTAAACATTTATAAATTCCCAATCTTAGTTACTTTAGGAAAATGTGAATAAGGTGCTAATCCATGAAATTACACTTTACACTTTGTTTAAGTCGTTAGTGGAGCGTGTGTGGTTAACCGGCACACTAACTTGAACTTAACAAGGTAGGTAAAGGGTGACTTAATGTTTATCATAGTATCGATGGAGCGTGTGTGGTTAACCGGCACATCGATTGAGGGGTAATACATTAAGGGTACCAAGTAATTTGCATGGTTACTTCACACCTTGTTTTGTGATCCTCGGCATCCCAGTCACAAAACTTGAAGGGCACACTCGAGATTGAAACATGCCATTGAAAAGTTCAATGAATCTCAAAGAACCTAGGAATTTCTAAACCAATTAAAACCTAATAAGATTTATTCCGTTTTATGGTGGAAATCGGTGAATCGTCATTCACCTACCTTCAAATATTTTATAGCTTGGATTACGTCATCCCTCTTCTAAGTTATAAAATATTGTGTTGGGTCCTAGCCTTAATATAGCATTTGGGTGCTTTATTAAGGACTTTCCTGAAATCTAATCTAAACTTATTCTTTCATTTCAGATGTCTTCCAAAAACAATCCTTCTGGCTCAAACCCTACTGGCTCCTTCTCTCTCATGAACCTTTGTGGGAGAGTCATCTTTGATGGATCCAATTTTATGGATTGGATCAGAAACATCAGGATGGTCACTCGCTATGAGGACAAAGAATATGTCCTTGATAAGGAGCTGAAGGAGATTGATGAGTCAACTGCTACCCCAGAGGAGATTGCTGCATTTCAGGCACATGAAAGGGATGCTACCAAAGTAGCATGTATCATGACTGCCACAATGACAGCTGGCCTCCAAAAGTCCTATGAGGACTATTACCCTTTTGAGATGCACATGGACTTGATGGAGCGATACCATCAAAGTGCTCGTCAAGAGAGGTATGAAATAATCTCCTCCATGATAACCACCCAAATGAAGGACAATGAGTCCCTCACGACCCACATGCAGAAAATGCAAAGATCTGTGGATCGCTTGAAGAAACTGAATGTTGACTTTCCTGAGGAGCTAGCAATAGATATCATTTTGCACCCCTTACCTTCATGTTATGATCAATTTAGAATGACATGCCACATGAATAAGGAAGAAGTTACACTTAGTAAACTTCAAGGACTCTTAAAGACTACATAAAGTAGTCTTAAGGGTAAGTCGGGTGTTACTACTCCTCCTACTCCTACTGCGGCTAATGTCTTGGCAATCGGGCATGGCAAAGGTAAGAAGAGAAAGAACCCTTCTAAGGGTACCAAGGGTAAGACCCTTGAAGGCTCCTCTTCAAGCAAAACCAAGAAAGGTTTTTTCACTCCTTCTGCTAACCCTAATGAGGCTGAATGCTTCTATTGCCATGAAAAGTCGCACTGGAAGCGAAACTGCCCTAAATACCAGCAAGATCTTAAGGATGGGAAAGTAAAACCCAACCATGCAGGTATATACACAATATTGTCTAATAACTCACCTCATTCTAAGTCTTGGGTCCTTGATACAGGTTGTGGAATTCACATATGTTCTGATCTGCAGGGACTAAGAAGAAGTGAGGATTTGGAGCATGGAAAGATAAACCTCATCATGGCGAACAGGAAAGTTTCACCTGTCACCAAGATTGGAGTTTATTCCTTGTTACTAGATAGTGGGTTTACATTAGACTTGAATAAATGTTGTTATTCGCCAGAAATGGCAAGAAATGTTATTTCCTTTCATGCATTGTATAAACAAGGTTTCACCTTTTATTTTGATAATAAAAGTGGTGGTATTGATGCTTTCTATAATAGTGTTCTTTATTTTAAAGCATTACCTTGTGATGGTGTGTATGAAACTGTATCTGTTGAAGATAACTTAGGAAATAATGTATTGTGTATTGATTCTTCCACTAGCTTAGATAAAGCATCTTTATGGCATTGTCGTCTTGGACATGTAAGCAAGAAACGCATAGGACAACTCCAAAAGGATGGAGTCTTGGAATCATTTGACCTAAAGTCGGATGATAGTTGTGAATCTTGTCTACTTGGAAAAATGACAAAGTCACCTTTTACTGGCACTTGTGCTAGGGGTGAAGGTGTGTTGGATCTCATACACACAGATGTGTGTGGACCCTTCAGAACCGCCACTAGAGATGCTAATCGCTTTTAGGTGACTTTTATTGATGATTTTAGTAGATATGGATATGTCTACTTAATCAAACATAAGTCGGAAACCTTTGATAAATTCAAAGAGTTTAAGCAAGAAGTGGAAAATCAGTTGGGCAGGAACATTAAGATGCTTCGATACGATCGAGGTGGTGAGTATCTTAGTACCGAGTTCCTTGAATATCTTAAGGAATGTGGGATAGTCTCACAATTGACACCTCCCAGAACACCACAGTTGAATGGTGTAGATGAGAGGCGCAATCGAACCTTGTTGGACATGGTTCGTTCCATGATGAGTCGAGTTTCGCTACCAATCTCATTTTGGGGGTATGCCTTAGAAACTGCCGCCCATATCCTTAATCTAGTCCTTACAAAGAAGGTTGCCAAAACACCTCACGAGATTTGGACTGGAAAAGTTCCAAATCTAGACCACATCAAGGTTTGGGGTTGTGAGGCTTTCGTGAGACGCGAGACTCACGACAAACTCGAACCTCGAAGTGAGAGGTGTATTTTCATCGGCTACCCACAGAAATCCTTTGGTTATATCTTCTACAGACCCAGTGACAATGTGGTCTTTGTAGCAAGAAGAGGAGTATTTCGAGAGAGAGAGAACTCATAAGCCAAGGAGACAGTGGGAGGCAAGTTGACCTTGAAGAAATTCAAGAGTCAAGCGGTGAAGGAACCTCAAACCCTAGCCCTCAACCTGAGGAGGAAACTCCTGTTGAGCCGACTGAAGAGTCCATACCTCTGAGGCGTTCCACCAGAGTTAGGAATGCACCTGAACATTATTATGGTTTCCATATTACTGCAGAAGGTGATACCCTTATCAGTGATAATACACTGATAAATCTGGAAGAGCCTAATAGCTACACGGAAGCCATGGTAGGCCCTGAGTCTGCTAAATGGAAAGAGGCTATGGATAGCGAGATACAATCCATGTATGACAATCAAGTTTGGAACTTGGTTGACAATGTACCAGGTTGTAAGACAGTAGGGTGCAAATGGATCTTCAAGAAGAAGACCGACATGGATGGTAATGTACACACTTATAAGGCACGACTGGTGGCAAAGGGTTATTCTCAAACTCCGGGAGTTGATTATGATGAGACCTTTGCACCAGTGGCCAAGATTAAGTCTATTAGGGTTCTGTTAGCCATTGCTGCATTTCATGATTATGAAATATGGCAAATGGATGTCAAAACCACTTTCCTTAATGGAAAGTTGGCTGAGGATGTTTACATGGTTCAGCCAGAGGGTTTTGTAAGTACAGAATACCCTAATAAAGTGTGTAATCTTGAAAAATCCATATATGGATTGAAACAAGCACCTCGCAGATGGAATCTTTGCTTCAATGAGAAAGTCAAAGAGTTTGGCTTTTCGAGATGTGAAGATGAATCATGTATTTATGTCAAGGCTAGTGGGAGTATAGTTAGCTTTTTGGTACTTTATGTGGATGACATACTGCTCATAGGAAATGACATCCCAAACTTGCAGGAAGTGAAATCCTGGCTTGGGAAGTGTTTCGCTATGAAAGACCTAGGAGAAGCTGCCTATATCCTCGGGATAAAGATTTTGAGAAACAGGAGTAAAAGACTAATTGGACTTAGTCAGAGTGCCTACTTGGACAAAGTGCTGAAGAGGTTCAGTATGGAAAATTCCAAGAAAGGAGATTTACCTATTCAGTGTAATGCCAGACTGAGTAAAACTCAAAGCCCGAGTACAGATGAAGAGATAGCTGAGATGAATCGAGTCCCATATGCTTCCGCTGTAGGCTCGATCATGTATGCTATGACTTGTACTCGTCCTGATGTTGCTTTTGCTTTAAGCATGGTTAGCAGATATCAGAGTAATCCTGGCAAAGCTCACTGGACTGCAGTAAAGAATATTCTCAAGTACCTGCGAAGGACTAAGGACTGGGTCCTTACCCTTGGTGGGAGTGATGACTTGAAAGTAGCAGGGTATAGTGATGCTAGCTTTGAGACTGATAGGGATAATTTTCGCTCTCAGTCGGGCTGGGTCTTTACTCTAAATGGAGGGGAAATTACTTGGAAAAGTTCCAAGCAAGATACAGTGGCTGATTCCACTTGTGAATTAGAGTATATAGCAACAAGTGAAGCAGCAAAGGAGGCTATATGGCTAAGGAACTTCATCGGAGACCTTGGAGTTGTACCAGCTATTAAGGAGCCCATGGAAATTTTCTGTGATAGTGAAAGTGCAGTTGCCTTAGCAAAGGAACCAAGGGATCACGGGAGATCCAGGCACATCGACAGAAAATATCATTTCATCAGACATCGAATAGAAGAAGGAATCCTCGTGGCAAAGAGGGTATCATCAGATGAGAACCCGACAGATCCCCTCATGAAAGGACTGAGTAGGGTTAAGCATCTTCAGCATGCTAGGTGCATAGGGCTAAGAGATGATATTAGTTTTTTAGAAGTTAGATAATTTTGAAATATGTAAAATGTAATTGACATTTGATGATAAATAAAAGTTGTTATTTATGAGTAAAGTGTTGCTATCTCTTGTCAATCATTTACTAGTATTTTTTTTTTTGCATGTTTTGACTTCCAGAATAATTATGTTATGGTATATTTCATATTATTCAAATTCTCCACAGTCAATCATATGTTGGAAGTACATATGAATCGAGACTGTCATGGGTTGGTTTGTAGAGCTCCAAGATGTTGGGCAAAGGGGGCTACAACACTCATGAGTGCTCATAAGTTCTGAGTATTGGATTCAACCCACGCTCACTGGTATCACTTCATGGAATTTATCTCGAGTGATCGTGAGACGGTAATATCATATAAGTCTTCAAACCTAGACATATGATTTGTTACCTATGAGTTGGTTATGCATTGATTGTACGAAAACGCATTGGTAACTCGATGTTATAAAACGTACCTTTGTGTGTAATTCAACAAGTAGTAGAGCAAACATATGAGTCGAAGTTTATCTGTGCCTTCTTGGATTAGAAGCGATATCTGGGCCCCTCGATGATTTTGTTTTGACCCATGTACCGGGCCCGGTCAGAACTAAATTGATGTGTTCAATTAAGTTCTACGTCAAACAAATCGAAATCGGGAAACAACTGCTAGACAATAGAAAGACATTGTTCCATGTGTTTGTCCGGCTGATATCTAGAATAGAGGATTATATGATCACTTATCTAAAATGGCACACCATCATCTTCTCAGTTCCGAGAGACCTTGAAAGAGCTACGATTGCTGATCGGTTCCTGAAGTCATACTTGCAACTATAGTTATTAGACTTATCCAAGTGGGAGACTGTTGGATATAGTGTCTAAGTCCATAACTATATTTGGTATGTACTTAACCCGACCCGGCATGGTCCATTTGGGTTGCATGGCATCATGCACTTGGATAGACTAAATGAGAGAAATAAGACACTTATGGTTTATTAATATATTATAAGTTCTAATATATTAATAATAAGAATAATAATATTTAGTTAGTATTGATCAATAATTAATTTAGAATTAATTATGTGATCAAAAGAAGACTAATTAAATATATGGGTTGATTGTGTCAATCATCCATAACTTATATAGTGGGCCAAGGCTCCATGGATTATCAAGTTGGGATAAACCCATAAGATGCTCCATGGATGCTCCATGGGGGTTACATAACCCATGGGTCATGGAAATGAAAGGTCATGAAAATTAGGGTTTACATGGTGTAACCCTAATTGTAACATATTATATAAAGAAGCTATTATTCACCATTTTCGACTACTAGTGTGAATCAAAGAGGGCTAGCCGAAAATCCAAGTGTTCTTATTCTCTTAGAGTTTATTCCAAGTGTACTTGGTGTTGTGTGAAGCATTTGAGGCATCACACTTGAGGTGCTAGGCTCACAAGGTTTCAAGGAATCATAACAACAACAAGGTATGTATTTCTAGCTATCTCTTTTATTATAAAGTTCCCCATGTATGCTAGATAGGTTTATGAACCTTGGAAAAAGTATTTTGCATGTATCTTAGACAAACATAGATCCAAGGTTTTTCTAGGGTTGCATGTACACTTAGGAGTGTTAGAATTGCTCAAAACCCAACAGTGGTATCAGAGCCTAGGCTTGCTTGTTTGATACTTGATGCAAAATAGTGAAAAAAGTCGATTTTGTGCTGTCTGCATGATGAACTCGCCGAGTCCATGGGGGGACTCGCCGAGTTCATGTGAAAACTCATCCTACTCGTCGAGTAGGTTCGTGCACTCGACGAGTAGGAGCCTCAGAATGCAGTTTTTCGACTTTTGCTGCTGGAAATGGACTAGAAACATTACGCTAAACTGTTTTGGTGTTATTAAACTTGTTTTAGATGGTGTAATGGTTGTTCTAATCTATTTACAATGGCCAATATCAAAATTCCATGATGTTATGATTCTTGAAATTCTTGATAATCATGTTCTTGAACTTATGAATTTAGATGATCATAGAAATTATTTGTAACCTCCATGTTAGTTAATTCTTGATCATTATGTGTTTTAATGGAGTCCATAACTTGTCCTCAAGTTATGGAAAACCAAGAGTCACACTTGAATTAAAACCATTAAAAGAACACAAGAGTTATGAAAATGAAGAGTCTTTATTTTAATACACTAATAAAATCATAAGTTATGAGAAATGAAAAGTTTTGAAAGTTTACAAAACTTGCCCTCAAGTTTTGGTACAAGTAAAGTCATAATTAAAACTTTAGTTCCAACCCTTAGAATTTTAAATATTAAAATTCAACCCTTATACTTTATAATATTATAAGTGAATAATAATTATATATGTATAAGATAAAAGTCGTTTTACCATTAGTAGGCCTCATTCACGAAGCCGGTCTATAAGGGGGGTATAAGGTTGTTGCCTATAAAATGGCAGCTTAATGGGTGTCCATTCTCACCCACCGCTTCCTTGATCGGTGGAGGGTCGTTAGCCGAAAAGGTAGAACAAGGACTTATAAATTCTCATAATAAGTATTATGAATATACTAAAGTAACTAAACATTTATAAATTCCCAATCTTAGTTACTTTAGGAAAATGTGAATAAGGTGCTAATCCATGAAATTACACTTTACACTTTGTTTAAGTCGTTAGTGGAGCGTGTGTGGTTAACCGGCACACTAACTTGAACTTAACAAGGTAGGTAAAGGGTGACTTAATGTTTATCATAGTATCGATGGAGCGTGTGTGGTTAACTGGCACATCGATTGAGGGGTAATACATTAAGGGTACCAAGTAATTTGCATGGTTACTTCACACCTTGTTTTGTGATCCTCGGCATCCCAGTCACAAAACTTGAAGGGCACACTCGAGATTGAAACATGCCATTGAAAAGTTCAATGAATCTCAAAGAACCTAGGAATTTCTAAACCAATTAAAACCTAATAAGATTTATTCCGTTTTATGGTGGAAATCGGTGAATCGTCATTCACATACCTTCAAATATTTTATAGCTTGGATTACGTCATCCCTCTTCTAAGTTATAAAATATTGTGTTGGGTCCTAGCCTTAATATAGCATTTGGGTGCTTTATTAAGGACTTTCCTGAAATCTAATCTAAACTTATTCTTTCATTTCAGATGTCTTCCAAAAACAATCCTTCTGGCTCAAACCCTACTGGCTCCTTCTCTCTCATGAACCTTTGTGGGAGAGTCATCTTTGATGGATCCAATTTTATGGATTGGATCAGAAACATCAGGATGGTCACTATTCTCTCAAGTTTCCAAGTTTGTGGTGATTTGTGACTTCCATTTGAGGCATCCACATTATTGGTGCTAGGCTCTCAAACTCCAAGCAATCAACTACTACTACAAGGTAAGTAATGTTGGATATAGTGTCTAAGTCCATAACTATATTTGGTATGTACTTGACCCGATCTGGCATGGTCCATTTGGGTTGCATGGCATCATGCACTTGGATAGACTAAATGAGAGAAATAAGACACTTATGGTTTATTAATATATTATAAGTTCTAATATATTAATAATAAGAATAATAATATTTAGTTAGTATTGATCAATAATTAATTTAGAATTAATTATGTGATCAAAAGAAGACTAATTAAATATATGGGTTGATTGTGTCAATCATCCATAACTTATATAGTGGGCCAAGGCTCCATGGATTATCAAGTTGGGTTAAACCCATAAGATGCTCCATGGATGCTCCATGGGGGTTACATAACCCATGGGTCATGGACATGAAAGGTCATGACAATTAGGGTTTACATGGTGTAACCCTAATTGTAACATACTATATAAAGAAGCTATTATTCACCATTTTCGACTACTAGTGTGAATCAAAGAGGGCTAGCCGAAAATCCAAGTGTTCTTATTCTCTTAGAGTTTATTCCAAGTATACTTGGTGTTGTGTGAAGCATTTGAGGAATCACACTTGAGGTGCTAGGCTCACAAGGTTTCAAGGAATCATAACAACAACAAGGTATGTATTTCTAGCTATCTCGTTTATTATAAAGTTCCCCATGTATGCTAGATAGGTTTATGAACCTTGGAAAAAGTATTTTGCATGTATCTTAGACAAACATAGATCCAAGGTTTTTCTAGGTTTGTATGTACACTTAGGAGTGTTAGAATTGCTCAAAACCCAACAAGTAATTCTACTAGTTTTATTTGATTCAGGTACCCCATGCCATGCTAGTTAGGATAAGAACCTTGGAAAAATAATTATTTGCATGTATCTTAGTCAAACATAGATCCAAGGTTTCTAGGGTTGCATGTACACAATAGGAGTGTTAGAATGCTCAAAACCCATCAGTTTGATGAAGAAGAAGAATCCAGCGGCTCTCACCATTCATCTTCTAAGCCCAAAGAGAAGAAGAAAAAGAAGAAGAATGCTGTCACACGGAAATAATTTTTGAGCCTGCAAGCAAAGGTTGATCAAATTCTCGCTGCGGTCAAGCCAACTCAACTGCAACCAGAAGACATGCCCGTACCGCAGTCCCTAATCGAAAGGATCGAAAGATTGGAAACGCGTGAGCGCTTGGCTGCTGAGAGAATTTCTCTCAAAGTCGAAATGGGAATCCGGTCCCTGGACAACAATCGCCAAGCAGATCAAAAGGCATTCATGGCCACTGCGGAACGCCTCATCTCTGAGGTGACCGCAATCAAGACAGATCTGCAAGCAGCAATTGCGGACCAAGCCACTCAGTCTCAAAAACTGATAGCTGAGACTTACACTGCGTATGAGTCCACTATCTCAGTTCTTCAAGCCACAATCCATCGACTGCAATGATCCCTATCCTCCAACTTCCACGGTCCTGAAATTCTTTAACTCACTAAGGATATTCACAGGCTGCTCTTCAACTCCACCATCCCCAACAATCAACAACTGGCAGATGCCCTTAAAGCTCAATTTCAAGAAGTTTTTGCCAAAGTTGATGGCCTTCGAAAATGGCTTGAGGAAGCTCCGGGGTTGCATTCCTCAAGAGGGGGAAGTGAAGAAGAAGTCCATCACTCCAATCACTCCATCTCACAACATCAAAGCCCCTCCATCATTACAGAAAAAATTCCTACACCACAAACCTCACCGCAACCATCTCATCATACTCCACCTCATCATACTCCACCTCATAACACTCCACCGCAAAAGGAGATCACTCCTGAGAAAGCAGAGACTCCCCCTCACTTCAAAAATCTGGTGGAGCACATGTCCTCTCCAAGCTCAAACGACTCCCCTGCCACTACCCAAATGCAAAAAGATTGGAAAGCAGCTAAACTTGCTGAGCTTATATGGAGAGAATGCGGTTTTGACACTATCATGGATGAATCCTTGATAAACTCCTGGATCAATCCTCACCGTAGACTGCTGGATGATGACTAGAAGCCATACCTCACATATGCTGAACCCCCCTCGGATGGCTACTAGGATGTTCCAATCTCCCCAAATGCTAAATACTTCACAGTATTTGAGCCATTTGACCGCAGCCTTCCAGACCACAAAAGACTGCCAATGGAATTTGAGAGACCTAACCATTTTTATGCTAAACGTTCCTCTTCCATTGAGAAAATCTGGTCTAACGACAGACCATCCGCAGTCAAAAACTACAAGCCTTAGAAGTTCATGAAGGCTGACTTCATCCAATACACTCTCACTAGAAGGGAACACGACTATGTCCGCACCCAAGCTGACTTCCCCTGCATGAATCCTGAAGAAGTCTTTCTCATAGGAAAGGTGTTCCAGAACAAGTCGGAGAAACACCCGAAGATGAAGATAGCTCTTGAAAGAGCTAGCATGTTTTTGAAAGAGACTGTTTGTGATTTTGCTAAAATCGACGCAGCCATTTACCCCACCATTGCCAAGAAGTTTGATCTACCACCACTCGATCCTGCACCAATGCCTACCGAAGGTTATCAAGAAAGATCCTTAGGTGCAACCAACTTCCCTGAACTCGGAGTCATTTTCAAAAGGTAGATCGATAAAGTCAAATACTTTATTCCTATGACTGCCATGAATCACCTCACCATGAAGCAACTTGAAATCTGCCAAACCGTAGTCGAAAGATCAAAGCATACAACTGCCGAAGTCAAGTTCGAGATTTTAAGGAGAATCACTTGGTTGTAAAACGTCAGGAAGTTTTGGTGGATCCTGATCAAGTTTCTTAGACTTGATAGCTGAACAAAAAGTTAAAGAGGTCACTTAGGGGGAAATTGTTGAATCATGAAAAGTGACCCTCTTGAACTTCAGCTACCGCAGTCAAGCTCCCTCTTCAGCATCCGAAGTCATCAAATCCAATCGCAGTCACTCTTTGTTACTTAGTTTATTTTGTCTTACTGTAATCCTCTCTATTGTCCAGTATGCCTTGCATGGCTACTCTTAGAGAGTGAATCTAATGTAACTCCTTGAGTCTCTATAAATAGAGCTCATTCTCTTGTATTCATTACGGATCTATTATTCTGAACACACATCTATGAAGTTATCTTTTCTATCTCTCTATCTAATTACTCATCTCTTCTTACTCATAAATCTTACTAGAACATAACTGATTACAATCTCTCTTCGGAGCAAGTCTTTTGTGACTTAATCACTAAGTTTGATCTCACTTATTAACTTGGCTTGAATGCATTCCTTGTTATGAATCAACTTATATGTATACTTGATATAACAATTGTTGTCATTTCCATTTCTTTACTTTTCCGCAACTAACTCTCTAACTATCTAACTCTAAATATTATTGTTGAGCTTTTAGATCCTTCGAGATTAACTATTCCGCAATATACTTGTTCTAACGTTTGTTCAAGTGTGTCTCAAAGTTTTTCTCTCAACAGCTCGGAATGGACTTGGGAGCCAGAGGAGGAGATGAGGGAACATTATCCAAAGTTATTTGAGGTAGCAGACTTCGAGGACGAAGTCTGAGACAAGTGGAGGAGAAATGTAACGCCAGGTTCCTGGTACGTATTTAATCTATTAATTATTCAATTTATGAGAGCAAATCGACGAGTTGGAAGCCCCAAACTCGTCGAGTAGAGATCATATGGGCCACGTGATTTAAGTAACCTACTCGACGAGTTGAGAGGCCTCACCTCGACGAGTAGGCTGGCATATATGAAACCCTAATTTCCGAGGTTTTCACCCTATTTAAACGTCTTAAACCTTTCATGTTGGCCTCATTTCCAGCCTCCCAGTCCCAAAGCCTAAATCTCGAAGCCCTAATGCTATTGTGAGTGTTTGTGAGCTATTTCAAGTGATTTAGTGTAACACCTGTTTTACGTATTATTTAATTGTATAAGCTTTTAGGGTTTTGTACTGGGACTCGGCGAGTTGGGGAGCTCCAACTCGTTGAGTAGAGATCATTATGAGGATGCAGATTTTAAATCCTACTCGGCGAGTCGGAAGGCCCCGACTCGACGCGTAGGCCCTGTAAAGGAAAACCCTAATTTTTAGGGTTTGAACCCTATTTAATGGACTTAATCCGCATCTTGTGGCCTCCTTTACCACTTCACTACCCAGAGAAGAAACCCTAGCCGTTTCTTGCTATTTCCTTGAGATTGAGAAGCTAAAAGAGAGTTTTGGTGCACTTAGTTGAAGGAATTTTAAGATTGAGAAGCTTGGAGCAGGAAGGAGACTCTAGATCCAACATCTACAATGTTTGGATATCCTTTTAAAGGTAACAAGTTGTTACCTTGATCATTCTAGCATTAGATCCCCTTTTCTTGAACTTTTGGGTCATTTCTTGTATATTGGTGGAGCATTTTGGGTGTTGGGTAAGACCTGGAGTTGCAACTCCATATCTGGACTCCTTTAAGCCCTTAGAGTCATAAAGTTACAGAAAGCATCAAGCTTTGGCCCTTCTCTTTGGTTTAAACCCCTCCTTTAGCTTGGTATTGGCATTAAGAGCTGCATGCACGTAAAGTTTGCAACTTTACGTGGAAAGCATGCCTTAGGAGGCTAGATCTGCAATCTGGAGCTTTGGGGTAGCTTAAAAACGTCGGATCACATGAAGGACTGAAGGAACTCGTCGAGTCCCTTAGTTGACTCGACGAGTCGGGTAGGGTTTACCTGTTTTCAAGATTCTGAATGAGTGCAGTGAAGGATTAGGGTCTTGGGACTGCATGAACTTTTAGTTTTCTGGACATTTGATGAACCCAGCGAGTTACTTAGGTGACTCAGCGAGTTGACATGGGATTCCATGGAATGGAATCGGGAGGAACTCGACGAGTTGCTAGGATACACTCGACGAGTTGAGGTCAACATGGATTGTTGACCTTGACTGCTGACCTTGACGTTGACCAGGGTTGACTTTGAGGGTATTTATGGGATTGTGACAAGTTAATCACATGTTGATTATAGGAAGCTGAGTTGGAGCAGTGTGTGGGATATATCTGATCTTAGCTTGTCAGTTCAGCTTTCGAGAGGTGAGTCTTCTCACCATACCAATGGGTCTAAGGCACCAAGGTCGGCCCATTTTATTATATGTGGATTGTCGATTGATTATGTGTTATGTTAGTATGACATTTGCATGGAAGACCCCGGGGGGTTCCCGTGGAAGTAGACTGAGACCACGTGGGGGTTCCCGTGGCATTTGGTATAAGACCTTGGAGGGTTTCCATGGCATCTTAGTATATTTTCATGTTTAGTTTGTATAGTATTTGTTTGGTAATGAAGACCTTGTGGGGGTTCCCATGGCAGTTAGAGAAGACCATATGGGGGTTCCCATGGCAGGAAGACCAAGTGGGGGTTCCCATGACAGGTAATTAAGACCACGTGGGGGTGCCATTGGCACTAGGTGTAAGACCTTGGAGAGTTTCCATGGCTTCCTTATATGTTGTATGCATGGCTTATGTGATATATGTAGCTTTTATAGCTAATATGATATACGTTATGTGGATTGTGTGTGGGGTATGCTCTGGGGGACTCACTAAGCATTAGCTTACTGTTTGTGGATTTGTTTCAGGTACATCTGAGCCCAAGGGCAAGGGAAAGGCTTGATGGTGCGGCGTGCACTCTCTCTCAAGCGTTTTTATGGGACACTCTGATGATTTCGAATAAAATTGTATTTGATATGAATTTTGAAAACAATTGTATTTGGGATTTCATGGTTTGTGGAAAGTATTTTGGTTCATCAAAAATGAAAAAAAATCTTTTGAAAATTGGGTCATTACAAGTTGGTATCAGAGCCTTGGTTTGAGGGATTCGGGCACACTCTCGGGTGTGTCAGGACTCAAACTAAGGAAATGGTAAAAATGTTTTCAAAAATAAAATAAAAGTTAAAACATTTAAAGAATGGAAAAGAGGAGAGTGCAACGCGTGTTATCGGCCGAGCCAAGTAAGTAGTTCCCCAATATGTTAGCCATGTATTACTGATATTTGAGCTATGATAATCGTATGGATCTTGCTATGTGTATGCTTTTAAAATTGTATACAATTAGGAGCTTATAGCCTTAGAATGATTGATTTGGCCTTATTTCCTGTTCCTTGTCTGGTTGTGGTCCTAGGGTAGAATCTCTTATTCGAAAGTCTGTTTGATCCTTTTCTATGTATAATTTGCATGCATAAAGGAAACCTGTTATGATTGGTCTGATTGATGTGGGTAAAGCAAATCTTAGGACAACCTAGGATTTGAGATATGCGGTAGTCTGTGAGATATGATTTATTTTGGGACGAATTGGAGTTATGAGGTAGAGCCTTGGGGAAGGTACAGGTAGGTGTGGAAGGTAGTATTGGGCCCGTACTACTGAAAGCACAGGACCTGTACCCGAACCAATGTTAGATATGAAAGCTCTAAGGAGGACATGTGTGGGAAGATCCCCTACACGGATATCCTGATCATTATGATTTATGACATTTCAGTTCAGCATGGTGGTGACACGATTGGGAGCAGGGGGATCAGGATCGGGATCTGGATCCGGGACGGGCATCGATACTGAGCCCGTTGATGAGAGGCTACGCGAGCTCATTGCAACCGAGGTGACGAGGGGCATCCTTGACGCTACCACAATGATCTTTAGGACGGTCACGGAGGGTATGATGGAGATTATAGAGGAGAGGCTCAGGTCATTCAGAGTCGAGATTGTTGCGGGCCAGGTCGGGGCCCGAACTCCCTCGTTCCGGGAGTTCAAGGCGTGCGGGGCACCAGAGTTTTTTGGGGTCAGGGACCCCATTGTTAGCCGACGCTGGGTGGCGGATATAAAGAACGCCCAGCGCACGAGTTCTTGCCCTGACGCGACAAATGTGGGATTTGCTTCATGTATGCTGGGAGACAGAGCCCGAGACTGGTGGGGAGAGGTGACTAGTCAGGTGGGAGCATCCGGTGTGGCTGAGATGACCTGGGCCGAGCTTGTCTGACGATTTGATTTGGAGTTTGCACCAGCTATTGAGGTGCAACGGTTGGTGAGGGAGTTCCAGGAGCTCCAGCAGATCACCGAGACTGTGGCGGAGATCACCGCCAAGTTTTGCGAATGAGCATTGTTGATCCCACAGTATGCTACCGATGAGGATATGAGGAGGACGAGGTATCATTCCATGCTGAGGGATGATATCCGGGAGTTTGTAAGCTTCACATGGTGCAAAAACCTGAATGAGATGGTGGAGAAGGCCCGTGAGCGGGAGATGGAGTTGGACTTCCGCACCAAGAGGAAGCCTGAGCAGGCACAGACAACAATAGGTCAGGCTAAAAAGCCTAAGAACTCGGATTCATCTAGTAGGGGCCAGCAGGGCCGTGGCCGGTGTGCCAAGTGTGGGAGATCTCATGGTGGAGTTTGTTGGGGGACGGGCCTGGTATGTTATACGTGTGGTCAGTAGGGCCACGTGAGCACGGATTGCCCCTAGAGGGGCTTGCTTTGTTTCCCCTGCAACCATACTGGCCATAAAAAGGTCGATTGTCCGAGGTTATAGGGAGGGGGAGGAGTAGTGGCGGCGAATGTGCCCGCCATAATGAGGATTACTGATGGCCGCCCCGCTAAGGCGGATGCTCCAGCGGTGAAAAGTCGCGCATTTCAGTTGACTATCGAGGAGGCTCGGGCAGCGCCAGACGTTGTGGCTAGTACGTGTTTATTCTTTCCTACTCTAGATTTATTGCATTGCTTATGTGTATATTGTGCTTGTGTATAGGAACCTTTTTGGTCAATGGTATGTCTGCTCACGTTTGTTCGATTCGGGAGCTACACGATCGTTTGTGTCTCTTGCGCTTAGAAAGAAGTTTCGGGATGCGCTAGGAACTTTGGATTTCCCGCTTGAGGTGGAGATTGCGGACGATCGCATCGTGAGTGCTGTGAGGGTGTATCGGGACTGTGTCCTGAATGTTCTTAGGGAGAGGTTTCGTGTTGATCTAGTCCCGACACCGTTACGAGGGTTGAAGGTGATTATCGGGATGGACTGGTTGGGGCCAAAGGGGCCATGATCGATTGCGAGTGCTAGTTGATGAGGGTTCGAACCGCAAGTGGGGGAGAACTAGTTATTCATGGTGAGAGGGCCTAGCAGGGGCCAACCCTATGTTCAGCTGCGATAGCTAGGAGATTTCTGCAGCAGGGTTGTACGCGATTTCTGGCATATATCTCGGATACGAGGGTTGAGACCATGGCGAATGTGGGAAGTGTGCCGGTGGTACAGGAGTTTCGGGATGTCTTTCCAGAGGAGTTACCGGGAGTGCCTCCGGAGAGGCAAGTGGAGTTTTACATTGATTTGGTGTCGGGTGCCGCTCCGATAGCGAAGGCACCGTACCGGCTAGCACCGCCCGAGATGCAGGAGCTATCTACGCAACTTCAGGAGCTGCTAGACCGAGGGTTTATCTGTCCGAGTAGTTCCCCGTGGGGAGCTCCGATCCTGTTCGTGAAAAAAGAAGGCTGGATCACACAGGATGTGCATTGATTATCGAGAGCTGAACAAACTAACAACATAGAACCGTTATCCGTTACCGAGGATCGATGATTTGTTCGATCAGCTGCAGGGTGCATCTTGGTTTTCCAAGATTGATCTTCAATTGGGATACCATCAGATGAGGATTCGGGATGAGGATATACCGAAGACAGCTTTCAGGAATCGGTATGGGCACTATGAGTTTGTGGTTATGCGATTCGGGCTCACTAATGCCCCAGCAGCATTCATGGATCTCATGAACAGAGTGCGCAGACCGATGCTGGATCGGTCGGTGAACGTTTTTATTGATGATATCCTGGTCCATTCTAAAACCAAGGAGCAACATGAGCAGCATCTGAGGGAGGTATTGGAGACACTAAGGGTGGAGAGACTGTATGCTAAGTTCTCCAAGTGTGATTTCTGGCTGCGAGAGGTGCAATTTTTGGGGCACATCATCAACCAGGAGGGCATTTTGGTTGATCCAGCCAAGGTTGAGGCAGTGATGCGGTGGGAAGTACCGAAGAACGCATCCGATATCCGTAGCTTTTAAGGTTTAACGGGCTATTATCGGAGATTCATCCAGGATTTCTCCAAGATTACTGTGCCTTTGACCCGCTTGACCAAGAAGAATGTGACATTTCGATGGGGGCACAGATCAGCAGTTGGCTTTTGAGACCCTGAGACGGAGGTTATGCGAGGCTCCGATTCTAGTACTACCTGAGGGGTTAGATGATTCGGTGGTGTACTGTGATGCATCGATCTCAGGGTTAAGCACGGTTCTAATGCAGAGGGGGCATGTGATAGCTTACGCCTCGAGGCAATTGAAGCCTCATGAGGCGAATTACCTCACTCACGACCTGTAATTTGAAGCAGTGGTGTTTGCCCTCAACATTTGGAGGCACTACTTGTATGGAGTACGGTGCACGATTTATACTGATCACAAGAGTTTGAAGTATTTGATGGATCAGCAGAACCTCAACATACGGTAGATGAGGTGGTTGGACGTGCTGAAGGACTATGACTGTGAGATCTTATACCATCCAGGGAAGGCCAACGTGGTGGCCGGTGCTTTTAGCCGCAAGATGGCAGGTTCCCTGATTGGGAACGTTTGTTTAAGGATGACATTGTTCTCTCCATTGTTGGAGATGATCGAGGAGGCACATGTCGAGGGTGTGAAGAAAGAGAATTGGAAGATAGAGCGGATTCGGGGTCAGTATCCCTTGTTTGTTAGGGATAGCCGAGGTCTTCTGACACAGTGTGGCTGGGTATCGGTACCGGTGACTGGAGGAGTGAGACCGAAGATATTGGAGGAGGCACACACGTCTAAGTTCTCTATACATCCGGGGGCTACGAAAATGTATAGGGATCTGAGACTGAGCTATGGGTGGCCCTGCATGAAGCGAGAGATCGCCTGGTTTGTGGAGCGGTGCTTGACCTGCAGGAAGGTTAAGGCTGAGCATCAACAACCTCATGGAAAGGTTCAGCCGCTACCCATTCCCATGTGGAAGTGGGAAGAGATCACTATGGACTTCATCACGAAGTTACCGAGGACAACGAGAGGTGTGGACGCCATATGGGTGGTTGTGGACAGGTTGACTAAGAGTTCCCACTTTATTCCGATCTCTGAGAGTATATCCGCTGAGAAATTGGCGGATATTTATGTGCGAGAGGTGGTGGCTAGACATGGGGTTCTAGTGTTAGTAGTCTCTGACAGAGATGTTCGATTTACATCTAGATTATGGAAGAAGTTCCACGAGGAACTGGGCACTCAGTTGCATTTTAGCATGACGTACCACCCCTAGACAGATGGCCAGAGTGAGAGGACGATCCAGACAATTAAGGATATGCTTCGGGCATGTGTGTTGGATTTTAGAGGGAGTTGGGATACATACCTCCCATTGGTGGAGTTTTCTTACAACAACAGTTACCATGCTAGTATTGACCGACCACCGTTTGAGATGTTGTATGGTCGGAGGTGTAGGACACATGTCTGTTGGGGCGAGGTAGGGCACCGGGTCATAGGGAGCACCGAGGTGGCGCTCATGACGACCGAGTTGATTCAGCAGTTGCATGACAGGCTACGAGTCGCGCAGAGCCGTCAGAAAAGCTATGCTAACCGGCGGCGATCAGATATTGAGTTCCAGGTAGGGGACTTTGTGTTGCTAAAGGTGTCGCCATGGAAGGGAGTCATCAGGTTTTGGAGGAGAGGCAAGTTGGGGCCACGATATATTGGCTCATTCAGGATTTCGGTCCGAGTAGGCAAGGTAGCCTATCGTTTGGATCTGCCGGATGAGCTTAGCCAGATTCACAACACCATCCATGTGTTACAGCTTCGGAAGTGTGTCACCGACGAGGCCGTGGTCGTTTCTTTGGACGACATTCAGGTGGATGAGTGTCTGAACTATATTGAGAGGCATGTTGCGATTTTAGATAGAAAGACCAAGGTTCTTCGAAACAAGGAGGTGAAGCTAGTGAAGGTGCAATGGCAGCACCGAAGGGGCTCCGAATGGACATGGGAGCCGGAAGATGAGATGCGAGATCACTATCCGGACTTGTTTGGAATAGCAGACTTCGAGGACCAAGTCTAGTTCAAGTGGGGGAGATTTGTAACACCTATTCCAGGTATTATTTAATTGTATAAGTTTTTAGGGTTTTATACTTGGACTCGGCGAGTTGGGGAGATCCAACTCGTCGAGTAGAGATCATTATGAGGACGCGGATTTTAAATCCTAATCGACGAGTCGGAAGGCCCCGACTCGACGAGAACGCGTTGTAAAGGAAAACCCTAATTTTTAGGGTTTGCACCCTATTTAATGGACTTAATCCGCCTCTTGTGGCCTCCTTTACCACTTCACTACCCAGAGAAGAAACCCTAGCCGTTCCTTTCTATTTCCTTGAGATTGAGAGGCTAAGAGAGAGTTTTGGTGCACTTAGTTGAATGAATTTGAAGATTGAGAAGCTTGGAGCAGGAAGGAGACTGTAGATCCAACATCTACAATGTTTGAACATCCTTTTGAAGGTAACAAGTTGTTACCTTGATCATTCTAGAATTAGATCCCCTTTTCTTGAACTTTTGGGCCATTTCTTGTATATTGGTGGAGCATTTTAGGTGTTGGGTAAGATCTGGAGTTGCAACTCCAGATCTAGACTTCTTTAAGCCCTTAGAGTTTATAAAGTTACAGAAAGCATCAAGCTTTGGCCCTTCTCTTTGGTTTAAACCCCTCCCTTAGCTTGGTATTGGCATTAAGAACTTGCATGCGCGTAAAGTTTGCAACTTTACGTGGAAACCATGCCTTATAAGGCTAGATATGCAATCTGGAGCTTTGGGGTAGCTTACAAACATCGGATCACGTGAAGGACTGAAGGAACTCGTCGAGTCACTTAGTTGACTCGACGAGTCGGGTAGGGTTTACCTGTTTTCGAGATTTTGAATGAGTGGAGTGAAGGATTAGGGTCTTGGGTCTGCATGAACTTTTAGTTTTCTGGACATTTGATGAACTTGACGAGTCACTTAGGTGACTCGGCGAGTTGACATGGGATTCAGTGGAATGGACTCGGGAGGAACTCGATGAGTTGCTAGGATGCACTCGACGAGTTGAGGTCAACATGGACTCTTGACCTTGACTGTTGACCTTGACTTTGACCAGGGTTGACTTTGAGGGTATTTATGGGATTGTGACAAGTTAATCACATGTTGATTATAGGAAGTTGAGTTGGAGCAGTGCGTGTGATATATCTGATCTTAGCTTTTCAGTTCAACATTCGAGAGGTGAGTCTTCTCACCATACCAATGGGTCTAAGGCACCAAGGCCGGCCCATTTTATGATGTGGATTGTCGATTGATTATGCGTTATGTTAGTATGACATTTGCATGGAAGACCTCGGGGGGGGGGGGGTTCCCTTGGCAGTAGACTGAGACCACGTGGGGGTTCCCGTGGCATTTGGTATAAGACCTTGGAGGGTTTCCATGGCATCCTAGTATATTTCCATGTTTAGTTTGTATGGTATTTGTTGGGTAATGAAGACCATGTGGGGGTTCCCATGGCTGTTAGAGAAGACCATCTGGAGTTCCAATGGCAGGAAGACCATGTGGGGGTTCCCATGGCAGGTAATTAAGACCACGTGGAGTTCCAGTGGCACTAGGTGTAAAACACTGAAGGGTTTCCATGGCTTCCTTATATGTTGTATGCATGGCTTATGTGATATGTGTAGCTTTTATAACTAATATGATATACGTTATGTGCACTCTCTCTCAAGCGTTTTTATGGGACACTCTAATCATTTGGAATAAAATTTGATATGAATTTTGAAAACAATTGTATTTGAGATTTCATGTTTTGTGGAAAGTATTTTGGTTCATCAAAAATGAAATGTTTTTTTGAAAATTAGGTCGTTACATTTAGTGTGTGTTTTGAAGCTATTGGAAGAAGGAGAAGCTTGAGGACGCAAGAAGGAGTTTATAGATCCAGAACCCTTGTTTCATCCACGACATTTTGCTGGTATAAAGCTTGAACCTTGCTTTGTAGTTATTTAGATCTTCTTTTGGGGTGGTTTTGCTTAGTTTGGTTCAAATGACATGGTTTTTGGGAATTCGACGTCCCAAATGCATTTACACTTCAGATCTAAGGTCTTGAGGGGTTTTCATGGCATAAAGGTGCCAACTTTATGGCCATGGAAGTCCCATCCAATCTCTAAGCTTTTATTTTGGCCTTTCTAGCTCCAAATGGCCATGCATGTGGATAAAGTTTGAAGCTTTACATGATCTTGCTGTCCCTAGATTCCGGATCTATGATCTCAGGGTCTATCTCTTAGTTTTGATGGTGTTTGGATTAAGACCTTGACCTTTTTAGGTTAGGGATTGAGCTTAATTCATTTAGGAAATGTATCAAAGGGTAAAGTGGGAAACTTTACCCTTCTAGAGACATTTTTAGTCGAGATCTGAAGTTTAGGGTTCAGATCTGAAGGACAATGGCTTAATGAGTTAAGAAGGGGTTAACAGACTGAGGAAATCGACGACTTCAAGGATGGACTTGACGAGTTGAAGTGAAGTGTCCCGATTCGATTGAAAGGAAGAACTCGACGAGTTCAATCACGAAATCATGATTTTTTCATTCATAGGAACTCGACGAGTTGAAGGATAAACTCGACAAGTTGGGTCAACTCGGAGCGTTGACTTTGACTTTGACCATAGTTGACCCAAAAAGGGGCATGAGTATAGATGGTATCTAAGGGGTTGTTTGGATTCAGGGAGTGTGTAGAGCTGATTTCGAGACAGAGACGTTTCAGCTATCATTCAACATTGGAGGTGAGTTTCCTCCAGTATAAACGGGTCGAAGGCACCAATGGCCGCCCGTATATGTATGTTAGTATGTACCGGACTAAGGTCCGATGTCGGGCAATGCCCGATGTAGGTTTATCTGTTTCCGGATTACGATCTGATGCGGGACGGTGCCCGAGGAATGTTTGCATGCTTGATGTCTTCGTGATTCTTGCATGTGCCTGTATTGTATGTTCCGGATTACGGTCCAATGTCGGGCAATGCCTAAGGAATGTTAGTATGTTTCCGGATTTCGTTCTGATGCCGGGCGGGACCCGAGGAATTTTTATATGTTTATGTTTATGCTATGTGAATATTTTATGTGTATTTGTTGATATGTTTATATATATACCGAGCTTGCTCGATGCCGGGCGGGACCCGATGCCGGACTCTGTCCGATGCCAAGCGGCGCTCGATGACGAGCGGGGCTCGATGTCGGGTGGGGCCCGATGAAGCGGGCGGGGCCCATGATATGTTATTATGTGATTATGTGATATGTGTATGGTATGTGGTCGTTTAGGGAGACTAAGTAAGCTTAGTGCTTACAGTTTTCAGTTTTGGTTTCAGGTACTTCTGGTAGCAAAGGGAAGAGCTCGGGATAACTGCATTGCACACACCATGATGTTTAGACTGGAATGTTTTACTCTGATATATTGACATGTGTTTTTGATATGATGTTTTGAGATACTATGACTTATATTTTGATGGGATGATTTTGATAACTATGGTTTATTTAGAGATTTAAAAACGAAATTTTTGGACCGTATTTTATGGGTGTTTCACCTTAGTAAGTGTTTCAAGGAAGGATTTGACAGAGGCCTAGGAGTATTCATTACTTGTAGAGTCTTTGGTGAAATCAAGTAAAGAATACGAGTCGGAATTCAGTGCCTTGAACTACTTTGTGGTTATAGGAGCATCATCTTCGTCACTCTCTGGTTGGATATTAAAAGGACTATAATGAAAATCCTCAAAAGTGTGCCGATCATCACCAAATACAGTATCTGGATCATCTTGACGAAGTGGTGAGATGGAAGTGGACTTTGTACCAACAGAAATACCAGAAGCCCTTGTCCTCGTATCAGATACGTTGGCAATGACTGGTGGCGAAGGTGTGGTTGTTGTTGAGTCCGTGAACAGTGGAGTAGTGTGAGTAGTGGAAATCTGTGGTTGCGAAATTCCAACAAATACAAGTGGACATGGAGCGATTGTGATAGGTGTTGTAGTAGAAGGAGGAGGAGAAAGTGGAGCAAAATCCTGGAAAAAATTATCTGTAATTGGAACAGAAGTTGGAATAGAGATTGATACCTCAGGATTGGTTTGAGTAGGAGTGGGCTGCGAGTCGATAGGTTGCGAAGTCACTGCAGTTTCCTCATGTTCGTGCTGGTCCTGGTCTGGTATGCGAACGTCATAGATGGTATGGGATTGCGAATCCTCCTTATCACTCGGAGTGGGAGTTCTTGGCCTGCGAGCGGCTCGGTTAATTTTCTTCTTCTTTGGAGTCTGAGCAGGTTCGGAGGGTCCAACCTTCGCTTTTCGCTTACCCCTTTCTTAGTGTTGTCTGCTTCTTCTAAAGCCTTTTGCATCTCCGCGGTTAAAGGACGAGGACCGGATGCTGGTCGTCTGCGATATTCAACGATAATTTCACTGCTTGCTGGAATATTGCGAATCATGGTCTCTGGAATAGAACTGATGAAGGTGAATCTTGAACTGTCAGACACTATAACATTTGAAGTTTGAAACATAGGAATTGCTGCAACCGCTGAGCCCTCAATCACCGAAATGTTGTGACGATTGATTGCTCGCTGAACGATAATGGCCCAAAAACGAGCACATGATATCTCGTTGTGCCTTGTAACAGAGAGAGTGCTCTGAACAAGTTGAGCCCAAAGCACTGACCCATAATCCAAATTTACCCCAGAATAGACACCGTACATAATCGTAAGAAAGAGCTTACTTGCACAATCAGATCTAGTCACTCTCTCTGAGCAGCTCTTGAAAAGCAGGCTAAACAGACCATTCCACATAGGAGGAAGGTTAGCCTTCTTGAACTTAGATAAAATTGCAAGATGTTCTTTGTAGCCCATTCGGTAGGACATCTCTAGAATTGCTGAAGAGGAGATAGATTCAGGATCGACTAAATAATGAGAATCAGAAAGTCCTAGCAACCAACTAAAACGGGCCTTGGTGATGGTGGTTTTGACAGAACCAACCTCAAACATAATAATCGGTCCACTTTCTTCATAACGAGTAGTAGAGTAAGCTTTGGATAGAAGAGCCAAAGGAACGTTCTCTGTCTTCGATAGAACACTAACCAGAGGAGAATATCGTATGGATTCAATCAGTGGTTGGAGAAAAGCATCATACTTGGATGGATCAAGTTGCAAGATGAGATGTTGGTTAGCCTTAATGCCCAATAATGTTGATTGAGCCATTTGTTTCTCAACTAAAGAAGAAGCAGCTAGTGATCCAGTGGAGAAGATGATGAACAGTGCTTGAGAGAGAAAAGGGTTTTCTTGCGCCGGAAGGATAATTACTTTGAAATCGGTGAGTAAAAGTGAGGCGTCAAATTTCCTTATATACGGTACGATTGGTGAGAAAAAATCGACGTTTGGCGCTCCAAAATCCCGATAAAGTAGCCTTGAAAAGTGTGACAGGCAGGCGTGTGACAGGCGTGTGTCAGGCGGCGTGATGTCAGCCTCGGTTTGAAATTCCCACGTGCAATGATCGCAATCTTATCCATTAAATATCGCCGTTTCAGTTGCTCATTTTCGCAGTTGCTCACTTTCGCAGTTGCTTACTTTCACAATTGGTCTCCATTTCCTGTACTCCAAATCTGAAAGTAACCATTAGGATAACGAACCAAATTTTTTGAAAATCACAAAGATCTTCATGTAAGAGTGTGCCAACTTAAGGAAATAAAGCAAGTTTTCAATGGGATTCTAGTGATGTCATTAAAGACATGAAACAGTTGGGTCCCGAGCAATGATCTCTTCCTTTTGAGTCAAGAGAGACTCTGAAGTGCCTGTGTGGTGTCCCGTTGAATTACGATCATCTGTTTGTTGAGAAACAGTGAAAGGCATCTTTTCATTAAATCTTATGGGTGGCTTCATCTTCAACTAAGTCCGAAACTAAATATAAGTTTGAACGTTCGTATGAAGTACTTGTCTGACCAGTGTAGCCATAAGAACAAGTATGCTTTGAAATTTTTTAAGTGGCTGGATAAAGATAGAAATCTCAAAAAAATAAAAACCGAATCTTATGGGAAGAAACATCTTAGGTCTAGAACATTTCATTAAGATCCCGCAAAAATAAAAAGAGATTTCATAGTACAAACCACGAATGTGGATTCACATCAATTCCTTGGTGAACAGCTAGAACATTTCAATTGTTCACCGTCAATTCTAAGATATGTGTTGGATTGTGGGTTTCACTCAATTCGTGGTAATAACGAATTTAAGATCATAAACACAGAGATTGTGTAACCATAAACCTAGTGACAGTTTCTGAGAGTCTCAAGGGTTACTAGTGTGAATACGAATGTGATGGAGAAATATTGGAGATGGTTCCGAAGAGAAATGTACCTCTGCTATACGAAAGTGACCAAGCAGTCAACTCTTAACTCAATGTGATAAGAGTAAGGTAGCTCAATGACTTATGTGAATATTAGCCTGAATGGAAAGAAATGATTGGTATTATCGATTCATTAAGGCTTCAAACATAGAGTCTCAGAGGCTTCAGACTACATGCAACAATATGCTTCTAGGGACACTTAACTAGGGTAAAGATTAGTAATTCAATACATGCCCCATCATTCGTAATTTGAGAGTATAATGATATCTTTTGTCAATCTTGCTCAATTATCTATTATTTTTGATGATTTTAAGAGAAAAATAAAAATGGAAAATATTTTTGAAAATTTGATTTTTGAAAAAGAAATAAAAACAGAAACAACTAAAATATTTTTGGATTTTGAATTTTCTGAGAAAGAAATAAAAACAGACACAAATAAAAATATTTTGGATTTTGATTTTCTGAAAAAGAAATAAAAACATAAACAAATAAAATATTTTTGGATTTTGAAGTTTCTGAAAAAAGAAATAAAAACGGAAACACATAAAATGTTTTTGGATTTTGAATTTTCTGAAAAAGAAATAAAAACAGAAAAATTAAATAAGTAGATACAAACAAAATACACAAAAGTATACAAGAAGTTCCGAACCTCCGAATGAACAGTGGACTGCGACCCACTACGAGCGTTTGCAGATGAACAATATACTACGAATGATCAGTTGACTGCGAAACACTACGTGCATTCGTGGATGAACAATAGACTACGAGTCACTACGAGCTTTCGCACCCATTCGCAGTGTGAACAATACTTTCTTAGTGCGAAGGTGGTTTCGGAACTGATTCAGCTTCTATCATTCCTAAGCCTTGAAGAATGCGATTAAAGGATTGTTCGGGTAAGGCTTTTGTAAAGATGTCGGCCAGCTGATCAGTGGATCTAACAATGTAGATTTCGACATTTCCATCTTCCACATGATCTTTTATGAAGTGGCACCTAAGTGCGATGTGTTTGGTCTTGGAGTGCTGCACTGGGTTGTCACAGATACGACTGGCGCTTTCGGAATCGCAGTATAAGGGGATTCATTTCATATTAATCCCATAGTCACGAAGCTGACTTTGTATCCAAATTACTTGTGAGGTACAAGAGGCTGCTGCAATGTACTCAGCTTCAGAGGTAGAGAGGGAGACGGAAGTTTGCTTTTTCGATTGCCAACTTACGAGTTTGCCATCAAGAAATTGACATCCTCCCGTTGTGCTTTTTCGATCTAGACCGCAACCTCCGATATCAGTGTCAGAGAACGCTTGAACAAAGAATCCGGAGCTTGAAGGGTACCAAATTCCGAGCGAGGTAGTTTGTTTAAGATATCTGAAGATGTTCTTCACAACGGTCATGTGGGGTTCGCGAGGATTCGCTTGAAACCTGACACAATAGCAAACGGAAAATATGACGTCTGGACGACTAGCAGTTAGATACATCAATGAACCCATCATTTGACGATAGAGTGTCATATCAGCAGCTGGTTTGTCCAATGATGGTTTTAGTTTTGTTCCGAATGCCATTCGAACATTCACCTTCGAATCTCCCACCATTCCAAACTTTGCAAGTAAGGTCTTCGTATAAGCTTCCTGTTCCGAAGCTCCCACCATTCCAAACTTTGTAAGCAAGTAAGGTCTTCGTATAAGCTTTCGGAACTCAACAGTTAATCTAGGATTAGTAGATCTGAAAATGATGTCATCAACATAGATGTGGACGATCATCAAATAGTCATCATCTTTCTTGCGAAAGAAGGTTGGGTCGACCGAGCCTTGTTTAAATTTAGACTGTTTTAAAAATATAGTAAGAGCTTCATACCAGGCTCGTGGAGCTTGCTTCAGACCATAAAATGCTTTGTCCAGAATGTAACAGTGGTTTGGATATATTTCGTTTACGAATCCAGGTGGTTGTTCCATATACACTGTTTCTTCTAATTCCCCGTTCAGAAAGGCACACTTGGCGTCCATTTGATAGACTTCAAAGTTCTTGTGTGCTGCCTATGCCAGAAAGATGCGAACTAACTGCAACCTTGCTACTGGTGCGAAATTTTCCTCGTAGTCAATCCCTTATTCTTGGCAATACCCTTTTACAACTAACCAAACCTTGTTTCGGATCACATTGCCCTCTTTGTCAAGCTTATTTCGGAACACTCATTTAAGACCAACGACAGAAGCATCCTTCGGAGTTGGACTTAACCTCCAAACCTTGTTTCGTTCAAACTTATTGAGCTCCTCCTGCATTGCTTGCACCCAATCAGAATGATCAAGAGCAATCTTAATGTTTTTGAGCTCAATTTTGGAAATAAACGAATTGAACATGCAAAATTCCATTTTGGAGAATAATGCAGACCGATTCGCCTTTTGTTGTTCTCTCGTAAGAACTCGTGCAGAGGCTTCTCCGATTACTTGTGTTTTGGGATGATCTTTGGTCCATTTGTTTAGAGGAGGGTAGTTTGGATCATAAGATGGATCCAGTTCAGCAGTTATTTCTTCAAATTCAAATTGTGCATCCGAATCATGATTTGTATCCGCATTCTCCCGCTCAAATGATGGATTTGGCTCTACATATGGAGTTGAATCCTCCCCCCTGGAATGGAGGTTCTAAGCTGATCTCAGGGGCTTCATTCTCCCCCTGAACAGGTGTGTTAGATGAAGAGGTTGATGTGAAACCCTCCCCCTAAGGTGGAGCATTCAAAGTTTTTGGTTGAGACGGAATGTCAGAGTCTTTCGGAGTGGGTGGCTCGTGTTCAAGATCATTCGCGGCATCAAAAATGATCTTTTTGAGCTCGTCTTCCTTATTATCTGCTGCTTTGGATTCTGAGGAGATTGCTTTGTCTGGTTCGTCAAAGAGGTTCATGAACTCCTTATAAAGGCTGGAGAGAGGAATTGTCATCGGATTTTTAATGGGAAAAATTTCCTCCGATTGAGAGTCAGTCTTCTGATACTTCTTCATATAAGTGTCATCAAAGGTGACATAGTAGGTCTCTTCGATTCTTCATGATTTCTTGTTGAGAACCCGGTATGCCTTCGAAGTTAGAGAATACCCCAAGAAAATTCATTCGTCAGCCTTCACATCAAATTTATTCCTTTGTTCTTTAGAATTAAAAATGAAGCACCTGGAGCCAAAGACATGAAAGAACTTAACATTAGGTTTTCTATTATTAAGAACTTCTTAAGGGGTGATGGAAAATCTTTTGTATAGGAAAGATTGGTTTTGTGTGAAACAGGTAGTGCCGATAGCTTCTGCCCAGAAATAGAGTGGCAGGTTCGCAAACGATAACATGGTTCTCACAGCTTCGCATATAGATCGGTTTCGCCTTTCAACGACCCCGTTCTGTTGAGGAGTGTAAGGAGCTGAAAAGTTGTGAGCTACTCCTTTTTCGGTCAGGAATTCTTCAAACACTTGGTTTTTGAACTCCGAACCATTGTCACTGCGAATGTTACAGACCAGCTTTCGCAGTTGAAGCTCTATCTGTTTTATAAAGTCCTTGAGCTTAGGAGTGGCTTCTGATTTCTGTTTAAGAAAATACACCCACGTAAATATTGAAAAATCATCAACAATAACTAAAATAAATTTGTTACCACCAATTCTTTCGATAGCAGATGGACCACAAAGATCTATATGTAAAATCTCAAGTGGCTCGATCACTTTGGTGTTTATGATTGTTGAATGACTCTTCCTGCTCTGTTTTCCAAGTTCGCAGGCGGCACAAAGATGTTCCTTCTCAAACTTCAGGAGTGGAAGTCCCCGTACATGATCACTAAGTATGAGTTTATTGATATCTTTGAAGTTGAGATGCGAGAGCCTTCGGTGCCATAGCCAACTATCATTCGAATGTGCTTTCGTAAGAAGGCATATAGCTGGCTTTCCTTTGATGGGATTCAGATTTAGTGGATACATCTCGCCTTTTCGCTTGGACTTCAGCAGCACTGTTTTGGATTTCTTCTCTATTATTTCAGATCCCACATCGTCGAACGACACTTTCAAGCCTGTACCTACAACTAATTGAGATACACCGATTAGGTTGTGTTGCAGACCTTCCACATAGGCTACCTTTCGAATAGAGAATTCTCCATTCATAATCATTCCATAGCCCTTAATTTCCCTAAGAGAGTTATTTCCGTTTTTGACTCTCTCTCCATCCTTTAGTGATCTGAACTCTCTCAATTCTTCCTTCCTTCCTATCATGTGATGCGAGGAGCCACTATTAATGTACCATTCGGAGTCAAACTGCTCGTCACACATCACCTACAAAAATCAAAGAGATTTAGGAACCCAAAGTTGTTTGGGTCTATGTGAGGTTTTTATAGACACAGTAAATGTTATTGCTTCATCAACCAAGTAGGATCGTTTAATCAGAGTGGAATTATCTTTCTTAGTTATTTTAAAAACAACGATCCTTTCATCTTTAGGATTCCTTTGAAAAGAGGTTTTTCTTTGCTTATCTTTGATTCGTTGCTTGACAACCTTTTTCTCAACCATCTTTTCCTTTTTCAAGTTTGATTTGGAGTTTTTGAAATGAATTTTTGACTCCGAAACAACCTTTCCTTTTCCCTTTATATCTTTCGATATTTTGGCAGATTGTGAAACATTAGATTTTTTAGAGAAATTTGGTTTTGTTTGCTCAAAAGATTTTGCTTGTTTTGAAAACGGGGGTTTTTGAGAAACTTTTGTTTTTGAAATCGGTGAAGAAGATGACTGAGTTTTTGAAAAAATTTTGGGACCCGGATTTGAAGAAACTTCTGCACTCAGATTTGTTGATCTTTCTTGATAAACGAAGTTGGAATTTCTGGATCTCCAGAAATGCTTTCTTTCTTTAAAATTTTTATTATATCTAGCATTTCTTTGATGTTTCTGAGCAGCAAATTGTTATGCAGACTTATGAAGATTAGCCCTAGGTTTTGGCTTTCTAATAGGGGTTTCGGACTTTTCAGATGACATATCAGTATGAACATTTTTAGTTCCACTTGGAATTCCCTTTTCGTAGCTAGAATTGACCTTGTTCAAAGGTTCTGCCACATATCTTCCTTCGTCTTCCAAAAGGTCATTTATGAGAGACCTTTGGTTGTACCTGCGTTGTCAATAGGGGCAGACCAGAAATATTCATCGCACCCATCATCGTTGTCTTATTCTACGAGGGACGATAGTGCTTTGGTCTGATTTTTGTTAAGTCCGGAAGTTGTGAAAACCTGGTTCGGAACAGTTTGACCCTTTAGGACAACTATTTCCTTTTCTTTTAAAACTTTTGAACCATTTTTAGAGATGCGAATGTACTCAACCGAATTTTCAGAAATCATATTTTTTTCAGGTTCAGGTTCGCTTTTGAAAAATTCTGATCAATCAACCTAATCCTCCACAAAGATATCACTCATGTCAGTATCATCATCAAATTCAGATACATTTTCAACGTCAAGTTTATTTTCTGAACTCAATTTAGTGCATAATGAGTCAAATTTCTATAAAGTATCAGATTTAATTTGCTCTTTATCTTTTTCGCTCAAAATCAGTTTTAGTATGTTCTTATGATCTTTGGACAATATATAAGATCCAATTTTGTAAGGATCAGAGACTGCGTCAGATGACACGATGGATTCGCATTTGAAACAGTCACCATCGATTTCGTCCTCTTTCAATTCTAGAAAGGGAAAAATCATTTTATGGATTTTCTTCCCTATTTCACAATCAATGTGCAGTTGAGTGATATTAGAATAAATACGCTTAGCAATCAAACAATTTTTTTTATTGTTTCAAAATCCCTAAATTGTCTCGCTGTGAATAAATTAAATCATCCCTAGATCTAGATAACTCTAACTCTAACTTCTCAATCCACATCCGCCTTTCTTCACTTTTTGATGTTATCCTACTGATTTGATCAGTTAAGTTAGTATTACTTAAACAGGTTCTCTTTAAGCTATCACTTAAACTAGAAACTGTAATTTCAAATCATCTAACTCAGTTTCGTACCTAGAGACAGGAATATTTAAAGATTCGAAGATCGAATTTACCTTGCTTATCATTCTCTCACATTCGCTGATCTGCTTTGTGACTGGTTTCGCAGCGAACCAATTGTCCGAAGTATATCCCCTTTGCTCCGAAACATCATTGCTGACCATGAAGCATTTTCCCTCGTACTCCGAAACTCTAGCCTTAGCAACAAAGCACTTGCCATGTGTAGGTCTGCGAACCTCGTCATCCTCCGAGTCAGTTGACCAGACTTCAACTCTTCCAAACTCGTCATCATCTTCCTGCACAATCAAAGCAGGCTTAGCGTTACCAGCATTCTTCTTTTTCTTAAGCTCCTCTTTCTTCCGAAGATAGTAGGTTTCATCTTTTTCTTCCCCGTCCTTCTTCTCATTCATTCTTTTCAACATACACTCCTTCGCCAAATGATTCTTCCCATGACAATAATTACAGTCATAGCCAGAATCTCCCACTAGCTTGCTATCTTTCTTCACTTATTCCTTTGGCGAGTTATTGAAGCTTTCATCCTTTGCCTTTTCGGAACTATAGTTCCCTTGCCAATTCCTATTTTTGGAACGTCCAAAGTTCTTCTTTGCAAATTTCCTGGGGTTTGACACCATGAGTGTATATTCCTCTTTCGTGAGTTTGCAATCTGAGAGGTCTGTCTCCCAACCTTCTTCTTCTACAACCTGCTTGCCTTTTGCAACTAGGGCCAAAGAACCCATTCCATAAACAATATTCGCTTCTTTTTCCACTTCATCCTCGTGGGACCTAAGAATCCCTACAAGTTTTGCTAATGAGTAACTTTTAAACTGTTCGTGTGCTTTAACAATTGACACCACAACTTTCCATTCTAACTTCAAGCTGTTCATGAACGTGACCTTTTGTTCAATTAGTTCATGTCCTATCTTATGCTTCATCATCCTACTTAAAAGATTATTGTACCGGTTGAATGTCTGGTCCAGTTTTTCCTCAGGCTTCTGGACAAAGGCTCCAAATTATGACAGGAGTAGCGTCTGAATAGAATGCTCAAGATCAGCATCACTCGAGTAGAGTTCTTTCAGTCTGTCCCATATTTCTTTCGCAGTTTCGCAGGAACTCACTAGACGAAACGTGTCTGGTGGCAAAGCAAACCTAATAATCCTCATTGCCTTGACATTACTGATTAACTTTTCTTTTTCATCCTGTGGAACGTCTTTTTCTTGGAGAAGAAGATGGTTGTAGTCGGCTTGAGTTTTAACAACTCTTCTTGTATCTGTATGTTCGAACGTCTGCACAGTCATGGCTTGCCATATCCAAGAACCATTATCTTCAAGACCTTGGACGTAATCTTCAAAATGCAACGCCCATACTTCATAGTCTTGAGGGAAGAGAATGGGGATCCTGGTAGTGGATCCGATGTTGCTTGAGAGATTAAAAGAAAGCGTATGTGGATCTTCAGGCTGCATGTTGTCGATTCAGTTAAAACATGTGAAGAATCAGATGTGTAAACTAGAAACAAGATTAGGGGGTAATAAGGATCAAGATCCAATGTCAACAATCGATCAAAACGATGAAGACGGCTAGAACAAATCCTATAAAAGCGGAAAAACCCTAATAACACTTCAACATAAGAGTTGAGTATGATTTACACAATCTCGTGCTCTGATACCAATTGATAAGATTAAAACGATAAGATCGATAGATTCAAAGCAGGTAAAAGAATCAAACACAAAGAATGGAGATCAAAGTTGTGTTGAATGATTAAAAAGCACTGCCTTAGAATAGCTCGATGAAGAACTTCTACTGTAAAGGCAGTGTAGGGTTACAAGATCATTAATTCAAAACACGATGCATGCATGCACTATTTATATTCTAACCCTAGCACAATAAGGAACCGAGTGGACAGGCCCAACCCGTTACAAAAGATTGAATAAATACAACACAGTAATTGACACAACACAATATAACCCAACAAAAACGCTTCAAATTTAAAAGTTATCTCAAATAGCATTTAACAAAAGTACAAAACGTTACCAGCTACTTTTGCTCAACGTGTCTATAATATCTTTTAATTTAAATAACAATTTATGTTTTGGAGGGGATATATATATATATATATATATATATATATATATATATATATATATATATATATATATATATATATATATCACTTCATTAGCATGTCTCTTCTAAACATTTTGTCTAGAGATGACAAATTGGACAATCGGGTCGTATTGTTGTCTGACACGACCCAACACGATAATGTTTTATGTAACACGAACATGAACACGCCACGACACGATATCATGTTTTTTTTAAAATAATATAAAAAAGAACCAATTAGAAAAGGAAAAACATGACATGACGTGACAAATATAATATAAAATAATAATTTGTTTATTTAATTAATACCTAATCATACATACAAGGGTGGACCTAAGAATGTTCGAAGAGGGGGCAAATATTTTTGAAGAGTCAAAATATAATTTTGGAGGGTTAAAATATAATATATTTTTTTTTTTGAGAAAACCTTATTTTTTTAATTATTTTTTTTGTTGTGCCCCCACTGTAGGACCGTCAGTCCGCCACTGCATACATAGCGTAATAAACACGACAAACAAATGCTAAATAATGTCAGTTTCGTATGGAACTTGAACATGAACATGACACGATACGACATCGTGTTTTTTACACTTGACACGAACACGAATTTAAATTTCAGTATCATCCAATTTCGTTCGTGTCGTATACTTTTGTTGTGTATTGTTATTAATTACCATCCTTTAATTTCGTCCTCAACAATTCTCTTCTAGACATTTTGTCCTTGAACGCTATGCCAATTCGAAAATGTTAGCTGACCCAACATTTAAAAAGCACTATATTCAAACATTTATTTTTCTTAAACTTTCACTTGCATATGCATCCTATCCGAAAACATTTCTTTTGAAAAATCAAATCACTTCATTTGAGGCACATGAATCAACATATTTCGTTTTGTTCAAGATTGTTCTTTTTTGGATATACCGATTAAAAGTGTATTTTGTCGATCAAGACGTATTTTAGCTAATGATTATCAGTTATTTTTTTGTTTATTGTCAATTTTTTTTCCAAATTTTGTTGTACCTATCAAAACTATGAGTTACTTTAAAAATATATTCTTTTTGAAAGACTAAGGATTAATTTTATTAGGATCCTAGTGCTAGAAAATGATCCAATGGATCAATTACAAAAAAAGGAAAACATATGAGTGAACAATTGAAACATGGGAAACGCACAAAGTACTCTTAATGAGTAATCGATATACCCCTATTTTTTTTATCGAAAAAAAAAATGTTTTTATCTCATCAATCACGGTAGTAGTAGAAAAGAATTTGTTGTCGAACCATATGGTTGATAGGAAGAATCGATATACCCCTTTTTTTTTATCGAAAAAAAGAATTTGTTTTTATCTCATCAATCACAGTAGTAGTAGAAAAGAATTTCTTGTTGAACCATATGGTTGATACTTGATAGGAAGAATTTGTTGATTTTGTCTCATTAATTTTCCTGGAGTGAGATGATCTCCCGATGTGATTTTCTTTTCGATACTGAATTTTATTAAAGAAACAGTAAAAACCTAGCAAAGAAACAATTACAAGAAAATAGCTAAAAGATGATTTTGAAGCCAAACACTCCCAAAAAAACGCTTATCTTTTTGTGTCTATTGACATACCACAAAAAAGAGAACTCCACTGTACTATCAAATTACAATTCTTTAAAGAAATATTTATCATTAAAAACAATGTTATTCCGATACTTCCACAACACCCATATCGTCATACAAGAAATCACTTTCAAGACAGTCTTCTTAGCTGACGGAACACAAACCTCATCAATCCAAGCATACACATCAACAAACATGTCCTTATCAGGAGGAAATAAATTTGTCGATATGATTAAAAGCTGTTAACACCTCATCAACAGTTGCAAATTGAACGTGATTCAATTAACACCAAGTAAAATTCTGATTCCATGTTTTAGTGGCAAAGCTACAGGAGATAGCAGATTATTTCATAATAAAGTATTTTGGGTTTATTTTATCTTTAAATAATTAGTTAGGTTAACCCGAGATTGCTTTTTTATTTATAGTCTTATTTCTATTTCTTTGTAATTTACAATTTTCATTTCCATAATAAAACCCTAGCGTTTTCTCTTTATAGTAGTTTGCATGGAATCAGAGCGTTATCTGGTCCATATATATATTTTTTTATTTTATGATTGTAGATCGATTTGTTAGTGTCCGTTCAAAGATCAAAAGAAAATCGATATTGCTCATCGATTGCCAGTGTTCATCACCTGCTACCATGCTTCGAAGCATACTGTTCCTGTTCATTGAATCGGTACTGCTCATCGGGGAAAAAGTGTTATATTCATTTGTTTGCATTTGCTACTGGTACATTTTTGGTCATTGTTCATCGATGTTCTGGTAATTTGTGTCATCTTTTTGTGTTCGTTTGATTATTGTTTGTTCGTTTTGTTTATAGTTGACATTTGTTCGTTGTGGTTATTGTAAGTATTTATCTTATTCAATATTGTTTGTTGGATGTAGAAGTGAATGTCATATTATCTTATCCCTATATGTAGATGATATGATTATTACGTACTACCGATGACTATGATGGTATTGTGTCTTAAGTAGTGATTTGGCTCACTAGTTTGCTATGAAAGACTTAGGAATTTTGTGTTATTTTTTTGGTATTGAGGTTGCTCAATCTTCATAGGGTTATCTTATGTCTCAGTCGAAATACATATTCGATCTATTTGGACATGTTCTTCTTACTAAAAACAAGACTATTGGCACAATCCTTGAAACTAATGTTCAAATTTTTATGACTAATTGTGTTCCTTTATTAGATTCGAGCTTATACCGTACTAATAGGGGTGATCATTTAGACCGAACAATATCAAACTAGACTGACTCTTTGTACTGTATTAGTTTGCCAGAAATTGGTAGACCTTAGACCAGACCTGTTGACTTTTATCGGGTCCAGCTTTGAGTTTTCGCGTTCTTGTACCCGTTGGATCGATACAACTTTAGGTTCATACATTACCACTCGTTGAAGAAATATCAAAAGTTAGTTTATCTATTACGACGATACTAATATGGGCAGTCTAGTTTACTTTCCAGTCGCTTGCCTCTCGCTTGCCTCGATATAATTCATGCATGTCATGTGGTTAGTCAGTTTGTTACTGCTCCAACTACTGTTCATTGGGGAGTTTTTCTTCATATCTTGATATGTGACAACAGTCAAATTAAGTCAACAATTGCCACTCATGAACGAGATGAACGTCAAATGTAATAGGCTTGATTTGTAGTATTTGACAATTCTTAATGAAAATACGATGTTGTACTTTAATATATTAAGAAAAATGAGTATGTAATATTTGTAAGGAATCTTATTAAAAATTTATCGTCAAGCGAAAATAACAATTTTCAAATAGAAGATAATTTATATTAAATAATCTAAATGAAAGTCGCAGTAATCATGACTACAAACTCGTGTATATAAAAGCTCCTAAATTAGACTTCCTATGAAGAATTTATAATTTTTCGAAGTTTCGCGTCCAGCCCTACACATCAATATGTGTCATAAAAAATGAAAGAGATCACATGCTGTTAACGTATCCCTCTAGGAATACGTCAAAGATAACAGAACAAATATCCAAAGGACGACCTAGCTAACGGTCAATACTCAATGTAAGTGCTAGACCCGGGCCCTCGCCCTCGATGCCTTGCACTTAGGCCCCAACGTTTTAACGCTAAGATCCATAATAGGCCAAAACAGTACCAACCACTCCCCAGAGCGACAAGAGTAGTGCTCAGAGTGTTGCTCCTCGATGATTTTGCACCAATAACAGATAACTGTTGGTGGTGCACGATCCGCCAATAGGACGCCTCCACGTCTTGACGGTCCAGACAAAACAAAAGGTACTGTCAGGGACATGCTCCCTCGACGACATGTATAAAAGAGATCCTTCTTCTCTAGAAGAAAGGATCGCCCCTCTCTCTCTGTCTCCATCTAAAATAAAACCATAATTCTTCCATACAGCTACTGACTAGACCGTCAGAGTCTTGTTTCAGGACCCCCTCCCGGAGGACGACTAACTTCAACCCTTTGTTTGCTGTAATTCTCAGGCTTAACCAGACGAAGCAATCCACAAACGACATTAAGCTCGAAGACATATCACAACATTTGGCGCCATCCGAGCATGTACTCGGAGTTACACAACCTTAAAACGACCTTAGATGGAGGCAATGACGGGAAAGGCAGCTGCAACGTCCGTCGGGGGAGAAACGAGCCCACTCAGAACAATACCGTCGCTCGATGGCACACAACCATCTGCATCAGATGGAAAAGCCTCCACCCACACGCCATAAACATATACATCAGGCCTAATAATGGGAACCGCATTGGCAGCAATCGCCGCCCTATGGCGACCGTCGCCCATCACAATAGAGCATCTAGTTACAATCGTGACCGTAGCGCCTCAGTCGACAGCGACACACCGGTCACAACCACTGACCCATAAGTCACAACTGTCGACCCAACAGTCACAACTGTCGACTCAGCCGTCTCAACCGACAATTTCTCAGCTGCAATCGCTACCGCAGCAGGCGGGGACGAACACTTGGTCCCCAGGGACCATACTGTCCTCTACACAATACCCAATGTCAAGCTATCAGTTCTCTCCAATAGTAGGAATCTCGCATATCCCGCTTTTCGCTCAACAAACTCCAATGTTCAACCCCTATTTCCAGCAGTTGCACAGATCCAACCACCAAACACCGCCTTTGCAAGAGTACTTGGAACATTTGTTGCAATCAAAGAACCTCTGGGGTCAATTCCAAACATAATCCAACAGCCAGAACAAAGCTCGCAACTGTAGCAAAGTACACAATCGAGCTCTCAGCAACAACCATACATCTTGCAAGCAACAATGTACAACCAAGCATATGGGAACCCGTACTATGCTCAACAATTTAAGATGTACGATGGTTTTCCATACTCTCGCATGGAAAACCCGGTGAGAAGCACCAGTTCTGCCTTTTTCCAGGAGCTATTGCAGTATGAGATCCCACATTCGGCGATGATACCTAGTATCCCCAAGTATGAGAGAACGACTAACCCCGACGAATGCATCGACACCTATGAGTGGACGATGACTTCACTGAGGATGGAAAAGCGGTTCATGTGTACATATTTCCCTGTTACGTTATCCAGAAACGCCGAATAGTGGTTCATGACAATGAAACAAGACATCATCGCGAGTTTCGAACAACTAAGATACTTTTTCCTCAACAATTTCATGCAACTGAGGAATGGGAAGGGAGATGCAAACTCCATAACGACATGAAATCAAAAAGATGGAGATTCGATACATGTATATTACGATAGATTCACGCTGGCGACACTCAACGTCTCGGGCCATGAAGAGTTCCTTGTAATTGGCGCCTTCCCCCAAGGTCTACTCCCTGGCCCTTGGTTAAAGAAAATGCAGGGGACGGTACCTTAGTCGAGAGACAAGCTCAAATACAGAGTTGAGAAATTCCTCTGACAGATCGAAGGTGAGGAATGGAAGGAGGACAACCTAAAGGCCATCACAAACACGTACATCAAGCAAGAGGAAGCAAACTCCCACACATCACCCAAGCACACGGATAACCATAAAAAAAAACCATGACAAAAGACATGAGAAGAACAACCAACACTCAAGACACCCAATTGATGTGAGTTAGAATCGAGAAACGAACACAAAATCAATCAAAGAAAGCAGTACAAACACATGATGTAAATATGATCTGATTGGTTCGTATTAGTCTGAAAAGAGTACAAGGTATTCGAGAGAGTTTACAAACTGATGAGCACAAAAGTTACTCTCGACTCAAGTACATACCCTATTTATAGGGAATAACAAACTCAAAAAAAAGTACAAGGACTATGCATTCTAGCATCGAATACAAAAAGTGCCTTGTAAATACATATAGAGTCGAAATCACTTGGATTGCGAACCCTTACAGACTCAACGTATTTCGACTCCACACTATCTACGTTTCGACCCTATAATCTCCCCCTTAATGAGAGTAGTCGAAACTATGCCATAAGCTTCAAAGTCTGAAGAAGTACATTGCAAACCTCCATATAACAAAAAATTGTCTTTCGAATCTCCGCCTTGTCTTCAAATTCATTCCTCTTTCAGTTGTTAATTCGAACAAGGAGATTGGTATATTGAGCATTCGTATACCTCTCTAAATCACTAACTTGAAACATAAATTTTTTCAACTTCCCATTCTTGTTCTTCCCTCGAAATACAATCCCAAGAGGCCGATGTATTATCTCCCAATCTTCATACTTATCAATATTAATCTTCCCTTTCAACAGAGATTGATGAACTTTTGAAGGCTTATTGACAGCTAAGGCAAGCTCAATATCTGTAATTTCTCGGAAATCATAATAGTTGTCTATGAAAACCTTGATATGAGAAAAACGAATGATGAAATCGTCCTTGTTGGTTTCAGTTAGCTTCGAAACATCCACATTACTTAATATCCTTGTGACAGTAACCAAGTCATTTAAGTTCATCAGTGGGAAATCTGCAATCAAGAACTCACAAACAACATTGTTCGCTCTTAAGACCACATAGCAAAAATTTTGTAGAAGACCTTCAAATAAGTTTTCTCGCATTATAGTCATCATCTTCACAATCTTCATAGATGACCATACTTTTTCTTCGCTTTTCCCAAAGACTGCATGGAAACGTATCTTCAGTCTTTTGAACTCATCTTTATCATTGAAATTTTCAACAATATTGAACTGGGAAGATGTGAACAACATGTGGTTAATTCGGAACTCAAGCTGATTGAAATCAGAATACTCAATATCATAGCTCTTCTTAGGCACCTTGCGAAAGTAGTCATTCAGCCCAATCTAAACAATATCCTCAATTGTTTCGTAACACCACTGCTTGTTGGGATCACCCTTGTTCAAGCCAGGTGGGTCTTTTTCTTTTCACCTCATGATACTGTTGATTTGCCTTTGCTTCTCGATTTCAAGAGCTTGTTGCTTTTTCTTCTCTTCTTCTGAAAGATACACAGAGATAGCTTACCCTTTATTGCTTTGATCATCTTTCGAAGTTGGTGGTACTGAACTTGAACTTGAACCTCCAGCTCCTTCGTTTATTGTGATCCCTTTTGTCAATGGTCTTGTTGTTATTCTTGTAGAAGTTGTGGTCAGCGATATGGGAAGTGAAGTCGGAATTTGAGTTGAACTTACTCTCCTTACAACAACCTCTTTCTCAGAATCTTTTGACGAACCAAATCCTCCACATCCTTTCTTTCCCCCTTGTGACACTTGCACCGCACGTGGATTATTTGTTGGCAATCAAAGAACCAAATCAAGGATGGGAGCAAGCTCTACTTTGATATTGGTCTCAATAGTCAAAATCAATTGAGAAATTGACTCTTGAGAAACTGATGATTGATTCGAAAGATCAGCTTTCGAAATAGACTCCTTGATACTAGATAAAAACTCTTCCAACTTTTCAAACACCTGGGAATCCTTTTCCGACTATGCTTCAAGCTTGTTCGAATAATCAGTGTTGAAATCAACCAACTTTGTGATAACAGTCACAACGACATCAACTTTGCTATGCAACAAGGTGTAATTTTTCTCCGTTTTTTCAACCTCTTTGGACATCTCCGATTTGAGTTCGGCCACTTTCAGATCCAGTGACTCCTTCATTTGCGTCACTTGCTCAACAAAAATTTCATGACGCTCCTTTGCTACGTCATGAAGCTACTGAATCTCATATTCGAAGCTTTTGGAATGAACTGCCAACCTTTCAACTTGTTTCTGCTGAATGCTTTCTACCAAACTTCGAAAGTGATTCTCTTGAGATTTCAAAAAATACTCCATCTTGACCCCGGTCTCAAAATACCTTCACGCGGTATCAGCTTGTGTTTGAAGAAGAGAATTAATTTTGGAGTTGAGGGTTTTGAATTGTTTGCCTGACATAATCATCTCATCAGGAACATTTTCCTTCGCAGGATTGAATTGAAGATCAGCAAATGATACCAGGATTTCATCATCATTTGGTTCTTCATCATGGATCAGTCTCTCAGTTTCAGTAGATTGAGAATAGAACAAAGTGGCGATTGGTTCATGCACGATTGTTGAGTAAGTTGGTGAGACGGTCGAAACTGGAATTGAAGTTCTGATAGGTGATGAAATAGGTGGAAAAGTTGTGAAGGTTTCAACTATAGAAGTTTTGATAGAAAATGAAATGATGGTGGAAGTAGGAATAGTTGATGTTTCAAAAGTAGAAGTAACAAAGGATTCTTTTTTCTGCACCCCTTCACCTATGTTGACGTTTGTGTCCTAATCAGATTAGTCCACAGGGATGTCTGGAGTTCGAACCTCCTTCGTATTGGACTCAGTATGCAAAACCCCGGGTGGTATGACCATAGTATTCTCATGGGTGGATGTTCTTGTTTGATCATTCGAATTGATGTATGTATCCGTATTAGATACGTATACAGTAACATCAGGATCCCCTGTTGCCTCGAATTTCGACTTGAGTGGAGAATCCCTTCGAGGTGATCCAAGCGCAGAATCTTCAATGCGAATATCTGATCGTCCACTATCACTGTCATTATTAGTTTCAACAGTGACTTGGTCATGTGGATCCTGGTGCTTTTTTTTTCTTCTATTACAACTTCTGAGCCATATCCATGGCTTGACGCTTCTTTGAGGCAGGTGAGACAGAAAAAGTTAATTCTCTAAAAGAGACACCTCTCTTGTTGAACTGAGGCTTTCGAATCTTCTTGATACCCTTCGGAGAAGAATGAGTATGTGAAGAGTCGACGTGCGTTTCCTCAGTAGTTTCGATTTCTGGTTCTTGAACAGATTGCCTGAATGGAGAATCACAAGGTTTCTTTGCTGGTTTCTTGGTATGCTTGAGAATGCCTGATTTTGATGGTATAATTTCTTTCGTAACCTCCTCCGCCACATTTGGTGGTTTCTCAGCTTGTTTTTTCTTGTTTGGAACTTTAGAAGCTTTCGAAGAACCCTCAGTCCCTTTCGATGGAAGAACACCAATAGAAACACTAGAGTCAATTGAAGCCAAATATTGTATAAGAAGCAGATTTTTAGGATCATCAGGCCTGAGCATCACATCTGGAATACGAGAAACATTAGGAAATACATTTGGATCATTAACAACAATCCTTGGAGCAGCCATAGTAAAAAACTCAGCAGATTTGACATCAAAAGGAACCAAAATTCCCTCTTGTTGATAGACCTCCTTCAGAATTAGACTCCAAAAACGAGTACACGAAACACCATTAGTCAGATTGGTGTGAGAAATTGTTGTTCCAAATTCCTCCTAGATATGTGTGGCATAATCGACATCTAGAACATAGTACATCCCATTAATAACTGAATAGATTTCCAGTTTAGCTTTGTCTAACCCTTCGACCTGTCAAGCATTGTAACACGATTCCGAAAAGAAAACTCCATATGCAGGGAAGACGCAACTTTTTTAAAGTGACTTATTCCAGTCAAAACTAGTTGATGCCCCATTTAATTGAACAAGTGAAGAACTTGATCAGTAGAAACTTCATAGAAAGTACACGAGACCGGAAATTTCATGATTTGGGAAACCTACTTACTCCTAAGCTTTCTCGTCTTTGAGTTCGTCAATTGAAACGTAACAACCTTCATTGTTTTGTTGAACACCGCAGTGGAACCATCAAGAGAAATCCATGACATTGGAACCACAAATGAAGAAGACAAAGCTGTGGATAGAACGAAGTTATATAGGGTTTGAATCACCATTCGTAATTGCTCTGGATACGGATCAATCATTGGAAACAATAGAAGATTAGTATTCTGAATCTTCATTATAGGCTGTGAGACTTTTTCTTCATTAGTTGTGGTTATTGGATCAACAGTTGTTTGAGGATCATCCATTGCAGTAATTCCATAAGTGTTTGAAGATAACGAACAGTTGGTGATTTTGGGAAATTTGATCTGAGAGCATAAAGTCTGAGAATGAAATCACAAATTACCTTTTATAATCGACGGTATTTTTGAATTTGAACCGGTAACCAATAATAAAATGCCACGTATTCTGTTGGTTACTTAACCGACATCGTAAGAAGCTCCACATCATAAAACTGATCATCACGTTTTCCTTGAGGATATGAAGGAGGCTACTAAGGATATGAGGCATGAAGTAATAATGGTGCTTATATTGGGCCAAAACCGTAAAAATTATGGTTTGGACATGCTTGCGTACGCCCTGCGTACGAGGTGTACGCCCAACGTACTAGGGTCCGCCCTAATATGCTCAACGTACGCTTCGTACACCCAACATACTAACCCAAACCCAAATTAACACAATGCCACTAAGGGCCAATCTTGAAATCTTTTCAACTTCAAGGGGGTCAATACGTAATATTACTCAAATATAGGGTCAAAATGAGAAGTACCTCATCATTGGGATGTTACGATTCTCCCCCACTTGAACTAGCCTTCGTCCTCAAAGTCGGCTGCGGCGAATAACACAGGATAACGTTCCCATATCTCCACCTCGGGCCATTCAGACGGTCCTCCCCGGAACACGATACGAACTAAAATTCGGCTCATTTAGGCGACCAATTTCCCATACTATCCTCAACCCAATCTTAACGAAAATCACACACCTCGACTAATAACGAATGCTTGGCCCGCTAACTTTTACCACTGAAGAAAACCATCACAATTCTCCCACATTTCGGAAATCCAATACCTCGACTGACTCTTAAGCAAGCCAACTATCTCGGAATGTAGCTATTAGGACATCTCTTTACAATCCGAATAATACAGAACCCTTCCGATCCTGACTTACCTTGCTGATACCGCTTGGAATCAGGACTCCTGACCATTCACTGCTGATGAACCCTTCATCGGAAAACAAGGCGACTCCTGACACGAGCCTCAATTAGATAACCACTGAAAACAAATATATACAACCCCAACATATTCCACAACTTCCTAGCTATAGAACCGAACTTATAGTGAGAACCACAGAGCTGGGTACTTACAAAACTACAACCACTTAAACGACCCATCATTCCCGGGACTGGGAACCCATCAGTCCTAAACTTCTAAACCCAAATTCCAGGACTAATATTCATCCATTCACTGGACCTACCCCTTATCTTTGAGTAAGAACACCACCAAACACGCGAAACTAAATACTCAAAACACTCTAACTGCGAATTTTGCCAAATCCCAAACCATAAGTTGTATCAAAGTCTTAAATACACCCTTGTTTCCCTGAGACGTCAATACCAATACACTACTCCTACGAACAAGGATGATCAATCCAATTTTTTTATGTTGCATCCAACCCTTATCAGCTCAGGTGTACCCCCACCTAGAAAATCACTCGAGACATTCAAAATGAACTTCATGACTCGAGACTCCATGACCGATACCCAACCTTGGTAACCAAACCCCTAATAACAGCTCACGAACAACGAGATTTTTAATGCAAACAGTCCGCAAGAGACTTTATGATGCACGACTGATACTCCCAGTAACCCTTAACTACTCACTTTATTCAAAACCGGCTGGTCACCGAGTCTCCCGACTCCCAGGAAAAATGCACTGACATCCACCCATACCAATAAGACTAACGATTTGAGACTTAAGAGTCTCAACCAAATGACTTACCGAGTTTTAAAGATACTCAACCATCAACCCATTGTTTTGTAGAAAACCCATTCAATATTCCTTTCGATGCTAACCAAACACAGCCTAGGGCATATCTTTTTTCGCGTACAATTCCTTGCACAGTATAGGATGCCATCGATGCAAAATCCGACGAAAACATGGTCGCACACGAGCCAAGAATGGGATAAATGGTCGTACTCTTGTTCCAATTCAAAGGCTATATCCCAATTAAGAACCATGCATATGATTCGAACCACGTGCTCCATTGCTATCTTGTCCAACCCACATACACCCCCTCACAACAATATCTAATGAACTTATCCCAACACACACACACTTGGGGAACCCATAACCTTACCCAAAAGCGGCGAAGTACCAGAGTTCAAACGAAATGAAGAACCTCAATCATTAATAGAAGACATCCTTATGAACGATCAGAACAAGATCCCAAATCTTGATTGAGACTGAACAGACCCCATTAATACGCAACTATCTCAATAAAACTTTGAAGGTTATCCATAAATGCTGCTAAAACTCTAGTTGGATCCATCCAAACCAATCCTGCCAGCACGACATGAGAAAAAATTTAGATTCCATGTAGATCTAATGTCCCTACTGGATAACTAAGCAACACTGTCCGAAATTCTAGACTCCCAAAAATCAAGGACATGTTCCAAACTTGAACCGAACTTGACGATAGATCGATGAATCCATTGAACTTTAACTGATACAACTCAAATCTTCCGAATAATCTCCGCTTTGATGATGTATGAAATGACCAATGATTGAGAATGCATTGACACCTAATCTAGTGGACCAAAACAAATGCGGAGCTGAACGTACCCATCTATGAAACTGATTTACCGATCGATAGCTGCCCAATCTAATCTGTAAATAGCAATCGATACAACGAGTTGACAAGTCCCTCAATAACCGATACTCAACCAAAGCGATCCTAGTGCCTCCTCATCTATTTATTGGCATCCCAAAAAGGAACCAATAGCTACAACGATTTCCTTGACCAACTACTTTCTGCTAAGAGACAACTCATGTATCTCTTGAATAAATGCATCCGGTATCCACTTACTCCACACCCCTGACTTGACCAAATCTTGAGCCAAGATTCCACATACCCACACCGTAGATCCCTATGAGCATTCTTCCAACATCACGAACTCAAACAGATTGATGATCCTCCAAGCAGAATACCCAATTTTTCCCCACTTAGGGTTCGAACTACGACCCACTAGTGTTGCAACTCAACCATATCTCAAACTGGCTCAACCAAGAACAAACCATCTATGACCCTTGGATGGTGTAACACACGCAAGACGATTTTCTAGATAAGGACCAAGCAAACCCTAATAGATTCTGATTTTCAGATGAAGACCTCATCAAAATTTCAAATCATAACTATCTTTAACATTAAGGATTTCATGTAAATGCATAAGCAAACACCAACTTACTATCCAAAGAAAATAGACCCTTGATTGCATCTCTAATCATCCATACCACATCAATCCTCATGCACACTCCGACGCTGTCATACTGCCATGAACACCGCGTCCAACTGGCCCCATGATGGGTTTAAATCCTAACTCCGAAAATCACAAGCCTGCTCATTTCTCCTACAAACTCGGAAAAACTGAAAGGACATAATTCTCGTTATAGATAGAGACATTCCAATCTATCAGTCTACCACTTAGGTCCCAGTTGCAATCCTCAATCCGATCATAACAATTGTTTCCTCCTTGAATCTCGCGACTCAAATGCACGACCTCGAGCAAAGCCCTCGATACCTCAAAATCAACAAACTCATCTAGATCTGCACCATTCAACCCAAACTGTCATCGCCACCGAGTCCCAAAACAATTACCAGACCCATCCTCATGTCTGAACAACTATAACCAGAAGATCGACAGATACAGAACCACTGCCACGAATCATGGTATCAAACCATGCTATCCTCCCCGACCGGCCTTTAGAATCCCCATAAATTTTCCTCGATTGGAGTATGGATCCTGTGCTTCCAGTACTACGGGCCTAATACTACCTTCCACACCTATCCATATTTTGCTCGTGACTCATCTCGGGTCCTCTAATACACCTACTCATAATATTACTCCCAATACCCGCTCAATAGCGTAGCAACCTCACTAAAATACTTCATAGGCTTCCCTAGTATTCCCCTACCTCCCCTTCCAAATGACCCCAATTGGTGCTAGTTAACTACTGCATGAATACAATCACATGCAACATACCTTAAATAATCTTAGATTAAAAGATTCAACCCTACCACGGTTAGACTTGATGGATTAGGTGTCTAAGCCCATAAATATAATTGGAATATACTTAAATTGACAGTAGCACAGTCCTTTTGGGTTGCTCTCAAAATTAGCAAAATTGATAGATGATTTTGGAGAAAGAGGTTAATTTATTATTTTATGAATAAATTGGAATAAATGATTTGTTAATATATTATGAGAATAATATATTAATTTGAAAAAATAATATTTAATTAATATTTAATCAGAAATTAATTGGAATTAATTTTGGGATTAAAGGAATTAATTAAAAGTGTAGGGACTAAATTATAATCGTTTAATAGTTGAGCAAGAGGCAATCTAGAACCATCCATATGGTGGGGACGATTTCTTGGAGCTTAAGGGTTCTAGAATAATCCCTAATGGATAATTAGGAAAGTAGATAATTACCCGGTTTAAGTTAATTTTGGATTTGGGCTTATCTAGGGTTTCATGACTACATTATAAATAGGGTTATAACCCAAGAATTTTCGGCCATCACTTCTTTTGAATCACTAGCCGAAATTTGCAACCTCCCTCCTATTTCTCAATCATCTTCCATAGCTAGTGTTGGGTGTGAACCACTAGAGGCGCGACATTTGTGGTGCTTGCTTTCAAGGCTTCAACAACACATTGGTTTCATTGTTATTACTACATAATAATTGAGGTATGATTTTCTTAACCTTAATTGTGTATTTTAATTATATACTAGTGTACTAGGGTTTTCTACTTTGTTGCTCAATATGTATGTTCAGTTAGAGAAAACATAGATCAAATTATTTAGGGTTGCATGCACACATAGGATTGTTTGTTAGGCTCAAAACCCATCAATGGTATCATAGTATAGGTTTATTTTTCTATTGAATTGATACAATGGTGAACTTGAACAAGGAGGAGAAAACAGAATCGTCATTCTAAACGGTACGACATCCAATGAAGCGCCGTGAGGGGCAACAACTCGTCAGCAGCTCGATTATAACAACTCAATGTAACATTGATAAACACACCTAAAAGATAATAAACATAAAAGTTTAAATAGTACTTATATAAATTACAACGCTACTTTTGGGTAGAAAGTACACATTTTTTTAGAAGTTTGAAATACTTATATACGATACAACAAATACTTTTAGTATGAAATGTACTTTCGATTCAATCACTATAAACTTGTGAACTTACCGACCTTATGTTCACGTTTTTAAAATAACATATATTCTTAGGAAACTAAGAGTCAGGCGTATCAATCTTTTAGGAAACATTCATGGAATCATCGTGGTACTATTTATCTTCATTGTTCAATATGTATGTTCAATTAGAGAAAACATAGATCAAATTATTTAGGGTTGCATGCACACATGTGATTGTTTGTTATGCTCAAAACCCATCAGTTGTATCAGAGTATGGGTTTAGTTTTCTATTGAATTGATACAATGGTGATCTTGAACAAGGAGGAGAAAACATAATCGTCATTCTAAACAGTACGACATCCAATGAAGCGCCGTGAGGAGCAACAACTCGTCATCAACTCGATTATAGAAACTCATTGTAGCATCGATAAACACACCTAAAAGATAATACACATATAAGTTTAAATAGTACTTATATAGAGTATAACGCTACTTTTGGGTAAAAAGTACACATATTTATAGAAGTTTGAAATACTTATATACGATACAACAAATACTTTTCGTATTAAATGTACTTTCAATTCAATCACTATAAACCTGTGAACTTACCGACCTTATGTTCACGTTTTTTAAATCACATATATTCTTAGGAAACTAAGAGTCAGACATATCAATCTTTTAGGAAACATTCATGGAATCTTCGTAGTACTATTTATCTTTATTGTTATCATTTTTATTTCGTCTATCTGATAAGGCAGTTCTTGTACTTTAGTTTCCCATATTCTAGAAACTTAGTACGATATGCAATATATTATTTTGTAATGAAAGTGATATGTACGTTATACTTTTACGTATTGTTCAATGTAATCGATATCTATGATCCACGACGACGTAGCAACCAGACGTTTCCGCTGACGGCAGGGGGATTGAAAGATTTCTATCAGAGGTATTGTCTTTGGCGAACTAGTATTTTCTAAGGATATTACAAATATAGATTTAGGGTCACTACCCTGATTAGGTTTATCCCTTAAACCTAGGGATAAAAAGTATTATACACAGAAATGATCCTACCATTGGACTGTCTTGACTGGCTGATCATTACTTGATACTCTTTAAGTACTAAATAAAAATTAATAAAACACACGAACAAACATCATATATAGAGCTATATATATAAACTCAGAACCACGACGGGAACAATTATATATATATATATATATATATATATATATATATATATATATATATATATATATATATATATATATATATATATATATATATATAGCATACAACAAAATCCATCGGAACACAAAATCAAGACTTTAGGCCAAATACATTATCTAATGTCAGTTGGTACATCGGTCGGACCACAAATAGACCTAGATTGTGCACTTAAGTTTTATTATGGTCCAACTGATGCACGAATGAACTTGGATACATTAGTTGGAAATTTAAAACTTGAGGGTTCTTTGGATTGGAGACATAGTTCCAAATTACATATCCGTTATACACTATGTTGGGATTCACTGGAAAAGTCAGTAAAATCTATAACATACTTATAATTGATGATTATTTGTATATAGATCCTCCCCCTGTCACTCATAAAAAATCTATCATGTTTGATGTCTTATGAATGACCACAACATTTTTATGGCATACCTTGGAGTATGGATGACGACACCATGAGGATCAGGTGGTGCCCCACTCACCTGAACCTAAGGATACTCATTTTCCTGAGGTTCTGGTACCACTGTCTCCCTTGACCTCCGACAAGGTGCCGTAGGAGGATGACGATTCCTTAAAGCCACCAGATGAGCCAAAGAAGCCATCATATGAGCCTTTCGAGGACCCTTCAGAGTCCTCCAAGGGAGGCGACCCAGCTGAGGAAGAGGAAGATCTCGTTAAGGTTGATGACGTCGATTACTCTGAGTGGGAGGACCAGGAGGTTGAGGGTCGTGATGAGCAGGATGAGGAGAAACTAGAGGTAGAGGAGACAGAGCACATCACTGAGAAGTAGGATCCCCTACAACCACCATTAGGAAAATCATGTCGACTCTTTCAAGGTTGTCCCGACGTGAAACATACTCCACAAAACACCAGGTCCCTTTGTAATCTGAAGCGAAGCACGCCACTAACCGCATCTGTAGTGGCCCCAAAGAGGTCGTGTCGGACCGCAAATTCAATTATACAGCTGCAAGAATGGAAATTCGAGGATGAGATACCATCCTAGATTGAGGTTGGGGTGTCATCACAGGCTCCACCACCTACTCCTCCCCTCGAGGAATCTTCTGATCCCACTATACCTACCTTGGTTGCTCACACCGCTCGCCATGCCCAATTTATTCACACGGTTAATGATGAGTCTTAGGAAGTAAAGCAGAAAACAAGAAAAGCAAAAAATACACACAAGATACAATATTTACGTGGTTCGGTCAAGGTGATATACATCTATGGGTATGAGGGGATCATTATTTATTTATGAGCTCTTAAACAGAGTTTATAAGTATAAATTCAACATAATTCACTTATCACTCTAGAATACCGGAAAATTCAAATGACTAGGAGACATTCCTATATATAGTGAGGGGATCAGACCTAATCCCTAATGGTCCAAGCCTATTGGCCCATAGGCCCATGAATGATGTCAACCAATAGAAATTCATCATGCATCAACTTCTAGAACATTCATACATGACACACAACACATGAGCATCAGTAATGCACATGATGGAGCATAATGATCCATAGTGGAACATTATCATGTACAAGTGACGCATCATGAACACTAGTGGCCCATCATCCATCATGGTGGCGCATCATGGTGTATTCATTGATCAACTTCAACTTCTGAGCATCCTTGAACAGTCTTAAGTGTCATAGAGGACTTCATAGCATACATGGCTCATCAAGGACACAAGTGGCACATCATTACACCAAGATGGTGAGTCATCCTTGAGGATGGACCACCTTATGCAAGGGATATTGCATCCTTTCCAAGAATGGCACACGCTCCTCACAAATGGCACGTGAGGCTTCAAGGTGGTGCATCCTCTTTCCAAAGTGCCACATATTCTTCCATAGTGGCACATCTTCTTCTCAAGTTGCACATCTGGCTTGCCAATGGCACATCACTCTTTCAAATGGTGCACCATGCTTTAAGACCGGTGCACCTTGAGCATTGTTAGCGCATACATGCACCAAGGTGCTATATTCCACTCCCAAGCGCTCCATACCCCCTTGTAGAAGATCCATTCCTTTGTCACTTGATCTGTTTCTTTGTCACATCCTCCATGAGCCCCAAGTGATGCATTGAACTCAAATGCTCCATGAGAATGCTGCAAATTCTCAAATCACATTTAACAATCTCCGCCTTGACTTCAACATCTTCTGAACTTCACCTTAAACAAGAATGTCATCTCCCTTCCTTTCAAACATCCCCGAAGGGTTTACCACGTGTGAACATTAAGCAATTCCAAGAAAAGCTTGAACTTCTCCATGGGCAAATACTTTGTCAACATATATATGCTGGATTCACCTTGGTATCAATCTTCAGTATTGAAAACTTGTCTTCTTATAGAATATACCGAATAAAATTCAGCTTGATATCAATGTAATTTGTCTTCTCGTGATACACAAGAGTCTTCGCAAGACTCAATGCACTCTGACTATCATAATACAATACATGCTTCTCCACCTTCAGACCAAGACTCTGAATAAGCCTGTACAACCATATATCTTCCTTTATTCCATCTGTAATAAACATGTTCTCATATTCAGTTGTAGACAAAGCAACGGTATCGTATAAAGTTGACTTCCAACTGATGGCAAATCTAAAAAAAATGAATATGTAACATGTACGTAACCTGCGTTTCAGTAAATCACCACCATGATCAAAGTCAACTTATCCAACCAAATCACTTTTCATATTAGCTCCATACACCAAGAAAATTTATGTCGTTCCCTTTAAGTATCGTAGGATCCACTTGATTGCTTCTCAACGAGCCTTCCCTGGATTGCTCATAAACATGCTTACCACACTAACTGAATGAGCCAATTTAGTTATGGTATAGACCACTGCATACATGAGACTTACAACAACACTAGAGTACGGAAACCTGTTTATGTACTTCCTTTCTTCATTATTTTTGGGTACAGTATCTTTACCAAGTTTAAAGTTAGCCGCCAAAGGACTATCAGCTGGTTTGGACTGATCACAATAGAATGACTATAGAAATTTCTCAGTATACCTTTGTTGAGAAATACAAAACTTCCCTACTATTCTATCCCTTTCAATCTCCATTTCAAGTATCTTCTTTTTTGCTCCCAAATCCTTCATCTCAAACTCATTCTTTTGGGTCGCCTTTAAGTCATTTGTTCTAGCCATGTCCTTGGTTACAATGAGCATGTCATCAACATATAGCCACATATATGTAGGAATACGATGATTATTCCTTTAAGTAAACACAATTGTTAAACTAGTTTTTACTATACTCATGTGAGATCATGAATGAATAAAATCTCTTGTACCATTTCCTTGGAGACTGGTTCAAAACACACAAGGATTTCTTTACCAAACATACATGATACTTCTTATAATCAAGGAACCCTTTTGGCTGGGACATATGAATCTTCTATTCTAAGTTCCCATGAAGAAATGCAGCTTTCATGTCAAGTTGTTCAAGCTCCAGATCAAATGCTCTCACAATGGCCAAAAGAACCCAAATTGTCTTGTGCTTCACGACCGGTGAGAACACCTCGTGATAATCAATTCTTTCTTTCTGAGAGAACCCTTTTGCCACCAACCTTGCCTTCAACCTAGTTGGTTCAACTCCTGGTATCCCTTCATTCTTCTTAAAAATCCATTTGCATCCCATTGGTTTTGCTCCCTTTGGTAATGGAACTAGATCCCATGTTTCATTCTTCTCCAATGAGTTCATTTCTTCATTCATCACCATCAACTAATTTGATGCTTCTTTGCTCACCACTGCCTCTTTATACGATTGCGGCTCCTTAGTGTCAATGCCTTCTGTAGTTGCTAAAGCAAAAGCAATGGACTCAAGTTCACTAGAATTGAAACATACCACATATCTATCAATTTGTTGAATAACCCTCTTTGATATCCTCCTTGATATACTTTCTTTCCCATCATCCCTTCCAACATCAGCACCACCAGATGCGGATCCCATAGGTTGCTCTTGGGGTTCTCTTGTCTAGGATGTTCACTGTCATCTTTCTCTTCATCACTTATCACAACTCTTTTTGAAGTTTGATATGTAAAGTCCAACTTCTGGTTAGCACCATGATCTTTGTTTCCTACTTGACTTGTATCACCTCCACTTTGGTTACCCATGTAAAATTCATCAACGGTAACATATCTGCTCATAATAAATTTAGGAGTTCTTCCTTCTTCTTTACGCTAAAGTTGATAACCTTTTACTCTTGTCACATATCCTAGAAATATGCACTTCATTACCCTTGGCTCAAGTTTACCATCATTCACATAGCATATATTGGGCATCCAAATATACATAAGCCAGAATAGTCATAGGGCTTTCTTGGCCATAACTCTTGAGGAGTCTTCAAGTCTATAGAAGTTGGTGGTGATCTGTTCACCAGATAGCAAACAGTGTTAACTGCTTCCACCCAGAATTGCTTAGATAAGTTAGCAAATATATGCATGCACCTTACACATTACATGAGTGTCTGGTTCATCCTATCTGCCACTCCATTTTGCTATGGTATATGTCGTATAGTGCGATGCCTCACTATACCTTCTATCTTGCAGAAGTTATCAAATGGATCCTTGTAGAACTCAAACGCATTGTCAGTCCTCAGAGTCTTGACTTGTTTTCCACTCCTTTTCTCAACCATGGTTTTCCACTCCTTGAAATTCTCAAACAACTCATCTTTTCTCTTTAGAAAGTACACCCAAACCTTCCTTGAGTAATTGTCAATGATCGTCACAAAGTATGAAAATCCACCATGAGACTTCACTAGAGCTAGACCGCATAGGTCCGAGTGAATATATTCCAAGATGTCCTTGTTTGTGTGTTAACTGGTACCAAACTTCACTTTGTGATGCTTTCCTTTGACGCAAGCTTCACAAAACTTTATCTTTCTACTAACCTGCCCACTAAACAACGCTTCTTTACTTAGAAATGACATGCCCTTCTTACTCATATGTCCCGACCTACGATGCCACAACTCTGTCTTGTCACCACCTTCATTCAAGGATTAGGAGATAACCATTGTTCTCATAACTGTGCTGCTTTCCAGGATATAAATCCCTCCACGATTCATTTTTCCCTTCATTATAACCAGAAAACTAAAGGTTTTAACCCAGTCACCATCACCAACATATCTCATCCCATTCTTAGCCAAAGTGCCAAGAGAAATTAAATTATTCCGAAGTTCCTGAACGTATTAATAATGTAACTGTCTTACCATACCATCATGCATCTTGATACGCGTAGTGCCACTACCCTTGAGATTGCTCACCCTATCATCACTCATCTTGACTGTGCATTTCCACTCTTTGAAGGAGTTGAACCGGTCATGTAATAGGATGCTACAGAATCCAAGACCCAAGCATCTGCAGAACTAGATGTACTTACAGTCAGTACATCACCATCGTACCCTTCATTAGAACTCTCCCGAACCATGACAACAATGTTATTTTTTGTCACACCCCCAAACCGGAACGGCGGAAACGTTCGGGGGCGGAGGACTTCAGGTAAGTATCATAACACATGCAATATAGTAATCAAAGTACAAACAACCATTGCATTAATAAGTATAAGTTTTACATAAGTGTTTAAACATTACATATTCAAACACCAAAGTAGGTACAGTAGAAGACAAGAGACGCGGTACGGTACTAGGTAGTCTTCTCAAAAGCATCGGGAGTGTACCTATCTACTGGATTCCTGAGAATACAAGTTATTTGGAAAGAGTATATCAGCATTTAAGCTGGTGAGTTCATAAGTATTATAGTTCTGTTAAGTATACTCTAAGTTCTTTGGAAAAGTTCACTGGTTCCTCCAGAAAATTGTATATTTCCTGAGGTGATAGATTGATAACGTCAATAGTTTCCCTCTGTAATTACTTAGTTTATACTAATTATATATAACCCAATATCGAATGGACAGTTAAATGGGTGTATCTGCCCTAAGCCCACAACCAAACAAGGAACAGGAAGTAAGGCGGAAGTCATACATTGCACTCTCAATCGAATATTACTTATGCATAAATCTGATGTAAAAACTAAGGAATTATAGAATTAACCACTAAATGTCCTTTTTGTTATACTAGTTTACAGAAAGTGAATGAGTAAGTTCCCATTTGTAAAAGTGGTTTAATCCCATAAACCGTTTCATTTGTAAAAGTGGTTTAATCCCATAAACCGTTTCCTTTGTAAAAGTGGTTTAATCCCATAAACCGTTTCCTTTGTAAGAGTAGTTTAATTCCATAAACTGTTTCATTTGTAAAAGTGGTTTAATCCCATAAACCTTTTCATTTGTAAAAGTATTCTTAGTTATATCCGTTCTACAGTAAAAACCTTAGTATTAATCCTGCAAAATATTATATTATCCATAATACTGCCTTGTGGTTTTAAATGTTCAAAAGCAGAAGTACAAGTATATTTACCATACTTGATTTCATGATACGTAGTTTTTACTGTAAGTAAAAACTAACAGAAGGTATATTTGGTCAGGATGTAATTATCTTTTCTTACTTTTTAAGAGAAGTATATTACTTAGTAATTCACTCGTTGTTTTATCCATGTGAGTTCTATTAACCATACTAATATGACTGATATGCCTGTGGCGACGTTCTTCATCCAGCTTCTTACAAATTAAGAAGGTCGACTATGATTACAAAGGGGGAGATTGTAAGGGTCAAAATGTTGTAATTAGTCGAGGTGTATTTTGCACTCTTCGAATATTTTGTAATCTATTTTACTAAGGTGCTTTTATTCGAAGCTTAAGTGTCTATGCCTTAGTATATTTTTTGTACGCTTTCTGTTCCCTATAAATAGGGATATTTACTAGAGTTAGATAAGTGTTTTTTTACAGACCTGTCTTTGTACTCTGTAAACATTCGAAAGCATAATAGAGCTGATACAAGATTATATTTACATCCGGTGTTCAATCTCGCATTCTTACTTGATTTTATACTCTGATTCATTTTATACTCGATTCATTAATTCATCAATTGGTATCAGAGCAGGAATCACATATGTGATCTGATTTTCGCCTATTCAAAAAGTTTTTGAATCAACTTTTTGGTTCAAAAGTTGTCGCGCTTTTTGATAGTGAAAAATTTGTCTAGATTTTAGTTTGTGATTCGATTCTGCATTTGAATTGTTGAATCGAGTGTTCTTCTTGAAATTCCGATTTGATTCAACTAGTTTGTTTTCAAATTTCCAAATTTTCTTCAAAATTTTCAAAATCATCTTCCGTACAACAATGGCGAGCTTCAATCTCAATTCAATGACATCGTTTTCTCATATGTTAGGATCATCGACCAAAATTCCAATGCTAATCCCTGAATATTATGATCAGTGGGCTGATCGTATGCAGGATTATCTGAATGGTCTTGATGAAGAATTATGGTCATGTATCACTGGAAATGTCGATGTTCCAGTGAATGTTCAAGCAACTGGATCATCTTCTGCAAGTTCTGGAGTTGAAAATCAAACTGATCGTCTGAAGAAACTGGAGAAGAGATGTATGAGGGAATTGCGAGGAGCTTTATCTCCAGTTGTGTACAATTACGTAAGGAGTTGTACAACTGCTAAGGAGATCTGGAACAATCTGAAAGATAAGTTTCAAGGAAGTGAAAAGACGAAAATCAATTCAGTCAAACAGTGTTTGGTCGAACTGAAAGATTTCAGACAAAAAGAAGGTGAAACAATTGAAGTTTACTATGATCATCTGAACGAGTTAATCTATCGATGCAACCGCTATGGAATTACCAGGACTTCAATGGAATTCAATCTCATCTTTGTGATGGGTCTTCGAAAAGAATGGAGAAGCGTGAGTATGATGGTGAAGAATCAACAAAGTTTTGATACATCAACTCTCAATGATTTGTACAATCAGTTGAAGACACACGAAATTGAGGTTAATGAAATAGCTGAGGAATCGAAGCTAAATTTGGGAGGTCTATTGGCACTTGTGTCCAAGATATCTGAGAAAGAACCTGAAAATGGTGATTCAGAGGAAGAAGAGGGATTCATCATGAGTTCGGATGATGAGGCAATAGCATTTTACTCGAATAATCGTGTTAAGAAGTTTTTCAAAAAGCCATTCAATGCGAATGCTAAGCTTGCTGAGGTAAAAGGAAGTGCTGTGAGTAAAACTGTTGTTGAGGAGAAAAAGAAGGATGTGAAGAAAGATTCGAAGGTGTCTGAAGGAAAGAGTGAGAAGAAACTGAAAGGTGATGCTGGAATAGATTGTCATTATTGCAATGGAGCCAATCATCTTGCGAATGATTGTATGCTTCGGAAGAAGGATGAGAGGAAGAATAAAGTAAAAGATGAGGCTTATTATGCAGAGATGCTTGTGGAGGTTCGTGCGAAAGCTAAGAATTTGTCACTGGTCGCAAAGGGTGAACAGGAGGAGGATGGAACTTATCAAATCTGGTCATCCGGATTAGACGATGAAGAAATGAAGAATCCAACACATGGAGCAATGTATGCGAAGATGGTGGAGGACTCAGATGAAGAGGAATTCAGAGTGAAAGGAAGATGCTTCGTATCCAAGGCAGCAGACAAATCTCTAATGACAACAAAGGTACGTAATATTCTCGAATCTTTTAATATTCCTACAAATGCTTATGACTCTGAACTAATATCTTTTGATGAGACTGTTACTTATTTTGATTCAATTATTGTGTCTGCTAGCAATGAGGCCAACAAGTTGTCCATGGAGTTATTAGAGACCAGAAAGAGATTAGACATGAAAATAAGTAAAGTTGATTGTTTGGAATTACAGATAACGAATATTATGTGTGATAGGGATACTTTATCAAATGAAGTCAAACTTTTACTAGCACAAAGAAACATATATTTTAATTCTGCTAAGAGACTTTATGGCAAATTAACTAATTTACATCATTCTTGTGAAATAAGTAAAGAGCAACATAGAAAATTATTACCTTTTCTAACATACGAAAGAGCTAAGGTAGATAATATTTCGTATGATTGTGAGAAGATAATAGCTGAATTTGACAAAGTTCCTGATGACAGATATAAATATGGAATTGTCAAAATTGATGAATGTCTTGATACGAATGAATTAGTTAACATAGTGAATGATACTTTGACTAAATCTGAACAAATTCAAATTTTGAAAAAGACTGAGAATTCAACATCTGATTCTCAATCTAATTTTGCCGATATTGAAGATAATTCTGACAATATTAGTGAAATTAGTGATCTTGAGGATGTTGATTGTTCCCAGTTGTCTATTGTTAATGTTGCATCAACATTTAAAGGGAAAGAAAAAGTTAAGGACTTGATGGTTACGAAAGAAACTGATATACCCTCAACTTCGAAAGTTTGTGATTTGGACTTCGTGGATATCAGAGATAGTCAAACTGATGGTAGCGATGATGAAAATGAAGAGCAAATTTCGAAGAAAAAGAAATTTTCAAAGGAAGAAGAAATTCCTCGAATTGTGGTTGATCAAGTGTATGGTGATACACAGAAGTTCGAAAAAGTAATGAATGAACAAGGTGTTCACTATCTTGAAACGAATACTGTGGTTTATCCAAATTTCAAGTGTACAGATGATATCATTTTTCCAAATCAAGTATTCGTAACTATTGGAAATGTTGAGAATATCAAAACAGAATTAAAGAAGTTAGTTGAAGAAGATAATTTGAAAACAACTGATGAAAGTTTCTTTGCAAATCAAAGCACAGTTGAAAACAATCTAACAAAGAGTGGAAAAATCAAAAATTGAAAAAGAGATTTCAAAACGAGTTGTAATGGAAAATGAAAATGTTGTCAAATTAAACTCCAAGGAATTCAAAGATCAAATTGACAAATTTTCGAAGGAAAATAACATTTCAAAAAGACAAGCTAGGAAGAAAATATTTTGGCAGATTATTGAGTCTCAAAAGATGTCAGATGAAATGACAAAAACAGATTCAACAACTTTTTCAAACAAAAAGAAAAATCCCGCTCAAACAAATAAATACTTGTCTGAATCACAATCACACAAAAATGTTTTCAAAGCTAAAAATTCCTCTTTTTCATCAAATAATCAACCTTCATCACAATCAAATCATTCAAGGTCTGAAGTGAATAAACAACCAAAGTTTTCGAAAGTTTCAGAAACTAATCTTCCAAGAAAATTTTCAAATAAATCAAAGACAACTCAAAAATTCTCTCAACGTCAACATTTTAAATCAACTGTTGATACATCTTATGCTCAATCTTTTCTAACCAATCCAAAAGTTGATTTTGTTCCTCAAAAGCCAAATTTTCCTAATCATACGAAGAAACAAACTTTGAAAATTTCACATGAAAAAGGGATAACTTCAAGGAAGAACATTGATCATTGGCTTGAAGGCAAAGGAAAAATGTATCAGTCGAGTACATTTTCAAAGGAGCAAATTCACAAAGCCTATGAGAAGTATGTGAATACTTCATCAAACGGCAGTTCATCTTCTAAGGATTCGAACATATCAGTCAAAACATGGAAACCAGTAATGAAAGCAAAGAATGTACAATCACAAAATCAGAGTACGAAGGTTAATGTCAGTAAACATCCAAAACCATCAAAATCTTATGTTTCAGTTCCTATAAATGATGATGTGAACTTAATTGATAGTCTCAAAACCAAAGTTTGTGATTGGGTTAAAAGTTCTTCATTACATTCGAAATTGAAGTCTAATTTCCAAGGACCCAAAAAGCCTTGGGTACCTAAATTTTTCCACTGATTGTAGGTACTATGTGACAAGCAATATGATAATAAATGATACATTGATAGTGGTTGCTCTCGTCACATGACTGGGAAGAAAGAGAATTTACGTGATTTTTGAAGCCTAAAGAATGCTGGAGTAGTGAAGTTTGGTAACAATAAAAAATGTCAAGTCAAAGGATATGGGAAGATCACGAACGGACAATTCACAGTGAATCGTGTTGCTTATGTTGAAGGTCTTCAACATAACTTGATAAGTGTCTCACAACTTGTTGTGGGCACTAGCAATCAAGTTCTTTTTGATGAAGAAGGAAGCATTATTTCGAATGTCAACACTAAAGAAGTTTTGCGTAAATAAAAAAGGAAAGGTGACATGTTCACTTTGGACATCAATCCGATAGTAGGCAAACCTGCTATATGTTTTCTTTCGAAAGCTGCATCAGACTTAAGTTGGCTTTGGCATCGACGACTTTCTCATCTCAACTTTTGAAACATTAACAAACTTGTTGTACAAGATTTGGTAAGAGGTTTACCTGTACTTAAATTTGATAATGATTCTTTATGTGCAGCTTGTGAAGTTGGCAAGCAATATAAACAAGGTCATCCGATTACGATAGATTCGAAAATTGTCGCACCTCTGGAGCTCTTACATATTGATTTGTGTGGTCCATCAACAGTTTCAACACTCAACAAGAAATGGTACATTTTAGTAATTGTTGATGACTTTTCAAGATTTACGTGGGTTTATTTTCTCAGGCTTAAATCCGAAGTTGCACAAATCATGATTGACTTTATCAAAAAGATGGAAACAACATTGAAGAGGATTGTTCGAAAAATTAAGAGTGATCATGGAACTGAATTTAAGAACAATGTTCTTGATTCGTTTTTGGTGGACAAAGGGATTCCACATAATTTTTCATCTCCATACACACCACAACAAAATGGTGTCGTTGAACGAAGAAATAGATCTCTATGCGAAGCAGCAAGGACTATGCTGGCATATGCGAATCTTCCACAATACCTTTGGGCTGAAGCAATATCCACCGCATGTTTTACTCAAAACAGATCTTTCATCCATCGTCGTTTTAACATCACTCCATATGAAATACTCAACAATCGAAAACCTAATGGTAAAATTTTCCATGTTTTCGGATGCAGGTGTTTCATTATGAATCTCAAGGATAATCTTACAAAATTTCAAGCTAAAGCAGATGTAGGGATTTTCTTGGGATATTCACATAATTCAGTTGCATATCGTGTGTTGAACAAAAGAACATGAAAATTTGAAGAAACTTTTAATCTTACATTCGATGATTGCTATATTAAACAAACTGAAACGCATTTTGAAAATCATCCTATTCTAAAAGAAATACAAGATGAATCTGAACCTTCACAAACATTGGATATTGATTATGATTTAATTTTTGGTATTTCAGATCATGTTGTTGATGCTGAAATTAATGCAAAAGATAATCATCTCTCTGAATTAATGAAGTTTACTGATGATTCAACATCCACATCTCCAGAAATAGGCAAAAGTATGCAAAATAATCCAGTGGAGGGGGAGAACTTGGATTCGAACAATTTAGTTGAGGGGGAGCATTCTTTCGAGGGGGAGAATGAGAGATTGAATGCTGATGTTGAGGGGGAGCATAATGTTGAGGGGGAGCATTTAGAAAACATTGAGAATAATAATGATTTTGATGATGTTTGTTCGATTGCAGGTTCAAAAAATGATGATTTATACGAAGATGCACCTTTGGAATTTGATCCAGCTTATCCGCCAATGGAAAAGTGGACAAGAGATCATCCGAAGGATCAAGTAATTGGGAATCCACAAGAGGGTGTTTTAACAAGAGCTCAAATTCGTGCAAAGAATGAGGTATTGAATACTCATCAAGAATTTTGCATGTTTAATGTTTTCATCTCTAAAATTGAACCAAAAACAGGTAAGGTTGCAATGGAACACTCAGATTGGGTTGTTGCGATGCAATATGAATTGTCTGAATTAAAAAGAAACAAGGTTTGGAGATTAATTCCTAAACCTGAAAATGTTTCGATTGTCGGGTTAAAATGGATTTTCAAAAACAAAACCGACAAAGATGGAAATATCGTTCGAAACAATGCCAGACTTGTTGTTAAAGGATATTCACAACAAGAAGGTATTGACTATGAAGATACTTTTGCCCCTGTCGCAAGACTCGAGGTTGTTCGTATATTTCTGGCTTATGCAGCTCACAAAGACTTTGATGTTTATCAAATGGACGTGAAGTTTGCATTTTTAAATGGAGAGCTTGAAGAAATAGTTTACGTGGAACAACCCCCAGGTTTTATTAACGAAGAACATCCTGATCATGTTTATATTTTAGATAAGGCAGTTTATGGTTTAAAACAAGCACCACGAGCATGGTATGCAACTCTTACTTCATTTTTGAAGCAATCTAAATTTAAACAAGGATCTGTTGACCCCACATTATTTCGAAAGAAAGTTGGGAATCATCTCATGCTTGTTCAAATTTATGTTGATGATATTATTTTTGGCTCAACTGACCCTGCCTTGTCTAGAGAATTCGAAGATCTGATGAAAAGTAAGTTCGAAATAAGCATGATGGGAAAAATCAATAATTTTCTTGGACTGAATATTCGTCAAAGCAGAGAAGGAATTTTTATTAATCAAGAAAAATATACGAAGAATCTGCTAGAGAAGTTTGGATTGACGAATAGCACAAAGTTACGAGTTCCTATGGCAACTGGCATAAAGTTGACACCTTCGTTAGATAAACCTGCAGTTGACCTAAGTCTTTACAGGAGCATGATTGGTTCATTACTTTATCTAACAACAAGTAGACCTGATATCATGTTCTCTGTGTTTAATTTTGCTAGGTATCAATCAAATCCACGAGAACCACATCTCAAAGCTGTGAAGAATATCTTTCGTTATCTTAAAGGAACAATTTCGTTAGGATTGTGGTATCCTTCGAAAACTGGGTTCTTTGTACAAGCGTATTCGGATGCAGACTTGGGTGGTTGTAATCTTGATAGAAAAAGCACAAGTGGCGGATGTCAATTTCTCGATGGCAAATTGGTGAGCTGGCAGTCGAAAAAGCAAACATGTGTATCAATTTCAACAGCTGAAGCAGAATATGTGGTTGCTGCTGCTTGCACATCACATATTATATGGATTCAAAGTCAATTGCGTGATTATGCAATTAATATGAAAAAGATTCCATTATATTGTGATTCTCAAAGTGCAATAAGAATTTGTCGTAATCCTGTGCAGCATTCGAAGACTAAACATATAGCTCTTCGTTATCATTTCATCAAGGATCACGTGGAGGATGGAAATATTGAAGTGCATTTCGTGAAAACAACTGATCAGTTAGCTGATATTTTCACGAAACCTTTAGATGAAAAATCCTTTGTAAAAATTTTAGAAGGACTTGGAATGATCGATGGAAATTCTGTTCCATGCGAAAAAGGAGAATGATGGTTGACCAGGAATGATTCAGAGGCGCTGAATAAAAGACAATGCAAGGTCATTCAACGTTCAGAAGTTACTGTTCATAGTCAACGCTTCGACCCCTTCGAATTCGTAGATTTATCATTTTTCAAGGGTTGATAAAATTTCGTCTATTTGCAACAAGTACATTTTGTTTGTCATTTAATTTTCGAAAAATTAAAAATACAAAAAGATTTTCGTTTGTTTTGTCATTTAGTTTTAGAAAAATTAAAAATCCAAAAAGATTTTTGTTTATTTTGTCTTAATTTTCGAAAAATCAAAAACATCAAAAATATTTTCTCTTTATTTTCGAAAAATGAAAACAACAAAAATATATTGTTTCTTATTTCTTTTAGTACTTTGTTCCAGATATTCATGATGATAAACAGTGGATAATACCTGCAGTACTAGGTCAGGTAAATTTATCTTACGAATCTTTAAATTTTTGAACTAGTTAAGTTGTCCCTAGAAGCATGCTGCTGCATGTTGTCCAAAGCCTCCAATGACTCAATGTGTGTGTACGAAAGCCTTAATGAAATATTTCATACGAAAATTTCTTCCAAATCAGGCTTGTATTCACATTAATCTCCTGAGCTACCTGACTCTTCTTACAATGAGTTAAGAGTTTACTGTTTTGTCCAAATATAACAGAGGTACATTCCATGTCTTTTATCCATATTTTTCATCCAAAAAGTTCTTACACGATCACACACGAAGACATATGTCCGAGAGGTCTCTGAACACACCAATCGAGACTTAGACATACCAAAAATCTGTGTTCATGATCTGATATCATGAGACTGTGATGAATGGAAACCCAATAATCTAAACTTTTAAGGAATTGCCGGGGAACTATGTTCCAGATTTTCACGAAACCTTTGTTTCAGTACCCACATTCGAAACTCAAAATCATATTCTGTTCATATGAGTGATCTTGATCAAACATTCGAAACCCATGATGTTTGTTACCCAACAAGATCCAGCATAATTTTTTTTTCTGGTGAATATGCTTTCCGTGTGAGTTTCATTCGAAATCCAAAGTCACTTAAAATTTTTCAAAGCAAACTTGTCACTGATTACAATGGTCAAACAAGTAATTTCTGTTACAATTTATCACCTTATGTTTAGGATGATATGTAACGAAATTTTTATAACTACCCATGAACCCGTATAAAAGAAGCCCTTCGGTACTTCTCTTCAAGTATTCGATTGTATTTCACGGGAACACACACAAGCTGTTGATCAGCTCTCTTGGTGATTAACGAAGAAATCTTTGCCCTGGGTTATATCAGGCTTCGTGTCAAATTGATATTTTGACATCACAGTATCCCAAATTTTTCTTTTTATTGCTTCTCGTCTAAATTTTTTTTGGAACACTGCACTCACGAAATCCTTGAGGTTCTGAGTAATACCAACTCAGGCTAATGATTTCAAACATCTGGCATATGACTTCGCTTTTCATCCCAAAAGTGAAAGAGCCTTTCCTCCATCCGAAGGATGCTGACGATTACTATTCCTTGACGAGACACGAACATACTGTGGGAGGAGACGTTTCCTTGTTTCAAGGCGATGTGACAGTTACTTTTTGACACCTGGACATTTTTTGGCAGACTGATGCGACTTTTAAGGTGCCACGTTGGATAACATTAATTGCACATCCCGCTTCAAATTCAAATTCTAGGGTTACATATAAAATGGGATTCCAAGGTCTCTTATCAGTTCACGTGTTCATAGTAAAAAAATCCCAATTTTCTCTCATCATCAAAGGTTTCAAACTCTAACAATGGCGACTTATGTTCATGTTGATGTTGATCCTTCTCACACCACTGAAGATGTGACTTCATTACCGATTATGAAGATTCAAGGGACTAATTATCAATTGGATGTTGATGTTTCTCAATACCCTGAAGAATTGAAGATGTTAATTGTTGCTTTAAAGAGTTCTGTTCTGTCAAAGGCTATGTTCAGTTCGTTTTCAGTTCCGATGTCATGGCTTTCTCAAGCAGGATTAACGGCTACATACAACAAAGCTTTTGATCCTATTACTTTTAATCTGGTTAATGACAAAAAGGTCAGATTGTCAAAGAAACTCTTTTGCCAAATTCTTGAAATTACAAATTCACCACCTTATGTTGATTTCACTTTCCCTCAAATTGTTCATATGTTCAATGAGATGGGTTATCAACCACAACTAACTAAGATCAATGATTTTAAGAAATCTGGTCTTCCTAGTATCTTGAATTTTCTATTTGGTATTTTTCTGAGGTGTTTAACTGGTAGAACTGTGGGTCTCGATAAAGGACGAATGAAGGTATATGCCATGGTTGCTGGGCTATACTATGATCTTCAAGTGGACTATTCTACACAGTTATGGAAGGAATTTCAAAAGAGTGTAGAACACACAGATGTTCTTCATGGAATTTCATGTGCGAGGTACTGGAGCTTGATTATCCAATATTTTTACAACAAGGAGGGAATTTTGGTACCCAATGATGAAGAAAAAGCTGTTTTCCAGACATTTCACAGTCCGAAGGATGTCACAGATAATGTAGAAGATTTTCCATTTGTGGCTCGTATTCCTGATGCTATGCTAAAACGAGTTGATCCTTCGAATTCTGTCTTGGTGGCTTATTTGAAAACTATTGATTCTACTGTAGAAACTGGGACAGATGATCTAGAGCATGCCAATAGTGGTTCAACCTATACCAGAAGTATCCCCCAATAGTCACAAGATCTCGAGGTTTATTCCATCAAAACCTGACTATCATAGGGTTAATTTACTTGACGATGAAGGAGATAAGGATGAATTCCCCAAGATCACTGACTAGAGCATGCCAATAGTGGTTCAACCTATACCAGAAGTATCCCCCAATAGTCACAAGATCTCGAGGTTTATTCCATCAAAACCTGACTATCATAGGGTTAATTTACTTGACGATGAAGGAGATAAGGATGAATTCCCCAAGATCACTGACTATTCAATTTATGTGGATGTTTCAGGTCTGATCTTCGCTATGCAAGATCTTGGCAATAAAGCAAAGTGGACAAGGAAAGGAGAAAAATCAACTAGCTGGAAAGACAAATCTATGTGGTGTACATACCATGAAGATTTTTGCCACAATACTGAGGTGTTGGAACCTGAAAGTGAACCTCTACCAATCTCTAACCTTTGGAAGTTCCAAAGTTAGTCTTATGTCCGAAGTGGAATATGGTCTGGAGTCAGTCTATGGTTAGAAATGAAGTTAGTGTCCGGAGTAGAGAGTATGTTCGAAGAGAAAATGTTCCGAGATTGTGTATCCGTGTGCATTAATTGTTCTTGTCGCTTTGCTTGATGTAACTTTACATAGGACTTAGTTTATTTTGTCAAAATGGATAATCAGAGTGTGAGAAGTAACTCCTTTATCCGCTTATATATATGTAACTTGGTTTGTACGATGTACCTCTTACTCCTACATAAGGAGTGTTTAATGACAAGAATAAATGATGAATTGTTCCACCAAAGATTGCTATATTTCAATTTACTTCACTTGCATCTTTCTCTCAAATCAAAACTCTTTCAAACATTCTACTTGTTTATTTATTGTCTTTACTTTGATTATACTCATTACTCCATATTCAATACTTGAATTACTTTGTTGATTCTCATCTTCAGTCTCGACTGGTCTTTCCAGACTTGACTGGAACAATTAATCCGAAGCAGACATTGATCTTAAGCATTGACTCAAGGTTTGAGTTTTCGAGCCTTGTCCCTGCGCAATCAGATCCTTGTTCTCACAATTGGTATCAGAGCCTATGTGGTTTTCCTTTGAGTCCATAAGAACAAATTATAGTTGATTCGAGATTACCTTGGTATTTCGATCATGACTATGTTCAGGATAAAAGTTTTTCTATATACCACTTTCGCTCAAGATATCTTAACTTCAATGGATTCTTCTAATTCTCAACAAATGTATTCAATGCAAATAGAAAATAGTGTGGGTTGCCCTACCCATGCCCCACTGCTAGTTGTTGAAGAGTATGATCACTGGAAAGTCAGAATGGAAATATTTTTACTTGGAAAAGAAAAAGGTGAAGCTATCTGGAGATCTGTTAAAGAAGGTACTCATGTTCCAATTCGAACCATTGTTAGAGATGCTGCTGCAGCTCTCATGGGACAGGATGATCAACGTCAAGCACCTCTCACTACTAATGACATTGAAATGCTACATGCAGATCCAGTTGCCTTATCCGAAATGGTGTTTGGTGTTCCACCTTCTCTCTTTGAGCACATTAAACTGTGCAAATCTGCTAAAGAGATTTGGGACACCCTTCAAGACTTGTTCAAAGGATCAGAGAACATGAAGGATAAGCGCCTAACATCCGTTGTCAATGAGTTCAACACCTTTACTACAACTCCTTGTGAATCTGTTGCCTCAACCTCAAACACATAACAAATCAACCTGAACAACATGACAGCTCATGGGATAGTCCGAACCCCACTCGAATACAACCTCAAGTTCATTAACAGCCTCAGAAAGGGATGGGGAAATGTGAAATCATGTATTCAGAGGAATGGATCTCTGAAAAAGCTGAAGCTCTACCAATTGTTCGATAAGCTTCAAGGTCATGAATCAAATGTTGCACAAACCCTACGTGAACTCACTGGAGGTCCTCTAGCTTTACTCAGTTCCTATGATCCACAAACTCCGAACCTGATCGTATCGGACCCTTTCACTGCTATTGTTCCGTATATCCCTCCTGTTCAACCCTCACCTCCAATCATACCTACTCCCACAAACACCAAATATCAATCAGTGGTTGACCTTAACCCTGAATAAGTGAACTCCGAACTCTGTTTCCAACAAGAGTTTTCTTTGCTTTCCATGAGATGCAATCGTCCTTTTAACAATCCATATAACAACCGTTTCCAGGCTCCTCACCAAAATAGCCGTTTCCAGGCTCCTCACTAAAATAACCCTCAACCATTCAAAAAACCTTGAGAAAACCCACCTTCTTACAAACCTAACCTTCCTACACCAAATCACACCTCAGAATCTTCACAGACTCCAAAGTCAGACAAACCCAAAATTATATGTCACAAATGTGGTCATGCAAATCACTTTGCCAAAGACTTCTTAGCTGAAGTCCTATACAACCCAATATCAAGGATTATGCTTACTATGCACTCTGAGCTCAAGAAATGGCAGAGAGTGAAAAGGCTTTTGTTACAACTGTATCAAGAGATGTGGGAGGATATTGGTCTTCTAGAGATGATGATGATGTGTGTACTGGAAAGAACATGTGCATTATGGCTAGACAAACAATTGCATGTGATGTAGGATACTGGTTGTCCGGATCAGAGGATGACTATGAAGATGCTAAACCAAACTACTGCTACATGGATACCAACGACCCACCAAGTAGAAGCATCGTTCAACAGGTAAAATCTATGATTATTGATAATAAATTTGATTTGTCCCTTTGCGAACCACATCTAACCCAGATTCAATCAGATATGAACATCATTTACAAAGCTTATGAGTCATCCATAGAAGCCAGTGAGAAGACGGAGGGTGAATTAAGTCGTCTTAGATTACGTTTTGAGGATAAGAAGTTAAAAATAGAGTCTTTAGAACGAGAGCTTGTAATGTCAAAAGATGAATGTATCATTCTTAAAGAGAAATGTGAAATCACTTATTCTGAAAGAAATGTTTTAATTTTTGATAACAAACGTCTCAATGCTAAAATATATGCCTTGCATAATTCCATTGGCATTCTTGAAGCAAATGAACGGATGACTCACAATTTTCGTCATCCTTGGTTAAAAGCTCTTGGTCTCGGAAGCGAGTTTCCGAAACCTATTGCTCGTCCCTTGAAGGAGTTGCAAAACCTAACTTTTATGGGAGACATTCCGAACATCAAACATTTGGACACCCCTGTCTCGCCTTTGTCACCCCTTCTTGAGACTTCTGAACAATTTGCATAATTAATTCCTGAGTTTCAACCTATAGTGTTCAAGTGTCCTGATTCCACGCATTTTCCGCCTCTGACAAACCTGGACCTAAATCAGACCCCAGAAACTCACTCTAGTATTCCAAACACTGTCGTTCAAATTCTGAATCACAACCCTCCTAACAATTGTGTTTTTGAGGAAATCTCTCCGGAGACAACTGGACCTAATTCCTCTAAGTGTGTTTGGGCATCCTTAGATAGTGACATTGATGATTCATCAAATTCATTTGATTCTGATCCACAAGTGATTTCCAAAAAAATCTTGTGCCAATCAATCTTTTGTTTAACAATCCTTCTGTAGGAAAAACTTCCAAATCTTCATTTCATTCCAAAAAGAAACCCATGCTGAATAGGAAAGATGCTGTTGATCCTAAGGTAGAAGCCTGAAATGCTCACAAAAAGGAAGTTAAGTCGAGACAAAGTTCTAGATTCACTGAGAACTCAAAAAGAGTGTATCTCAGACTACCAACCCACTCACAAAGAATCACAAAACCTTTTCACCCACTAAGATTCTCAAAAGGCCATCTAATCCTCCCAATACCGTAGAACATAAGAAAGTGGTCAGTCCTACCCCGAAAAATCCCATTGTAGGTATTAAATCTGTTCGAACTAACTCTCATCAGACTGTTTCATTTGTTTTCATAGCCAAACCTGATGGTACAATTTTCAAACCTCAACAACTTTCAAAACCAAATGTGTCATCAACCAAAGAACAAGTTGTTAAGAAAACAGTTTCTCAAAAATCTTCAAAACAAAATCTTGTATGGAAAGTAAAAAATCACAAAGATGAAACTAGAACTCCAAGAGACACAGTGTTTCCCACTGCTCCGGAAGTTGAGTGTCTGAGAAAAGTTGTTCCGAACCCTCGTGTCATTGAGTATGATTATTGGATAGATGAAAAAACCGTGGCCTTCTGTTTGTTTTCTAAGGAATCTCAAGACAAACCTTCCAAACCACCTGTTGCTCAAAAGTCACAACCGAAGCTTAAGACTCATGCCTTTGTCCCAAAATCGAACTCGGAGCCTAAAAACTCCACAACTCACTAATTTTTCAGGCACTCTATGCTTCAGAGTAAGAAAGAATATGGTATATTAGTAGTGCTTGCTCCGTGCATATGACGGGGCAGAAGGACTTTCTGCGAGATCTCAAAATTTCACCAAATGCTGGCTATGTGACGTATGGCAACAACTCCAACTCTCAGATCAGAGGTTATAGCATCCTTATAAATGGCAACTTCTCCATTTCGAACGTGGCAGATGTAGCTGACTTGAAGCGTAATTTGATAAGTGTGGCTTAACTCATTAATGCAAATCAATGAGTTGAATTCTGCAAGAAACACATCTATGTCATGTCAGAAGACCGGGGGAATGTTTAATCAAGTCAAATTGCAACAAGAACATGTATCCTCTTGACATCAACATGATCATTGGCAAGCCCCAGCTCTGCTTACTCTTAAAAGCTGTTCGTGACCTCATTTGGTTATTGCATAGGAGGCTTGCTCATCTGAACTTTAGATATATGAATGATCTTGTTTCCGGTGGAATGGTAATAGGATTTCCACTCCTCAAATTCGAAAATGATCATTTATGTGCTGCATGTGAGTGTGGAAAGCAATCGAATAAGGGTCATCCCATTATCATTGAAAAATCCATCTCGGAGCCGTTAGAACTTTTGCAAATTGATCTGTGTGGATCCTCAACAGTAGAGAGTTTGCATCACAAAAAATACATTCTTGTGATTGTGGATGACTTTACTAGGTTCACGTGGGTCTTCTTCCTAAGGCTCAAGTCAGAATCAGCCTCCGAACTCATCAACTTTATCAAAGGAATTGAAGTTCTCATCAAACTTCCAGTAAGACGAATCCGAAGTGACAATGGTTTGGAATTCACAAATTCCACCATTGAGAACATTCTCACCGAAAAGGGTATTGACCACAACTTTTCTACTCCTTACACTCCACAACAAAATGATGTAGTCAAACGTCGCAACAGAACACTTGTTGAAGCTGCTCGATCCATGCTTAACTTTGCAAATCTTCCACTCTATCTTTGGGCTGAAGCTGTTTCAACTGCATGCTTTACTCAAAATAGGAGTATCATCAATCGACGCCTCAATAAGACACCGTATGAAGCCATGAACGGTGGGAAGCCAAGTATCTTTTTTCTTCAGATTTTTGGATGTAGATGCTTCATAAAGAACAATCGTGATCAGCTTAAAAAGTTCCAACCCAAAGATGACGGGGCTATCTTTCTTGGATACTCTGCTAAATCAAAGTCTTATCGAGTTCTTAATCGGCGAAATCGTGTTCTGGAAAAAAGCTTTGATGTTACCTTTGATGAAAATTTCGTTCGGAGTTATGGCCCAACCCATGTTACAACTCATATCATTGAATCCAATGCTCCAGCGCCAGGATGTCCGAACCAACAAAAAATCTATGGAGTTGACTTTGAAACCTTGTTCGGACCCTTAGAAACAACTCTTGATTCTAAATCTCGAACAAGACAAACCTCATCAATCGAAGCTCCGGTTTCCCAAAATTTTTCAGGTCCGACACCCAGTTTTCCTCTATTTGATTCCGAACCGTTTCAACCTTCTCAGGTTGAGAGGGAGAATGGTCAACCTTCCCTTGAATCAAATGTGGATGGATTCCAAGATGCAGTTGCTGAATTCGACTCTAATCCTATCAACACCGATGATGATCTAAATTTCTTCCAATTTCCACCCGATGATGATGTCAACCTATCCGGTTCAGAAGTTCAGGGGGAGCATCATCCACATGTTCAAACTATTCAGGGGGAGCAACACAACCCCATTGTTGATATAGGATCCTCTACTGCACATGAGCTCCTGAGACTACATTTTTGGACTAAGGATCATCCTCCGAACCAAGTTATTGGAAATCGAAACGCTGGTGTACAAACTCGCTCTGCCACAGGTGTTCAAAATGAATGTCATTTCTCGGCATTTATCTCAATGGTTGAACCCAAATCCATCAAAGAAGCACTAGCACATGTTGATTGGATTACAGCCATACAAGACGAATTAGGAGAATTCGATAGAAATGAAGTATGGACTCTTGTCCCTCCTCCTCAGAATCATCCCATTGTTGGTACTAGATGGGTGTTTCGGAACAAAGTAGACGAAACAGGAGTCATCATTCGGAATAAGGAAAGATTGGTGGCCAAAGGATTCACACAGATCGAAGGGCTTGACTACGATGAGACCTTTGCACCTGTTGCCCGTCTTGAAGCCATCAGAATCTTTCTTGCTTATGCTGCTCACAAAGGCTTTAAGGTTTACCAGATGGATGTCAAAAGTGCTTTCTTGAATGGTGAACTTGATACTGAAGTGTATCTCCAACAGCCACCCAGTTTTGTCAACCTCTCATATCCGAACTACTACTACAACATCCAAAAAGCTGTTTATGGCCTCAAGCAAGCTCCTCGCGCCTGGTACGAAACCTTCACCGAATTTCTCAAGCGTACAGGTTTTCAAAGAGGTATTCTCGATCCTACTCTGTTCCGAAGGTTAAATGAAAAACATCTCATGCTTATCCAAATTTATGTTGACGACATCATTTTTGGATTAACCGATTCATCAATGGTTGCCGACTTTGCTAAGTTAATGGTTAGTCGATTCCAAATGAGCATGAATCGTGAACTAAGCTTCTTCCTAGGTCTCCAAGTTAAACATACCAACAGAGGAATGTTCATTCACCAAGAAAAGTACATCTCAGAACTTCTTAAGAAATATTCAATGGACGCCTGTGCCTCGACAAAGGTACCTATGGGTTTCAGACACACGATCTTTTCGGACCCTTCAGGTGTTGCTGTTGATGAAAAAAAGTATACATGAATGATTGGATCACTACTCTACCTTACAGCAAGTCGTACGGACATCATGTTTTCAACATGTTTGTGTGTCGGACTTCAAGTCAATCTAAAGATGTCTCATCTATTGGCTGTTAAGCAAGTATTCTGGTACCTCTAAGGTACAAAGAATCTCGGAATCTGGTACCCAACAAATGAGAGATTCCTCCTTCAAGCATATTTCGATTCAGACTATGTCGGTCTTCAAGTAGATAGAAAAAGCACATCTGGTGGCTGTCAAATTTTAGGTGGTCGATTGGTTAGCTGGTCATATAAGAACCAGAACTGCATTGCACTCTCAACAGCTGAAGTGGAATACATTGTTCCTGCCAGCTGCACATCTCAAGTTCTTTGGATGAAATTTCATATCTTGGATTATGGTTACCAGTTTCAACAAATCCCAATCTATTGTGATTATCAAAGTGCCATTGTAATTTCACACAATCCAATTCAACACTCTATGACAAAGCACATCGACATACGATACCATTTCATTAAAGATCATGTTTTAAATGGTAACATCAAACTTATTTTTGTTCCATTTGATGATGAAATTGCTGATGTCTTTACTAAGGCGTTAGACGAAACCAAATTCAATGGTTTTCTGAACAAAATGCGTATGATGATGCCTGATCCTCAGTTCTTTCAAGAGGTATGCACTCTCTGATGGTAACATCAGAAAGTAGATCAGTTCCGGAGTAAAATTTTCTCTCATCTCGGAACTATTGCCTCTCGGAATAAATAAGGTCATTTTACATGTCTTTTTATCTGACCACCTCTTGTAGTTTTAAGTTGTACAACTCATTTCATCATATGAAGTCCATGACCAATATAGTCACATTGGTACTAATCTCACCTTGGAACTCAATTCATAAGATCATCCCGGAATTCAAGTCCGGAACGGTATTGAACTCCCATTCCTTGTCTAAGATCAGATTCTTATTGTCTTTGGAACTTTTCAAAATTTCACTCCAGAATCTTTTCAAAATTCACTAGGAAATCTTTTCAAAATTCACTCCAGAATTTCATAAAATTTTTCTCTCCAGACTCTTGGCTCGGGAATCCTTAAAAATTCAATCCGGAGCTTATGAATAAAATGCTTCATTCCGGAATCTCTCTCGGATTTTTCTCATGTTCCGAGATCATTCAATTTTTTTTTCGGAATCTTCATGATCAGAAATTGTTTTCAAATTATTCCGGAACCCTATGGTTCCGAAATCCAATCACATGATAAAGTCCAAAAGGTTTTTAGGTGAAACGTTTTTTAACGGTTACTTTTTAATGATGATTATCTTTTCACCCTCGAAACTCGATCCATGTTGCACACGTCTCTGTAAAGTAAACATCACATCAACCAAGTGACGGTTTCTATTTTTCACTTCTAGCCAATGGGATTTTTAGTCATTGCATGTCAACTCACCTGAAAATGGCAACATAATTAATGTGATCTGTTTCCATTTTCGGATTTGATCATTACCTTTCCGACCCGACCCATTTTCCTGACCTATATAAACCCTCCTTATATCCCCTTTTACCCTTTACGTGCATAAAAGAGCCAAAATTATTCTTATTCCTTCTCTCTCAACTGTGTTCTTCAAACGTTGAACTCCTTTAACAATGGCGTCTTCATCTCCTTCCAAAATCTCCCAAACTGCTCCTGAAGTCACTCAAACCGTTCCCAAAGTCCCCAAAACTGCTGCGAAAAAGAAATCTTCCAAGGGATCATTGTCTTCACAGTCCAATGAACCTTTTCTCAGAGACACGATGCAACTGTTCTCCCTTGCCCCATGGATTTCGACGAGCCCATTCGATTCATGACTGAGTTCATTGGTCATCATCCCATCGCCATTCTACTCACCAAGATACCAAACCCACCAATACCACTTCCTCTTCTTAATACAACGTTCGAGCGTATCAAGATCAAAAATGATGTTCTTGAGACGAAGATCATAGGTGATCGCATCGTACCTGTCCATAAGTCCACATTTCTCAAGGTGATTGGAATAGCAGAAAACCGTTGAAACTTCAAGGTATAAGAACCCACAATAGAAGAATTCCAACTGTTTCTCACTCACATCGGCTATGGCCAAGACAACAAAGAAAAGAAGTTCAAGAAGTTAGCTGTCTCAGGCCTCTAGACCATTCTGATGCACTTCATTGTTAGGGGATTTTCCGACAAACATGGAGGTACAGATACTCTAAGCAAAGACTGGTTGTACGTGGTCTATAGTATCTTCTCTGGCAAGAGCAACGCCGTTGATCTTCCTGAAATCTTGTGGCAAGATTTTTAGAAATTTTCCATAAAAAAGCCCAATGAGATTTCAAGCCCTAGATTGTGGGCCCTGACAATTCAACAAATATTCCGTGAAAGGTCTGAACCAATTCTGGTGGATACGACTTCGAAAGAGTTATTTATTTCTTTCAAAACTGTTAGACATTATCGTATTCTGGACCAAACCGCCTTCGGACCAATTAGACGCTTAGCGGAACATATGCTGGCCATCCTACCTTCCAGATCCATTCACTTGAAACATCATATGGAGACCTCGATTGTGTATAGCACTACACAATCTGCTCCGGTCCCCATTGAGCCCACTCCGGAAGTGGCCAAGACTGTTCCCTCAGGTGGTAAAAAGAAGAAATCTGCCAAGAGAAAATCCTCTCCCTCAAAGCGTAAAGCAAAAAATAGAACTAAAGTCGGTTCCTCGTCTCAATAGGTAGGAGCCAAAGACATTCCGGCTGACTCTGGCCATCCTTTTACCACACCTACCCACTCTTCCGAAGTTCCCTTCGGAGTTTCAAAATCACAAGCACACACACGCACGGGGAGTCTCCATGCAATCCACCCTCACCTTCCCAACAAGGTGCCGATGGTGTTGACAAAAGTTCCTTGCCCCTGGAACAAACCCACGAGTCTCATTGGAAAACCCAGTTCTTTCTACACAAGCACGGTCCGAAACCCCTATTCCGAACCCCAAGAATTCCAAGGCTGGACTAGTCCCTCCAACTTTAGGTGCCTCAACCGGTCTGATACCCGATAAGGGTACATGATGACCAGGTGTTAACGATCCTTTGTGAGAAGATGATGTTGACAGAGATCATACAAGGCATCCGGAACTCACCGGGTCACAAGTCGAAGAAACTCTCATCTCTATGAGGAATAGGGCCATTCAAAGCAACCTGCCCTTCGTTGCCCCTACAGATGAATTCACAGATCTGGAGTTTTCTTCCGAAGAAACGCCAAAGACTCATCTTCATGATGCTATGCACTCCGATCCAAATGAAGAACTCTCCGATGAAATCATGTTCGATCATGATGGCGATTCAATTGTTGATCCTCAGTTGTTCTCCTTATTTCCCTTTCATATAAAGCCATCCTCATCAAGGCCGGATTTCAACTTCGGACTCTTGTCATCATCTTCAGAACTGGTTGACGAAGAAATCAACATTGATGACCAAGCTCACCGAACGCATTTTGGAGCCGAAACAGAATCCACTCCTCACCATGATGATCAGACAACCAATGTAACTCAGGCTGGTCCCTCCATTCCAGAAACTCAAGAAGATGACAGAAACAAGTCCCGGACTTCCACTTCGGACACATGATCATCCGAAGGCAATTACGTTGATCCTTTTTCCCTCCTGGAACTCCGAGACAATGTCTCTGACACCATGAAAAAGGTTGATGCCATGGAAACTTCTGTAGCCGGACTAAATACGAAGATCGATGAAAAGGTTTCCGGACTGGATTCCAAGCTTGATGCAATCCTCAAATCCCTGTCCGAAACCAACAAGTCCGGACCCACTATTGCTGAAAGAGAAGACCAGCTTGATCAACTCACTTCTCTATGCCTCAAGGATACTATCGAAGTAGTTGAACAAAAATATGATGCTTCTGTCGATCACTACCTCGACACAATCACGGAAATGCTCAACGTTCATGATGATTTGGTCAGTGCCATAAATGACCTCATCAAACAAATTAATGTTCGTCATGAGAAGCATATTCAGAGGTTAGAGAAGGAGATCCGGAAGAAAGTTGAGATGAATCTGATCATCGAACAAGTTCTTCTAAAGCTTCTCAGGGCATTTTGGAACATCGTGGATGTTCCGAACCACAAGTTTGACGAAATGCTCACCATACTTTCAGCCCTTTTCGATCATCTCAAAGCTCAGGCTCCCACAGCTGACGCTTATGATGCTGTGAATCTTCAGATGAATCAGAGTTTTCAGAAGGTGTTCGACCGCTTCTGGGAACTTAAAGCTTCTACAGTGCTTGCACCGGTTCCAGGATCCTCCGTTGCAAGAAGGGGAGAAGGACCTAGCTGGAGAAACCAACCATGGAATCCTGTCTCGGAGTTCAGACTCCGAGATGAAAACTCTGATGACTCTTTACAAATCCTTTCAGGTTCCCCAAGTGGTGATAATGATGATGATGACAATGATGATGATGATGATGATATGTACGTCAAGAATGTCATCATATGGATTCCAGCCCCCAAAAAGTTTCCAGCGAAGGTGCTCTCCGAGGAAGAGAAAAGGATTTGGTCAGCAGTATCATGGTCATGCACTCTGGCTGATGTTCTTCATCGAACTCAAGAAATGGCTAAGTCTAAAAACCAATAGTGGTTGACGCCTTTCGGGCCACAACATCAATGCTGCCTCCGATTCCTTCTCCAAAAATCGCTCCTATCGATGAAGGTTCTCCACTCCGGAAGTCGGACGATATTCCGGAACAGGCTCTGTCTTCCTCTCCTCCAAAGTTTGTTGTTGAAAAAAACATGCAACATATCCTATCCACCCTCCAAAAACAGAAAGACAAGGGAAAGAAGCCCATTTCAGACTTCTCCTACTTCACTCCTCCCTTGAAAGAAAAAAAGTGGTTGGGTTCAGGAAGAGATCATTCAAACACTTGAGGAAAGCATTTGGATCCAATCCTTCAAGGATGATAATCCTCTTTGCAGAGATGGAATATTGAAAGATGTAGACATAGTGCCCTCCATGTACTATGATCTTCCGAATCAAGACTCGGACTAGATCAACTTGCCTCTCTCTCCTTTCAGCAAGTTTTACATAAAGTTCGCTCATCTCCATCCGGAAGTTGATCCTCAAATGATCATCCGGACTGAACGTGAAAGATTGAAGAACTTTTTTCCAAGAATGCACTTCCTCAAAAAGAAGTCTGGTCTCGGAAAAGGATCACCAAAATTTCCGGATTTGGAAGGAAGATCTTAACCAAGTTCGAACTTAATTGTGTATTGTTCCGGTACCACATCTTACGAAGAAAACCAAATCAGGAAACCATTACTGAGGCCGACTTCCCTACAATCAACCCAAACGATATTCTCACGATTGCTGCTCACTTCAGAAGCCATCAAGCTGATGATCTTAGCATGACAGATTACCACGCTGCTTTGAGCTTCCTCAAAGATTATGTTGTAGAATTTTGTCGGTACAAATTTGAATTGGCCCATCTATTCGGAACCGAGAAATACTTGGCGAAAATCGAGTTCAAGATCCCAAAAGCTAAAATATTGGCAGAAGGACCCATTGATGAACCAGTGCTAGGATTTGTCTATCTTCAAAGAATATCAAACAAAAAGGACTTCTTCATGATCATAAATTGTTTTCAAATCATTCCGGAACCCTATGGTTCCGAAATCCAATCACATGATAAAGTCCAAAAGGTTTTTAGGTGAAACGTTTTTTAACGGTTACTTTTTAATGATGATTATCTTTTCACCCTCGAAACTCGATCCATGTTGCACACGTCTCTGTAAAGTAAACATCACATCAACCAAGTGACGGTTTCTATTTTTCACTTCTAGCCAATGGGATTTTTAGTCATTGCATGTCAACTCACCTGAAAATGGCAACATAATTAATGTGATCTGTTTCCATTTTCGGATTTGATCATTACCTTTCCGACCCGACCCATTTTCCTGACCTATATAAACCCTCCTTATATCCCCTTTTACCCTTTACGTGCATAAAAGAGCCAAAATTATTCTTATTCCTTCTCTCTCAACTGTGTTCTTCAAACGTTGAACTCCTTTAACAATGGCGTCTTCATCTCCTTCCAAAATCTCCCAAACTGCTCCTGAAGTCACTCAAACCGTTCCCAAAGTCCCCAAAACTGCTGCGAAAAAGAAATCTTCCAAGGGATCATTGTCTTCACAGTCCAATGAACCTTTTCTCAGAGACACGATGCAACTGTTCTCCCTTGCCCCATGGATTTCGACGAGCCCATTCGATTCATGACTGAGTTCATTGGTCATCATCCCATCGCCATTCTACTCACCAAGATACCAAACCCACCAATACCACTTCCTCTTCTTAATACAACGTTCGAGCGTATCAAGATCAAAAATGATGTTCTTGAGACGAAGATCATAGGTGATCGCATCGTACCTGTCCATAAGTCCACATTTCTCAAGGTGATTGGAATAGCAGAAAACCGTTGAAACTTCAAGGTATAAGAACCCACAATAGAAGAATTCCAACTGTTTCTCACTCACATCGGCTATGGCCAAGACAACAAAGAAAAGAAGTTCAAGAAGTCAGCTGTCTCAGGCCTCTAGACCATTCTGATGCACTTCATTGTTAGGGGATTTTCCGACAAACATGGAGGTACAGATACTCTAAGCAAAGACTGGTTGTACGTGGTCTATAGTATCTTCTCTGGCAAGAGCAACGCCGTTGATCTTCCTGAAATCTTGTGGCAAGATTTTTAGAAATTTTCCATAAAAAAGCCCAATGAGATTTCAAGCCCTAGATTGTGGGCCCTGACAATTCAACAATTATTCCGTGAAAGGTCTGAACCAATTCTGGTGGATACGACTTCGAAAGAGTTATTTATTTCTTTCAAAACTGTTAGACATTATCGTATTCTGGACCAAACCGCCTTCGAACCAATTAGACGCTTAGCGGAACATATGCTGGCCATCCTACCTTCCAGATCCATTCACTTGAAACATCATATGGAGACCTCGATTGTGTATAGCACTACACAATCTGCTCCGGTCCCCATTGAGCCCACTCCGGAAGTGGCCAAGACTGTTCCCTCAGGTGGTAAAAAGAAGAAATCTGCCAAGAGAAAATCCTCTCCCTCAAAGCGTAAAGCAAAAAATAGAACTAAAGTCGGTTCCTCGTCTCAATAGGTAGGAGCCAAAGACATTCCGGCTGACTCTGGCCATCCTTTTACCACACCTACCCACTCTTCCGAAGTTCCCTTCGGAGTTTCAAAATCACAAGCACACACACGCACGGGGAGTCTCCATGCAATCCACCCTCACCTTCCCAACAAGGTGCCGATGGTGTTGACAAAAGTTCCTTGCCCCTGGAACAAACCCACGAGTCTCATTGGAAAACCCAGTTCTTTCTACACAAGCACGGTCCGAAACCCCTATTCCGAACCCCAAGAATTCCAAGGCTGGACTAGTCCCTCCAACTTTAGGTGCCTCAACCGGTCTGATACCCGATAAGGGTACATGATGACCAGGTGTTAACGATCCTTTGTGAGAAGATGATGTTGACAGAGATCATACAAGGCATCCGGAACTCACCGGGTCACAAGTCGAAGAAACTCTCATCTCTATGAGGAATAGGGCCATTCAAAGCAACCTGCCCTTCGTTGCCCCTACAGCTGAATTCACAGATCTGGAGTTTTCTTCCGAAGAAACGCCAAAGACTCATCTTCATGATGCTATGCACTCCGATCCAAATGAAGAACTCTCCGATGAAATCATGTTCGATCATGATGGCGATTCAATTGTTGATCCTCAGTTGTTCTCCTTATTTCCCTTTCATATAAAGCCATCCTCATCAAGGCCGGATTTCAACTTCGGACTCTTGTCATCATCTTCAGAACTGGTTGACGAAGAAATCAACATTGATGACCAAGCTCACCGAACGCATTTTGGAGCCGAAACAGAATCCACTCCTCACCATGATGATCAGACAACCAATGTAACTCAGGCTGGTCCCTCCATTCCAGAAACTCAAGAAGATGACAGAAACAAGTCCCGGACTTCCACTTCGGACACATGATCATCCGAAGGCAATTACGTTGATCCTTTTTCCCTCCTGGAACTCCGAGACAATGTCTCTGACACCATGAAAAAGGTTGATGCCATGGAAACTTCTGTAGCCGGACTAAATACGAAGATCGATGAAAAGGTTTCCGGACTGGATTCCAAGCTTGATGCAATCCTCAAATCCCTGTCCGAAACCAACAAGTCCGGACCCACTATTGCTGAAAGAGAAGACCAGCTTGATCAACTCACTTCTCTATGCCTCAAGGATACTATCGAAGTAGTTGAACAAAAATATGATGCTTCTGTCGATCACTACCTCGACACAATCACGGAAATGCTCAACGTTCATGATGATTTGGTCAGTGCCATAAATGACCTCATCAAACAAATTAATGTTCGTCATGAGAAGCATATTCAGAGGTTAGAGAAGGAGATCCGGAAGAAAGTTGAGATGAATCTGATCATCGAACAAGTTCTTCTAAAGCTTCTCAGGGCATTTTGGAACATCGTGGATGTTCCGAACCACAAGTTTGACGAAATGCTCACCATACTTTCAGCCCTTTTCGATCATCTCAAAGCTCAGGCTCCCACAGCTGACGCTTATGATGCTGTGAATCTTCAGATGAATCAGAGTTTTCAGAAGGTGTTCGACCGCTTCTGGGAACTTAAAGCTTCTACAGTGCTTGCACCGGTTGCAGGATCCTCCGTTGCAAGAAGGGGAGAAGGACCTAGCTGGAGAAACCAACCATGGAATCCTGTCTCGGAGTTCAGACTCCGAGATGAAAACTCTGATGACTCTTTACAAATCCTTTCAGGTTCCCCAAGTGGTGATAATGATGATGATGACAATGATGATGATGATGATGATATGTACGTCAAGAATGTCATCATATGGATTCCAGCCCCCAAAAAGTTTCCAGCGAAGGTGCTCTCCGAGGAAGAGAAAAGGATTTGGTCAGCAGTATCATGGTCATGCACTCTGGCTGATGTTCTTCATCGAACTCAAGAAATGGCTAAGTCTAAAAACCAATAGTGGTTGACGCCTTTCGGGCCACAACATCAATGCTGCCTCCGATTCCTTCTCCAAAAATCGCTCCTATCGATGAAGGTTCTCCACTCCGGAAGTCGGACGATATTCCGGAACAGGCTCTGTCTTCCTCTCCTCCAAAGTTTGTTGTTGAAAAAAACATGCAACATATCCTATCCACCCTCCAAAAACAGAAAGACAAGGGAAAGAAGCCCATTTCAGACTTCTCCTACTTCACTCCTCCCTTGAAAGAAAAAAAGTGGTTGGGTTCAGGAAGAGATCATTCAAACACTTGAGGAAAGCATTTGGATCCAATCCTTCAAGGATGATAATCCTCTTTGCAGAGATGGAATATTGAAAGATGTAGACATAGTGCCCTCCATGTACTATGATCTTCCGAATCAAGACTCGGACTAGATCAACTTGCCTCTCTCTCCTTTCAGCAAGTTTTACATAAAGTTCGCTCATCTCCATCCGGAAGTTGATCCTCAAATGATCATCCGGACTGAACGTGAAAGATTGAAGAACTTTTTTCCAAGAATGCACTTCCTCAAAAAGAAGTCTGGTCTCGGAAAAGGATCACCAAAATTTCCGGATTTGGAAGGAAGATCTTAACCAAGTTCGAACTTAATTGTGTATTGTTCCGGTACCACATCTTACGAAGAAAACCAAATCAGGAAACCATTACTGAGGCCGACTTCCCTACAATCAACCCAAACGATATTCTCACGATTGCTGCTCACTTCAGAAGCCATCAAGCTGATGATCTTAGCATGACAGATTACCACGCTGCTTTGAGCTTCCTCAAAGATTATGTTGTAGAATTTTGTCGGTACAAATTTGAATTGGCCCATCTATTCGGAACCGAGAAATACTTGGCGAAAATCGAGTTCAAGATCCCAAAAGCTAAAATATTGGCAGAAGGACCCATTGATGAACCAGTGCTAGGATTTGTCTATCTTCAAAGAATATCAAACAAAAAGGACTTCTTCCGAGTCCTTGAAAAACATTTGGTTCCCACCAAGGCGCTTTAGAAATTCATCACTCGAGCATCAAAGTCCGACGCACCTGAGCATGTGAAGACCAGGTTCATAAGTCACCTGTAGTGGTATATCGGAGTCAGAGAATGGTTGTACAGAGCCTATGTGCTCATCAAGGAGTATTCGAACTAAGCTGACCGGATTGCTAAGTTCACTTAGGGGAGATTGTTGGAACCTAGAAATGCACCTATAACAATCTCTAACCTTCGGAAGTTCCAAAGTCAGTCTTATGTCCGAAGTGGAATTTGGTCCAGAGTCAGTCTATGGTCAGAAGTGAAGTTAGTGTCCGGAGTAGAGAGTATGTTCGAAGTGAAAATCTTCCGAGATTGTGTATCCGTCTGCATTAATTGTTATTGTCGTTTTGCTTGATGTAACTTTACATTGGACTTAGTTTATTTTGCGAAAATGGATAATCAGAGTGTCAGAAGTAACTCCTTTATCCGGTCCTGTATATGTAACTTGGTTTGTATGATGTACCTCTTAGTCCTACATAAGGAGTGTTTAATGACAAGAATAATTGACAGATTGTTCCACCAAAGATAACTATATTTGAATTTACTTCACTTGCATCTTTCTCTCAAATCAAAACTCTTTCAAACACTCTACTTGTTCATTTATTGTCTTTACTTTGATTATACTCATTACTCCATATTCAATACTTGAAGTACTTTGTTGATTCTTGTCACACCCCGAAACCGATGGCGGAAACGTTCCGAGGCGGAGGACGTCATGTGTAGTATCACAACAGTTGTATCATAGCAAGCATAGTAAACACAACCAAACATTGAATACATACATGAAAAAGATTTACATTGTCTTTATGCATAGTTTATACATATCATTATTTAGCAAAAGTAAAAGACGTGACTTCAGAATGTTCCATCTTCTCCAAAAGTCGGCAAGAGTACCTGTCTATTGATGCCCTGAGAATACAAGCAGTTTTAAAATAGATCAGCATAAAGCTGGTGAGTTCATAAGCATTTGGTTTTAGTGAGAAAATGCTCTTTGAATCCATTTGAAAAGTGTTCTTCAAGAAAATACTGTATTTTCTTATGGAAAAGGGGTCTTGAAAGAGTGTCTATTAGTAGAAAATAAACCATCCGTTTTAGAAAACATGTTATCCGTCCTAGAGGTAGAGATGCCAGTTTAGAAGTCCTTGATTACTAACGGCATATATAAAAGTAGTTTTATTACTTAAAATAACACAAATGAAGAAGAGAGTCCGTAAACAAAATTATTTTATACTTATTTGCGAGTCGTATAACCATACTTGATATGACCGAGAGACCTTTATAACGTTCTTCAGGCGTTAAGCTAAATGACATTTGTTCACCCCAGGCGTGCCTGCCTAACTGTAGCTAGCAGTTCAGGTGTGTTATTGTCAGTCCCGAATAGATCTATTCACAAATCTCACGCTCTCCCTCCAGGAGACTCTGGTTATACTAAAAGGATTTATCACTATACACCTAAGGGTACAGTATTGAAGTAGCGCCTCACAATTCTGTATAATCTAGTTTACTAGCGAGAAATCAGTATAAAATAGTAATTATCCTTGAATAAATGTACTTTATACTTATGAGAAAAACATATAACATAAACTAAATCTGCCATAGTTTATATATGTTCATTTATGAAATCTGATTAAATAGAGACTGCCTAGAGGGTTATCCCAAACTATACCCATTATAGTTTATTAGAGTTGATCTGGAAAATGCTTTGTAAAACCTTTCTGAAAGCTATGAAGTTGGATTTCCAAAATAGAAGTTTCCCTTATGTTCAACATATTACAAAGAGAGATAAAATATCCGAATATGTTATTAAACGTGGAAATCGTTGAACTGCATTAATAAGTTTAAAACTTAATAAAGTACTTTGAGTTTGGCTTGTATTCCCCCCTGAAAACATTAAAAACACGGAAAATGTAGGGGTATGAACTCACTGTTTATCGTAGGATCTGAAAGCACAATTGGTTACGAGTGTTGAGTGTCAACCGATGTTTCGAACACGAGTGGATCCTATTAAAATATGATAACACATATGTGTGTTAGAATTAGGGTGTTTCATGGCTAAACATGACGGGAAATCACCCTAAATACTTGGAAATGCTTTTCGGGACCCTATATGATCAAATAAGGGAGGTGTACGGCCATTTGAGTGGGTGTGCGGCCAGGGTGTGCGGCCAGGTTGTGTGTGCGGTTGCGCACAGGAGTGTGCGGCCGTACAGAGGGTGTGTGCGGCCGTACACAGGAGTGTGCAGCCGTACACTCCTCATTTGAGCCCGGAAATGTCGATTTTGAGGTGTTTTGAGGTGTTCTAGTGCTAATACCAAGTCCAACTAGCAAATGGAGGCCAAACTCTTCACCTTGGAGAGTCTTTAAGGCGTGTGCGGCCACCTTATGAAGGTGTGCGGCCGTACACCTTCAAAGGATGAAGAACACGAAGAACACTATGAGTTTTAAGCTTAGATTCAGGTGTCTTACCAATATAGCAAGCTAAATGATGGAGTGCTTCACGTTTTTGAGGCCCTTAGAGTGTTCTTGGATGATGTTTCTAGAGAGAGAAAGTAGAGAGAGAGTAGGGTTCAGCTAAAAGAGCATAGAGTGAATGAAGGGGGTCTCCTCCAATATATAGGGTCGGGTGTGAGGCTGGAGGGTGTGTGCGGTTGGGTGTGCGGCTGGCTGGCCGCACACGCGGGTGTGCGGCCGCACACACCTTCTTTGATGTGTTTGGCCCGATTTTGTGATGCTACACACTTTCTAACCCTTCCTAAGACTCATATCAAGGTTATACTAAGCCTAGAACACTCATATAGACCCATAATTTTCGTTATAAGATAGTAAAACGAAGGCTAACTTTGATAAAATGAAAAAAATGTACAAGTTAGAAATTTCGGGTTGTCACATCATCCCCCTGTTAGAGGGAATTTCGTCCCGAAATTCGAATATAGAATATAAATCATGGATTAGAAAAGAGATGCGGATACTTTTGTTTCATCTGATCTTCGCGCTCCCAAGTGTATTCAGGTCCCCGCTTGGCATTCCAGCGAACTTTCACTATCGGGATGCGACTTTGTTTCGTTCGTTTGATCTCTCGATCCATGATTTCTATTGGTTCTTCTACAAAGTTCAGATTCTCGTTGATTTCAATCTCATCGAGAGGGATAGCAAGAGTCTCATCGGATAAGCACTTTTTCAGGTTCGAGACGTGGAAACTGGGATGAATGTTACTAAGCTCTTGAGGTAATCGGAGTTTGTAGGCTACAGGACCGATCCTAGCGAGGATCTCGAATGGTCCTATGTATCTTGGATTTAGCTTTCCACGCTTCCCAAAGTGTATCATGCCTTTCTAGGGCGAGACCTTCAACAGTATACGGTCTCCAACCTGGAATTCCAAGGGTTTTCGTCGTATGTCTGCGTAGCTCTTTTGTCTATCTCGAGAGGCTTTCAGTTATTCTCGGATTTGTACGATCTTTTCTGTGGTTTCTCGAATGATTTTTGGACCAGTGAGAGTGCTGTCGGGGACTTGCCCCTTAGCTAGCTGCGTATCGCCCACCTCAGCCCAGCACAGAGGGGATCTGCACTTGCGGCCATAGAGGGCTTCAAAAGGCGCAACCTTGATGCTGGCATGGTAGCTGTTGTTCTAGGAGAACTCGACCAAGGGTAAATGGATATCCCATGACTTACCGAAATCGATGACACATGCTCTCAACATGTCTTCCAAGGTTTGTATGGTTCTCTCACTTTGCCCATCAGTTTGAGGATGATAAGTTGTACTCATGTGCAGCTTAGTTCCAAGGGCCTTCTGCAAGGACTGCCAGAATCTCGAAGTGAACCTGCTATCTCGATCGGAGATAATGGACACAGGTACGCCGTGCAGTCGGACTATCTCTTGGATGTAGATTCGTGTCAGTCTCTCCATTTTGAAGGTTTCTTTGATTGGCAGGAAGTGAGCGGATTTAGTCAGTCGATCGACTATCACCCAAATGGCGTCGTACCCACTCGGAGATTTGGGTAGTTTGGTGATGAAATCCATAGTAATCCTCTCCCACTTCCATTCAGGTATCTTTGGTTGTTGGAGTAGACCTGAGGGTTTCTGATATTCGACCTTCACCTTGGCGCAAGTCAGGCACTTGCCCACGAAGATAGCGATCTCTGCTTTCATGTTCGGCCACCAATACAGTTTCTTGAGATCGAGGTACATCTTGTCCGAACCTGGGTGAACGGAGTATCTGGTCTTGTGAGCTTTGTTCATTACAACCTCTCTGTAACCACCGAACTTTGGGGTCCAGATCCGGTTCATGAAGTAGTAAACTCCGTCTCCCTTGATCTCTAGGTTCTTTTCCATTCCTCTTAAGGCTTCACCTGGCATGTTCTCTGGTCTTAAGGCTTCCAACTCAGCCTCCTTGATTTGCGCGGGTAAATGGGAATGGATAGTTATGTTCAGTGCCTTCACTTTACGACCTGAGTACTCCTTCCGGCTGAGGGCATCTGCTACAACATTGGCCTTGTCGGGATGGTAGCGGATTTCGCACTTGTAATCGCTGAGTAGCTCGACCCAACGCCGTTGTCGCATGTTCAGCTCCTTCTGGTCGAAGATATGCTGCAAACTTTTATGGTCAGTGAAGATAGTGCACTTGGTTCCGTAGAGATAATGTCTCCATATCTTCAATGCGAAGACCACTGGTCCCAATTCCAGGTCGTGCGTTGTGTAGTTAACTTCGTGTACTTTCAGCTGTCTCGAGGCGTAAGCAATAACTTTTCCCCGTTGCATGAGCACACAGCCTAGGCCCTGATTGGATGCATCACAGTAGACAACGAAGTCCTTCGTCCCTTCGGGCGGAGACAGGACAGGTGCGCTGCATAGGGCCCGCTTCAACGTTTGGAACGCAGTGTCTTGTTTTTCACTCCAACAAAAGGGTACGCCTTTCTGAGTTAGAGTGGTTAAGGGTTTGGCAATTCTGGAGAAATTCTGGATAAACCTGCGATAGTAGCCAGCGAGACCCAAGAATTGACGGATTTCTTTGGGTGTCTTCGGTGCTGATCAGTTCTCTATCGCTTTGATTTTGGAGGGGTCCATGTGTATGCCTTCTTCGCTTACCACGTGACCTAGGAAGGTTACTTTTCGAATCCATAATTCGCACTTGGAGAACTTTGCGTAAAGCTTCTCCGTCCTTAAGGTTTCCAACACCGATCTCAAGTGTTGTCGATGATCTTTCTCACTTCTGGAATAGACAAGTATATCGTCGATGAACACGATGACGAACTTGTCCAAGAGAGGACGGCACACCCGGTTCATCAGGTCCATGAACACAGCCGGTGCGCTAGTTAGACCAAAGGGCATAACTACGAACTCGTAGTGACCATATCGAGTCTGAAATGCTGTTTTAGGAACATCACCCTCATGGACTCGCAGCTGATGGTACCCTGATCTTAAATCTATTTTCGAGAAGTAGTTGGCTCCCTGAAGTTGATCGAAGAGGTCGTCGATTCGAGGAAGTGGGTAACGGTTATTGACTGAGCTTGTTCAACTCCCGATAATCGATACACATCCGAAAGGATTCATCCTTCTTTTTCACGAACAAGATTGGGGCTCCCCAGGGTGAGGAACTCGGTCTGATGAATCCTTTGATGAGCAGATCATTGAGCTGACTAGATAGCTCCTGCATTTCTGTGGGTGCTAGGCGATATTGAGATTTAGCTACGGGAGTAGCTCCGGGGATTAAGTAGATACGAAACTCGACTTGGCGTTCAAGAGGGATTCTCGGGAGATCCTCGGGAAAGACATCGGAAAAGTTGCAGACTTCGGGGATGCTCTCGAAGTCTTTCCTACTTCTCGTTAATGACATGGGCTAGGAATGCATAACACTCCTTTCGCAGGAGTTTCTGAGCTTTGATGCACGAAATGATGCGAAGGTTTGAATTGAGTTTATCACTGTAGATCATGAGGGTTTCTCCGGAGAGAAGATTGAGACGGATAGCTTTTTCGTAACAAAGAATATCAGCACGATTGGGGCTCAACCAATCCATGTCGATGATGACATCAAAGCTTTTTATAGAGACTGGCATAAGATCGATGGGAAATGAATGGTTGTTCAGAGCAAGGGTACCACCCATGAATATGTCATTAGTGCTCTCTTTCTCACCGTTAGCCATTTTGACGGTAAACGTTTCGGTTAAAGGTCGGGATTTATGTTTAAGAAAATGCTTGAATACATGACTAACAAAACTTCTTTCAGCACCAGAGTCGAAAAGAATGCATGCATAAGAGTTATCGAGGAGGAACGTACCCGTCACAACGGTAGGGTCAGCCACGACCTCCTCTTGCCCCATAGATAGTACTCTTCCGGTGTTGCCAGTTATTGCTGCCTTGGGGCAGTTCCTCTTGAAATGCCCGACTTCCCCATAGCAATAACAGGCTTTACCGAAACCTGCTCCAGAGGCCTGATCGGTTGGTTGGACTGGTGTTCTACAGTATCGGGTCGTGTGTCCCTTCCTTCCACAGTTGTTGGAATTCAAATCACGGCAGGGTCCGTGATGATGAAAAGCACACTTGTTGCACAGAGGTAGTTTCCCTGAATACCCACCGGTAGAAGCTAGGGTGGTTGAAGCAGCAGTGAGATTAGTAGTAGGAGTAGTAGCAGCGTGGACTGCCACTGTTTGTTGCTTCTTGGAGGGTTCCTGCGAAGACTGAACCTTTCTCTGCTTCCACAATTTTCTCATCTCACCACTCCCTTTAGCCGGTTCAGGAGTGACGGTCGCTTCATCGAGATCGACTCCATGATCGGTCAGAGTCTGCGCCAGACACTTAGCGCTGTCGAAGGTGTTTGGCCTAGCAGACAAGACATTTCCTTTGGTCGGCTGGGTCAGCCCCCAAATGTATCTTTCAATCTTTTTGCTTTCCGGAGCGACCATCCCCGGACAGAGAAGTGCTAGGTCTTCAAACCTAGATGTGTAAGAAGCAATGTCGGAACCCTTCATCTTTAGGTTCCAGAGTTCGTGCTCCAACTTCTGCATTTCGCCTCGAGGGCAGTATTCAGCTATCATGAGCTCCTTTAAGCTTTCCCAACCCATAGCATTCGCCACTGGTAGGGTTAGGGATTTGACCCGACCATTCCACCAGGTCAGTGCCCTGTTGGCGAAAGTGCAAGCGGCGAACTTTACTTTATTGGTTTCAGAACAGAAACAGATTTCAAAAATGGACTCGATTTTCTGGATCCATTGAGTGAGGGCAATAACCCCTCCTTTTCTGTCGAAGGATGTGGGTTTTGCGTTCATGAAGTCCTTATAAGAGCACTCCTTTTGGTGTCCCTGACCACCTTCATGATTTTGGGGATGAGTACCACCTCCCTGCCCACCAGATCCGCCAGGATTAACTTGTGCCATCGCGGCAGTCACAGCAGGAGTAACAGCTGCTTGGAATATAATGGGATAGAACTGAGGGGGCGGTGGTGGTGGAGCGTCGTCATTCCTTCTGATGGGTCGTAATGATTGTTAGAGTGTTCTACTAAGGGATAAACAAGGAAAACTCATAATGATTGTTAGAATAATTACATAATGATTGTTAGAGTGTTCTACTAAGCGATATGAAGCAAGGAAAACTCATAATGATTCGATAAACAAGGAAAACTCATAATGATTGGAAGAAGAGGATGGTAAGTCCTCTGAATCGAATCAAGAGATATGAAGCAAGGATATATCTCATAATGATTGTTAGAGTGTTCTACTAAGCGATAAACAAGGAAAACTACCAATGCAAATAAGTTATCGCTAAAAGCAATGAGTAGCAACACTTGGAATGAATTTCTACGAGGTATTCGGCTCTGACTAAAATACTCCTATAGTATTTTAAGTTATATGGATACTGGGTAAGTTTTAGGCCTGTTGCAACACCAAAGTCACTCCCAAGCACATGTTGGTCATGTCTCGAATGAATATAGTTGATCAGGCTATATTGACCGTAGACATAATTACGTAACTGCCCAAGTTTAACCGCAGTGTTCAACATCCAAATACTTTTGTTTTGTTCTACTTAGGATACTGATTCTGGTACTATGATATACTTGTATACTTTTTGTAAAGATACTTATATTTTGAAAGTATATTTTTAGTTTAGAGCACTTAGGCCCCTTAGTGTTTATAGTTGTATGCCATGCAAGGTTCAGTATACTTAGTTCACTATAAACAATAGCTCTGATACCAATCTGTCACACCTCGAAACCGATGGCGGAAACGTTCCGGCGCGGAGGACGTCATGTGTAGTATCACAACAGTTGTATCATAGCAAGCATAGTAAACACAACCAAACATTGAATACATACATGAAAAGATTTACATTGTCTTTATGCATAGTTTATACATATCATTATTTAGCAAAAGTAAAAGACGTGACTTCAGAATGTTCCATCTTCTCCAAAAGTCGGCAAGAGTACCTGTCTATTGATGCCCTGAGAATACAAGCAGTTTTAAAATAAATCAGCATAAAGCTGGTGAGTTCATAAGCATTTGGTTTTAGTGAGAAAATGCTCTTTGAATCCATTTGAAAAGTATTGTTCAAGAAAATCCTGTATTTTCTTATGGAAAGCGGTCTTGAAAGAGTGTGTATTAGTAGAAAATAAACCATCCGTTTTAGAAAACATGTTATCCGTCCTAGAGGTAGAGATGCCAGTTTAGAAGTCCTTGATTACTAACGGCATATATAAAAGTAGTTTTATTACTTAAAATAAAACAAATGAAGAAGAGAGTCCGTAAACAAAATTATTTTATACTTATTTGCGAGTCGTATAACCATACTTGATATGACCGAGAGACCTTTATAACGTTCTTCAGGCGTTAAGCTAAATGACATTTGTTCACCCCAGGCGTGCCCGCCTAACTGTAGCTAGCAGTTCAGGTGTGGGATTGTCAGTCCCGAATAGATCTATTCACAAATCTCATGCTCTCCCTCCAGGAGACTCTAGTTATACTAAAAGGATCTATCACTATACACCTAAGGGTACAGTATTGAAGTAGCGCCTCACAATTCTGTATAATCTAGTTTACTAGCGAGAAATCAGTATAAAACAGTAATTATCCTTGAATAAATGTACTTTATACTTCTGAGAAAAACATATAACATAAACTAAATCTGCCATAGTTTATATATGTTCATTTATGAAATCTGATTAAATAGAGACTGCCTAGAGGGTTATCCCAAACTATACCCATTATAGTTTATTAGAGTTGATCTGGAAAATGCTTTGTAAAACCTTTCTGAAAGCTATGAAGTTGGATTTCCAAAACAGAAGTTTCCCTTATGTTCAACATATTACAAAGAGAGATAAAATATCCGAATATGTTATTAAACGTGGAAATCGTTGGACTGCATTAATAAGTTTAAAATTTAATTAAGTAGTTTGAGTTTGGCTTGTATTCCCCCCTGAAAACATTAAAAACACGGAAAATGTAGGGGTACGAACTCACTGTTTATCGTAGGATCCGAAAGCACAATTGGTTACGACTGTTGAGTGTCAACCGATGTTTCGAAAACGAGTGGATCCTATTAACATATGATAACACATATGTGTGTTAGAATTAGGGTGTTTCATGGCTAAACATGACGGGAAATCACCCTAAAGACTTGGAAATGCTTGTCGGGACCCTATATGATCAAATAAGGGAGGTGTACGGCCATTTGAGTGGGTGTGCGGCCAGGTTGTGTGTGCGGTTGCACACAGGAGTGTGCGGCCGTACAGAGGGTGTGTGCAGCCGTACACAGGTGTGTGCGGCCGTACAGTCCTCATTTGAGCCTGGAAATGTCGATTTTGAGGTGTTTTGAGGTGTTCTAGTGCTAATACCAAGTCCAACTAGCAAATGGAGGCCAAACTCTTCACCTTGGAGAGTCTTTAAGGCGTGTGCGGCCACCTTATGAAGGTGTGCGGCCGTACACCTTCAAAGGATGAAGAACACGAAGAACACTATGAGTTTTAAGCTTAGATTCAGGTGTCTTACCAATATAGCAAGTTGAATGATGGAGTGCTTCACGTTTTTGAGGCCCTTAGAGTGTTCTTGGATGATGTTTCTAGAGAGAGAAAGTAGAGAGAGAGAGAGTAGGGTTCAGCCAAAAGAGGAAAGAGTGAATGAAGGGGGTCTCCTCCAATATATAGGGTCGGGTGTGAGGCTGGAGGGTGTGTGCGGTTGGGTGTGCGGCTGGCTGGCCGCACACGTGGGTGTGCGGCCGCACACACCTTCTTTGATGTGTTTGGCCCGATTTTGTGATGCTACACACTTTCTAACCCTTCCTAAGACTCATATCCATGTTATACTAAGCCTAGAACACTCATATAGACCCATAATTTTCGTTATAAGATAGTAAAATGAAGGCTAACTTTGATAAAATGAAAAAAATGTACAAGTTAGAAATTTCGGGTTGTCACAATTCTCATCTTCAGTCTCGACTGGTTTTGCGAGATTTGACTGGAACAGTTAATCAGAAGCAGACATTGATCTTAAGCATTTACTCAAGATTTGAGTTTTCGAGTCTTGTCCCTGCGCAATTAGATCCATGTTCTCACATGAGGACTATATAGCCCTCGGAAAGGAGATACGTTATCTCCTGAGCAAATGATATCTTAAAGAAATCCGAGGAAAGTGGAAAGAAAGATCTGAAGAGAAAGAGCAAGACCCTAACAAGATCTAGGAAAAAACAGGATCCCCTCCTTCAGAGGTTAAGGTAATTAATGTTATTTCCGGAGAACATCCAAGATCCTCAAACGTGAAAGAAATCACCTTTGATAAATGAGTTAGAGAGAACATCCAAGATCCTCATCACGCTGGACTAGTGATAACTCTCTACATCGCCAATCACTTCATTAGAAGGATCCTGGTGGATGGAGGATCCTCAATGAACATGACACTCTTAGAGGTTATAACCCGGATGAGCATCCGAAAATCTGAGATCATAAAAAAATCCTCAGTATTGATACAGTTCAGTGGTGAAACAAAGCACACGGTAAGAAAAATCAAACTACCTATCTACATTGAAGGGGTAAAATCGATGCAACGCTTTTGTCTTATTGATGCTCCGTCTTCCTACAATGTGATATTAGGCAATCCATGGATCCACGACATGAAAGAGGTACCATCTACGTACTACCAAAATGGTAAGATGCCTACTCCTTGGGGGACAGTCAAGATCATTGGTGATCAACAAGAGTCCACAGAATGATATAAGACTTCAATGAAGCCTTCCGGATACCATGAAAAGCATAGAAACTAGAGAAAATAGCACAAGAAATAATAGAAACAAGAGAAAAAGACATAAAGAAAGTGCCCTTAAATCTTGAGGATCCTAACGCCAATGTACTTATAGGATCCTCAATATGTGGAGAAATAGAGCGAGACCTAGTGAAGTTCTTGAAAGACAAAAGAAGGACATTCGCATGGAAACGCGAAGATATGACATGTATAGACAAATAAATTATAACTCACAAACTTAATATCGATCCTTCTTTCAGACCTATACATCAAAATAGAATGAAGTTTGCAACAGAGAGGAACCAAATCATACAAGAGGAAGTTTTAAAACGTCTTAAGATAGGAATGATCAAAGAAGTAAAATTCCCAAGGTGGCTAGCCAACGTGGTGGTAGCATAAAAGAATAACGGTAAATGGCATGTATGTGTGGACTATACGGATCTTAATAAGGCTTTCCCTAAGGATCCTTTCCCTTTACCACACATTGACGTTATGATAAATGCCATAACATGCCATGAATTACTAGCATTCATGGATGTTTCAGTTCGATTCCAAAAATACAAATGGAACCATATGATCAAGAGGATACTGCCTTCATAATACCCACATGTATATATTGCTATATTGCTATGCACTTTTGTCTAAAAATACAAGGGAAATGTACCAACGATTTGTGAATAGGATGTTTAAAGACAAACTACGCAACACCATGGAAGTATACATTGATGACATGGTGATTAAATCAAAAAGAGCTAAAGATCACCTTAGGTATCTTGAAGAAGCCTTCGATATATTAGATGACTACAACATGAACGTAAACCGATCCAAATGCCACTTCGGAATAAAGGCATGAAAGCTCCTCGACTACATGGACACCAAGAGGGGAATAGAAGCAAACCTAGAGAATATCAAATCCATAATCGATCTAAACACCCTAAGTTCAAACAAGGATATCCACAGGTTAACACGAAGAGTGGCAGCTCTAAATAGTTTCATCTCAAGACCCTCAAAGAGGTGCAAACCCTTCTAAGACATCTTGAAGAAGAACAAGAGATTTGAGTGGTCCAAAGAACATGAAGACGCCTTCCAAGAACTTAAGACATATCTAAGTCCAGCACCCTGGTTAGTGAAACCATTAGATAAGGAACCACTCCACCTCTATCTTTCAGTATCATTAAATGTTGTTAGTGCAATCCTGGACAAGGATCTTGACAGAGATCAACACCCTACTTACTATGTATGTAAAAGTCTCTTCGATCCTGAAACGAGGTACTCGTACCTTGAAAAATTAATACTTACATTAATCACAGCTTCCACCAAACTAAGACATTATTTTGAAACTCATGCTATACATGTCAAAACTAACTATCATATTAAGAATATCATGAGAAAACCGTAAATGTCAGGTAGAAGGGCCAATCAGTAAAGCTCAACATATATGACATCAAATATGAGCCAAGATCGATAATAAAGTCATAGGCACTAGCTGATTTTATGGATTATTTTAGTGATGATCTATAACCTGAAGTAGAATTAGAAACTCAACAACTTCAAGAAGAAAAAAACATGGGGAGATGGACACTCTTTACAGATGGAGCATCCAACTTAAGAGGAACAGGCCTTGGTATCATACTAAAATCGCCACAGGGGGACATCCTAACCCAACAAGTTATTTATGAACTCGATGAAACTAACAATGAAGCAAAATATGACACACTAATCATGGGGTTACTGTTAGGGCCACGATCCTCAAAGCATTCAGGATCCTCAAACATCATCAGATATTCAGGATCCTCAACTATCTCAGGATCCCGACTATTACCGTTATTATTATTTACTAACATTTATAACAGTTATATTTCGTTCTTAACTAACACATGTGCAGATATAGTCAAGAGAATACTTATTCTCAACAGAGTTTCGTCTCAACTATGCTAAAGACCCGGAATACCTAGTCAATCAACATTCACAAAGCTGGTCATAGAGGATCCCGGGAATATCAGACATCTTATTAGCTAGTTTATACTCTAAATTGACACATGTATCTCACACACGACACACTCTACTTACTCTTAGCTTACTCTACGAACTTTTTCACTTATTCTTACTGAAATACTCTTTGTAATCGTCATATTATATTAATAAAATCATCAAGGTAGGTGATCATGATCACCTCCCAAGGTTTTGTTTCGGAGATCCTAGCAAGGATCAAGGGCTTTCCTTGTAAACAATCGTGTCATTCTCTTTATCTTTTTTTATTGAAAAATTCAAACATCACAACCTCTCATTCAATTTGGTTGATTTATACTTGTGTAATTTTTGAACAAAACAATTTGGCGCCCACCGTGGGGATGTGGTGTTCAAAATCCTCGAAAGATCATGTCTACACAACCGATCCTTTATTAATCCTCCGCTCCTTCCATTCCAACCAAAAACCTACCACCTCCTCCAAGTGGACCCCCTGGTCAGTGGAAAGTACCTGATACTTCCAAGAAAAACACCCCTCCGGACACTAACCAAGGAAGTTTGGGATCTTCAGGACTCCAGGATCCGACTGCTCCGGTCACCACCGTTGAACTCTTCGCTATGATGAGGAAAATGACACAACAGATGACTCAGCAGCAAGAGGATAATAGAATACTACTTAAAAAACTAGAGATGATGAAGGAGGAATTTTAGGAAACGATGCCCACAGTTGTATAACCAAGGATCATGAACTTCGAGAATGCAGGATCCTCAGGAAATCAACTGGGGAACACAGCTCCTGCTACTCCTGCATCACCCTGGGGAAGAACTATGAACAATTGAGCATCTATGATCAATGATCTTGATGAGCCTTTTAATACTCCTAGAAACCTTGATTCTAGTAACCTCTTAAACAACAATACTATCAATACTAAATCTATGAATGTTGATGCAGGGATAAGTCCAAACATGTCTTGAGAACTTCAGCAGTTGAGACATACGATCTCAAGAATACCCAAGGTAGTTCAACCCATACCAAAAGCATCTCCGAAAAGTCACACGATCTCGAGATTTGTTCCTGTGATAGCCGATACCGAAGTTCCTAAGCGCTTCTAGACTCCTAGAATGAATCCTTACGATGGAACTACGGATCCTGAAGGGCATGTAGCACAATGCCGAGAAAGGATGGAGATCATTCCCATCCCAGTACACGTGAAGGAAGCTTGCCTATGCAAAGGCTTTGGTTCAACACTCACGGAACCAACTCTCAAATGGCTGCTAAACGTTCCTCCCTATTCTATTACTTCATTTGCACGCTTAGTCAATATTTTCAATAACCAATTTTCTTGTAGCAGAACCTTCGAGAAGATCACTAGTGATCTCTATCGGGTGGTTCAGGATCCTAAGGAACGACTTAGGGATTTTGTTAACAGGTTTGGCAGGGAAGCTATGAGCATCCCCAACATTGACATGGTGACTGCTGTCGAGGCCTTCAAGATGGGTCTAAGGAAGGATTCACACTTCTATGAAGATCCGTAATTACTCCATGCAAGAGATTGGACGTAGTTAGGTGCCGAGCATTGAGGTTCATAAGGCTTTGAGAGAATAAAGAAGTACAGAAAAGGAGAAACTCTTCAAGTCAATACGAGAATCCCAACAGGAAGGCCGAATCCTCGGCTCCAAGATCCTACAAATCGAAGCCCTATTCTAAACCAGATCATCACAGGGTTAATGCCATCGAAGATGAAGGAGAGGAAGGGGAACTCCTAAGATCACCGACTATTCTTTTTCTGTGGATGTTTCAGGTTTAATCCATGTTATGCAGGATCTCGGAGGCAAAGCAAGGTGGCCAAAGAAGGATAACAAGTCTACCAGTTGGAAAGACAAGTCCAAATGGTGTGCTTATCGCGAAGATTTTGGTCACATGAAGGAGGATTGCATAGCCCTAAGAAAGTATATCAACTACCTCCTTACCAAAGGGCATCTCAAAGAGATCCTCAGAAGAAAGAAATAAAAGTCCAAGAAAAACAACTAGGGTGGTCACAAGATCCCGGAGAAACCAGGATCTCCACCCACAAACGCCAAGATAATTAACGTTATCTCAGGCGGATCTAACATTTGTGGTACTTCTTATTCTCAGACTAAAAGACACACCGAGGTCTCTAAAACAGAAAAGGAGGATGGAACATGGAAGAATATCTCGGTTAGTAATGAAAAGGGAATAACATTTGACGAGATGGACAGGGAAGAGATCTAGGATCCTCATCATGATGGACTCGTGATAACACTATACATTTCCGACCACTTCGTTAGAAGGATCCTTGTTGATGGAGGATCCTCGGTCAACATCGTACTCTTGGATGCACTGAAGAGGATGAACATCCTGGAATAGAAGATAATCAAAAGATCCTCAGTCCTCATAGGATTTAGCGGAGAAACAAAACACACCATTGGGGAGATAAAGCTACCAATATACATAGAGGGGGTAAAATCTATACAAAATTTATGTGTTATTAACACCCTATCTTCTTATAATGTGATATTAGGAAGACCATAGATCAACAAGATGAAAGCGGTTCCATCAACATATCATCAGTGTGTAAAGATGCCTACTCCGTGGTGAACAATGAAGATCATGGGAGATCAACAAGAGTCAAAGGAATGTTATAAAATCTATATGAAGCCTGCGACGAAACCCCAACAAGCATAGCAATTAAGGCAGGGGGCACGACATGTTCTAGAAACAAGGGGGCAAGACGTGAAGGAAGTGCCTCTGAGCAGCGAGGATCCTGAAGCCAAAGTCCTCATAGGATCCTTAATACCTGAACAAATTGAACAAGATCTGTTAAACTTCCTTCGAACCAGAAGCAAGGCGTTCGCATGGAAACACGAAGATATGACAGGTATAGATAAGAGTATTATCACTCACAAACTTACTATTGATCCTTGTTTCAGATAAATACATCAAAAGAAAAGGAAGTTTTCACCCACAAGGAATTAGATCAACTAAGAAGAAGTGGAAAAGCTCCTCAACAAATGGATGATCAAGGAAGTGAAGTTCCCAAGATGGCTAGCTAATGTAGTTTTCGTATGAAAGAAGAACGACAAGTGGTGAGTATGTGTCGATTACACGGATCTTAACAAGGCTTGTCCTAAGGAAGCTTTCCCTCTACCACACATTGACTCCATGATAGATGCAACGGCTAGCTACAAACTCTTAACCATCATGGATGCTTCAAAAGGATTCCAACAAATCCAGATGGAACCAACAGATAAAAAAGATACAACAATTATAACACCAATAGGTATATATTGTTACAATGCAATGCCTTTTGGTAATAAAAATGCAGGTGCAACATATCAAAGACTGGTGAACCGGATGTTTAAAGACAAGCTCGGGGACACCATGTAAGTCTACATTGACGACATGGTGGTAAAGTCCATGAAAGCTAAAGATCGTCTTAGGGATCTTAAAGAAGCCTTTGATATTCTAGACGAATACAACATGAAGTTGAATCCGTCTAAATGCCACTTTGGGATGAAGTCGGGCAAGTTCCTTGGGCATATGGTAACCAAGAGAGGAATAGAAGCAAGCCTGGAGCAAATCAAAGCAATCATCGAGCTGAAATCTCCATCTTCACAAAAAGACATCCAAAGGGTAACCGGAAGAGTAGCAGCCCTCAACTGGTTCATTTCAAGATCCTCAGAAAAGTGTAAGCCCTTCTATGATATATTAAAGAAGAACAAGAATTTCTAATGGACCGAAAAACACGAAGAAGCTTTTTAGGAATTCAAATGATACTCAAGTTCCGCACCACTGCTGGTGAAGCCTATAGATGGAGAACCACTTCTCCTCTACCTCTCGGTATCCTCAAGTACGGTAAGTGTTGCCCTAGCCAAGGATCTTAACGGTGACCAACATCCTATCTAGTATGTAAGTAAAAGTTTTCTGGATCCTGAAACCAGGTATTCTCATCTCGAAAAATTAGTTATTGCATTAGTAACTGCTTCTACTAAATTAAGACATTATTTCAACACACATACTATACATGTGAAAACTAATTATCATATCAAGAATGTGATGAGAAAAACAGAGATGTCAGGAAGGATGAAAAAATGGTCAGTGAAGTTAAGCATGTTTGACATCAAATATGAACCAAGATTCGCCATAAAGTCACAAGCATCAGCAGACTTTGTGGCTGACTTTAGTGACGATCTACAAAACGAAGTAGACATTGAAGCTAAACAACTCCTAGAAGATGAACACTTGGGAAAATGGACACTATTCACGGATGGAGCTTCAAACCAAAAAGGAACTGGGCTAGGGATCATACTAAAGTCGCCATATGGGGACATCCTACCGCAGGTAGTTAGTTGCGAATTCGACGCAACCAACAACGAAGCAGAATATGACGCACTCATCATGGGACTACAAGTGGATAAGGATCTTCAAGTATTTGTTGATTCTTTATTATTAACCAATCACTTCAATGGATATCATGCATTGAAAGGTGAAAGATTAGCATTATACCTCGAGATCCTAAAAAAATTAGCCTCTGATTTTGAAAACTTTAGCCTAACCCAAGTGCCCAGAGAAGAAAACAAAGAAGCATAAGCATTAGCCAACTTAGGATCCTCCCTAAGGATCCCACCAGAAATGAAGATCCATATAACCCACATAATAACTCCAGCTATACAAGCCCTTTCCGATAAACCCGATGACCCTGAACAACCAATAAGTGTAGCAGCCATCGGAGATCCTGACCCTCAGATCCCTCCTCAAAGGGATCTCGACAAGCAGGATCCTCAAAGAAGTCCACGATCATGGATCCAAAGCATTATGGAGTATCTCCAAAATTGCACGATCCCAGCAGAAGAAAAAAGCAAAAGAGCATTCGGAACAAGAGTCTCAAGAATCGTAATAATCCAAGGTAAACTCTATAAAATGTCTATGGCAGGTCCATACCTCAAATGCTTGGAAGATCGTGAAGCTGCACAAGTCTTAAAGAACATACATGAAGGAGAGCGTGGCAATCACACTAGGGGCAGATCCTTATGCTCCAAGGAATTGAAAATAGGATACTACTAGCCAACCATGAAGAGAGATTCTTTTCTACATGCTCAAAAGTGTGACGCTTGCCAAAGACACAACAACATCCTACATCAACCGACAGAACCTCTACATCTTATTACCTATCCATGGCCATTCATGAATTGGGGAATGCATATAGTAGGAAAATTACGAATAGCTCCAGGAGGAAAAGTCTTCATGTTGGTGATGACTGATTACTTCTTGAAGTGGATCGAAGCTAAAGCCTTCGTTCAGGTTAGAGACAAAGAGGTAGTCTCATTTATTAAACGTAATATCTTGACCAGGTTCGGGATCCCGACTGAAATCATATGAGACAATGGATCCCAATTCATAAGCAAGAGGACAAGAGACTTTTTCACGAATTGGGGAATCAAAATGATGTCCACTCCTGTTCATCCCTAAGCTAATGGTCAAGCATAATCTAGCAATAAGATCATAGTAAACAACTTGAAGAAAATGCTAGATAAAAAGAAAAGAATATGGGAAGAAGAGCTTCCTTTCGTCCTATGGGCACATAGGACTACTTCCAAAGTAGCCACAGGTCACACCCCCTACTCCTTGGTGTTTGGGACATAAGGAATGATCCCTACCGAAGTAGTGATCCCGATAGCAAGATACTTGCTCCAAAATCAAGAAAACAATGATTTAGGATCTTGACACTGTTGACGAACTCAGAGATCTTACCAAGATACGCATTGCTGCTCATCAACAAGGGATCACCAAGGCTTACAACAAGAACATAAAAGTCAGAAGATTCTAAATAGGAGTATTGGTATTAAGGAAAACACTCCAAAACACCAAGGATCCTAGTGCAGGTAAATTAGCTCCTAAGTGGGAAGGACCATATCTCAAAGACGCTGAAGCAGGAAAATGAGCATATTCGCTAGCAACACTCGAAGGAGATATTTTTCCAAGATCCTGGAATGCTATACATCTCAAAGCATACTATATGTAAACAAGATCAATTGATCTTCAACAAAACCAAGGTGCACATGTTCTTTACCTTAAACTTTTCATCATTACTTATTTTCTCCTCGAATACATTACTAACTTAAGCATCGTAGGTGCGTTAGCTAGACTAATGCCCACCCCTAGCTATCGTTTGGTATGCAGAACAACATACAGCTGGATCTGCATAAGCAATGATCCTGAAACATAAGGATCCTCAAGGTTGAAGATCCTAAAACATAAGGATCTTGACACACGAAGATCTCAGCATCTTGACACTTGAACAATTCCATTATATCAACGGTATGATCTTTAAACTATCATATACACAAGCTAGAGACTGATCATCTCTCCTACGTTTAAGGGTACTTAATTACCTCTAAGGTTTAAAGAGCTAATTACCTCTTTCACACGAACTAAGGTTTATACACCTCGCTTGAACGCACGGTATCTAACTATGGGATACGAATAAGGGGATCATTTCACGATGCAGTGTCTTGGAAACCCTCTTATCTTTGAACATAAGTGGAGATCCTTAAGGTTTATAATATTTTCATGTTATCTAAAATTGGGATCTTACCCCAGAAATTACATAAGGTTTATAACATCTCCATGTTATCACACGTTAGGATTTTTCCCCAGAAAATACACATGACTCATAACATTTTCATGTTATCATAAGTAGGGATCTTTCCCTTGAAATATTTCACAAGTTGGGATCCTCCCCAGTACATAATATTAACATGTTATCAAATGAACTTTTGATATTACCCAAGAATTTTGTCAAGGTTTATAACCTAAACAGGTTATCCTAAACAGGTTATCCTAATAAGGAGGAAGAAGGAAGAAGGAAGGAAGGAGGGGAGGGGCTGAAGGAGGGTGGAGAAGGGAGGAGGGAAGGTCTACTCGAAGGAAGGAGGAGGGTGGTTTGGGTTGGAGGTGATTGCGGTAGGAGGTGACTGCGGATCAGAGGGGAAGGTGGGGTTCTTGGGTGCGGATGGAAGAGGGTGGCTAGGGTGGGAGGTGGTTGCGGTCGAAGAAGGGTTGGGCGCGGATGGTGAGCTAGGTGCGGATGGGGCTGGCTGCAGTAGGCGATGCGGTGCAAGAGAGGTAAGCTAGCCGCGGTTCGAGACTGCAGTGGAGCGCCTGCGGTCCGGTGCTGCGGTCCGAGGCTGCGGATGAAGCGAAGTCTATTGCGGTCCGAACCGGAGAAGGAGCACTGCGGTCCGAGGGGAGTCCGCATGAGGAAAATTCGGTCACCAGGTTGCGGTCAGCAGGGAAGGGAAAGGAAGGCTGCGGTCCTAGGCTTGAGAGGGGCTGCGGTACCAAGGCTAAGAAGGGCTGCGGGTAGGCTTCTAAGGGGACTCCGGTAGGCAGTTTTTGGCTGCGGTCCGGGGGGCTGAGAAGGGCTGAACAGGTGACGAAAAATGCTATTTTTCCATAAAAAATGGTACCGCAAAGGCCATTTATTCATATTTTAATAAGGGAATCTTTTTATAAAGCATTTTAAGTCAACATGTGGTCTTGGGAAGGCAAAAGGAAGAGTGTGCAGGGGGTTTTTAGGGGACAAAAGGTGATGGGAAAGGACAATGTCACATGGTTTTTGCTTGGGAAGGCAAATAAGAGTGAATTACTCTTTACCCAAAAGAGCAAAAAGGACAAAGTGCTTTATGCAAACACATATTACGTCCATTTTTTTCTTCAATTTAAGATTCACAGCAAGAAAATGAGGAATAAAGAACTTCATACCTCAAGAAGATTTCCAAGCTGCTAGGTAAAAAAAAAAGAGCATCACTTCAAAGAAAATAAACCCATTAATTGTGTATTCTCATCCAAGAATAAGAGAACTCCCTGGAACAAATTTTTCAACAATTTGGAGACCACCAAAATTAATTTCTTCTCCCATTTTTCTTCATTTCTTCAACAGCAAAAATAATAATCTTGTAAGAACATCTTTTTCCAGCAATAAAGAGAACGATCAGTAGCAGCAACTTTTATTTTTGCTAAGATAGAATCACCCGGAAGATAGAAATAAGAAAGAACATCATACAAAAATTCCGGTTTGCAACCCGAAATTTTTTTTCTTGCAGAAACACGGAAAAATCACAAGATAATCACCGAACGGGAGTCGTTCCCTTGAACTAATCGTGAGATCTTCAAGGTACGGCTCTGATACCAATTGTAGAGACCCATTTTTATAACGAACGGTGAGTGCGGAAGAAGGATATCTCGAGATTAATCGTGTTTTTGGAAGTATGAACACGAAGAACATATTATGAGTTCATAAGAAAAGACTAAGAACAAAGAGAGAATAATATATTTCATGAAGAACATGGTGGGATAGAAACTCTCCCTGGGTGGGAGAACCCACCAACTTTCTCTCTCTCTAGAGATTACATTGTGAGAAGTGTATTCTCTAATCTAAGAAAAGAAATGAGCTAGATTTTTAAATAAATGACCAACTCTCCCTTTATATAGGAGGGAGAGTATTTATACCTAAAATACAATAAAGGGAAAATACAACCTAATAAACACTCATTATTTGTGGAGCATTTCCATGCACCAACACATTAACTGTAGGGTCTACGTGAGATCTCTTGGGAGGAAGAAGAGTGACACCTTTTTCTTGCATAACCTTGATCAAACCGCTTGTCATATCGTCTTCAAGATCTGCCAAACCAAAATGAGCCTTGGACCGAGTAGTCTTGGAACCCGCCAAAGATCATTGTCAACTCAGGATCCTTATGAATCTAATAGAAGTATCCAAGCTAAATAATATTACCAGTAGCCATAGAAGCAGTAGTAGAAGAACCCTCTTGGAGACTGAAATGTTCGAACCTGAACGACCTTTCAAGTACAGGAAGTGTAAGAAATTTGGAAACCTTGTCCTTGGAATCACCAGTAGCAGGAACAAGCTCCTCAAATCTGAATGTTGCATAAAAAAACAAAATAAGGGAAGTAAATTTCAAGATCCTTAAAATCTAAATTCAAATCCTACCCTTTTTTATCCATGTTTTTGGCAGGGAATCCCCGTCGGGAATCGAATCACGTCTCACAAAGAAGTATTTTTCCTTCCAAGCACCATCATTTTGTTTAGATTTTAGAATGAGGTGGGGTTTGTTTGTCTTAACTCTTAACAGGAAATGGGAAGAACCAAAAGTAGAAAGATCATAAATGAGAGCCAGTTCAGGTAACCCGATGTCTATATTCTTGGAATGATTCAAGCGATCAATCCAAAACAGAATCCTCCAAACCGCAGGCATAACTTGGATATAAGAAATTTGGGTAGTCGAAAAGAAATCACGAACAATACCAGTAAAAGGATAAGTTAAACCTAGAGTAAATGGGTATTCGGGAAAGCAAACCCACATTGGAGAAACAAAATCCAGTTGAGTGGTGGCCTCTAAAGGTCGAAAAACTACATCGGAAGGAAAAGCCCAATGGCTTTCAACGATTCCATATCCTCATCGTTGAAGGAGCAAACCTCATCATAAGATAAGATTGCTTGATCACTGAAATCGTTCTCGGGAGAAGTAACAACACTAGCTCGAGAACGATAGTTTTCTTAACCATGACGAAGAAAAATGGAGGAACAGAAGAAAACAAGTAAGAGGAAGATTTACCTTCGCAATAAGACGATGACGACTGAAAAAGGTAAAGAATAAATTACCGGAAGCCCATATTTATAGCAAAGAAGAGATAAGAAAGATGATTTGACTGCTTCTTGGTTACCTCGAGATGGATAAAACTTATCCATTAAGGGACAATTTTTAAACTCTTCTTTATCTTCTCTTTTTAACTTTTAATTTAAGTTTTCCCTTTAATATTCTCCAAATTAACTCTTATATTTTCAGGAATAACTTGGGGGCAATTGTTAGGTCCAGGATCCTCAAAGCATTCATGATCCTTAAACATCATCAGATATTCAGGATCCTCAACTGTCTCAGGATCCTAACTATTATCGTTATTATTATTTACTAATATTTATAACGGACTTATTCTCAACAGAGTTTCATCTCAACTATGCTAATAACCCGGAATACGTAGTCAATCAACGTTCACAAAGCTGGTCATAGAGGATCCCGGGAATATCGAACATCTTGTTAGCTAGTTTAGACTATAAATTGACACATGTATCTCACAGACGAGACACTCTACTTACTCTTAGCTTACTCTACAAAAATTTTCACTTGTTCAACTGAAATACTCTTTGTAATCGTCATTTTATATTAATAAAATCATCAAGGCAGGTGATCATTATCATCTCCCAAGGTTTTGTGTCGGATATCCTAGCAAGGATCAACCGTTTTCCTTGTAAACAATCGTGTCATTCTCTTTATCTTTTTGTATTGCACAATTCAAACATCACAACCTCTCATTCAATTTGGTTGATTTATACTTGTGTAATTTTTGACCAAAAGAGTTACAACCACCCACGGATCTTCAAATCACGCATCTCGAGGTATATATCGATTCACTATTAATGACTAACCATTTCAATGGATCCTCTACAGTTAAAGGAGAAAGATTAGCACTATACCTCCAGATACTTAAAACATTAGCCTCAGAATTTAAAAACTTTAGTTTAAACCAAATTCCTAGAGAAGATAATACCTAAGCAGATGCACTATGCAATCTAGGATCTTGTCTCAGCATCCCACCAGAGACCAATATCCCGATAGTTCATATAGGGATCCCATAACTAGAAGATCCAACCAAGATACCAGAGGATCACACCGCCCATAGCATGGCAACAATCGAAGATCCTGCTCTCTAACCCCCTCACCATGATCCCAACGCTCGGTCGAACATTTAGGATCCCTAATAACACTCAATCTCGTGGACCCAACCTATCATAGAATACATCCAAAATGGTATGATCCCAAAAGAAGAAAAAAGTGAGAGAGCATTCAGAATGCAGGTCTCATGCTTTGTGATGATCCAAGGAGTATTATATAAAAAGTCCATGGCAGGCCCATTCCTAAGATGCTTATAAGTTTGTGAAGCTATGGAAGTTTTGAAAGATATACATGAAGGGGATTATGACAACCACACTGGGGGTAGATCCTTATGTTCCAAAGTATTAACAATAGGATACTGCTGGCTAACTAGAAGAAAGATGCCCTATTACACGCTCAAACGTGTGATTCTTACCAAAGACACAACAATATCCCTTATCTACTAGTGGAACCCTTACACCCCATCATTTCTCCTTGGCCATTCAAGAAATGGGGAATGGACATAGTTGACAAACTACCCAAGGCACCAGGCGAAAAAGTCTTCAAGCTAGTGTTGACGGATTACCTCTCAAAGTGGATCGAAGCTGAAGCTTTTGTTAAAGTGAGATATAAGGAGGTAGTCCCATTCATCAAGCGTAATATGACTAGATTCAGGATCCCGACCAAAGTTATATCGTAACGTCCCAAAAATCCAAGGTAAAAATTTCATTTTTAACACATTCAAAACACTATTGTAACTTTGATCAAAACATTGAAAAGCATTTCAAATAAAAAATTATTAGAGTCCAATTCCCAAAGATCATGAATTGCAGAAAACACAGGTATATGCGCTGCGATCGTCCCGAGCTCTTTCATTTGAAAACTGGAGTACCGGAAACAAAACTGAAAACCATAAGCACAAAGCTTAGTGAGTTCCCCAAATACCACATACCATACATATCCAACGATCCATACAAGTCATACATAACCGCGAGCCATACATATCATTCATATATCATAATAAATAAAGGTGCTATGTGTCGCACATAGTCATGCTATTATGCCACGAGCCGCCTCGTGGTCTTCCTTGCCAAGCTGGGGGCCACAACCCTGGGTCTTACAAACAAGTGCCAGGAGCCCCCTATGGGTCTTCCATGCAAGCATCAGACAACTAGCATACAATCTACTCTACTTAACTAATTAGCATACAGTATGCCAGGTGCCGCGTCCTGGTCTTTCATACATAATGCCAAGGGCTAACCCCCGGGTCTTCCTACAATACATAAACCAAATGAGCCGGCATTGGTGCCTTCGACCCATAAAATAGTGAGGAACTCACCTCAAATGCTGAAGCTCACTGCACGAAATCCCTAGCTATTACCCTGCCGAGTTTCCAAACTAACAATCACCCAAAACAACATCCAATTAGCAACAAAATTCCAAACCATGATCCATAAACCAACCTTGGGGTAAAATGACCATTTAACCGCTGGCCCATCAAGACTCATAACCATGGCCCAAGCCCACAGCCAACCAAGCCGAAAACTATAAGATCCATAAAAGCCCATTAATGACCCTATTTTCCAAATTGGCCCAACCCCATGTCGCCTTACCCAAAAGCCCAACAATTACTAGTCCAATAACAAAATCTCAGAAAACCCAAAGGTTCCACAAGGCTCAATCCCATTGGGCCCACAAAGCCCAAAACAATATTGGGCCATTCTGCGGGGCGTACGCAATGGTACGCAGGGCGTACCACCAAGACCTCAGTACGCGGGGCATACTTGATTTTACGCGGGGAGTACTCCACAAACTTCCCAAGGCTTATTTCATGACTTAATCTGTTAAGTCCTTCCATAATGACCACAAAATACCTTCCATGTAAGCTCCTAATGCATAAAATCGGCACCTTTATGCATTTACATAACCCAATGAGACCCAATAACCATTTCAAACCATTAAAACCAAAAAGAACATGCATGGACCTCATCTAAGGATCAATCAAGCATCTTTATGAACTTACAACCTTAAATCTGCCAAGAGTGGAAACTCAAAGCTTCTAAAGTGGTGTCCAACCACTAGATCTTGCTCATGAGGTCAAAATGGAACCAAAAATCATAAAATCATAAATCTCAACTTCTAATTTTCAAGTTAAGAGATTTTTATCTTCAATTAGCTGAAAATGTAGCAAAGAGTTCAGATCCACTAGCCTTTCCTTGAACCGCCACCTTGCACCAAGCTACCACTTCTTGAAATACACTAAAATCCACAAAAAATGCACATACAAGGCACACAACCCTCTTGGATGAAGTTATGACTCGAGATTTAGGGTTCAAGACACTGGAGGATGAAGGAGAGGCGTACACCCTGGACTTAAGGTGCTTAAATAGTAATCCAACCCTTAAAATTAGGGTTTTGGGGATCCTGAGCGTACGCCGGGCGTACAGCTCCCAAGCCTGCATTCCACTTTTCCATCTCTACGCTGGGCGTACCCCAACTTACGATGGGCGTACTCTCGCGCATGCCACCTTGCATGCATGGGACTGCCTTGCCAACTATTTCCATTAGGGACTCCTTCATCCTAGGCCCGTTTCCAACGAACCTTATATCCACGAAAAGGTGGTGAGAAGCCCTACGCTCCTAACAACATACCCAAGCCTTAAAACCTCCTGAACAACACCCTAAATTCATAAACAAAACTGAGATATCAAATTAAGAATATACCCTTGGCTTCCGAAGACACCATCGAGTACTTGGATCACATATACCATGACACACACATCCGAAATGGGCCAAATACTTCCTTTCCCAAAGCTCTAAGCCTTGCGATAACTAATGACTAGGTCACATCCCCATCAACAAAGCAAGTCTGAAACCAAGTGTTACATATATACGATAATGGATACCAATTCATCAGTAAAAGAATAAGGGACCTTAGCACTATGCCCACCCCAGTTCATCCTCAAGCTAATGGATAACCAGAGTCTAATAATAAGATCATAGTCAATAACCTAAAAAGAGACTAGAAGAAAAGAAAGGATGATGGGCTGAGGAACTTCCTTTCGTCCTATGAGGAGATAGGACCATGACCAAATTGACAACATGGCAGACCCAATACTCACTGGTATTTGGAGCAGAAGTCGTGATCCCAACTGAAGTAGTGATCCCGATGGCAAGATACCAACTCCTGACTCAAGACAAAAATGATAGGATCGTGGCTCAAGATCTTGACACTATAGATGAAATAAGGAACCTCACCAAATTCGACATTGTAGCTCATCAACAAAGAATCGCTAAAGCCTACAATTGAAATATTAAGATCAAAAGATTCCAAGTAGGCGAATTGGGTCTGAGAAAAGCGTTTCAAAATACCAAGGATCCTAAGGATGGTAAGCTATCACCTAAATGGGAAGGCCCTTATCTTATCAATTCAGAAGCAAGAAAGCGGGCATATTGGTTGGCTACACTAGAAGGGAATATGTTTTCAAGAGCGTGGAACGCCATACACCCCAAAGAATATTTGACGTAAGTCAAAGTCACAATACTTCATTATGACAAGGTCAAGGTACGTACCTACTCCTTACCTTCACTTTTCCTTTTGAATATTTTTTCTCTCTCTCAAAATCATTAGTAACTTAAGCATCGTAGGGGCGTTAGCCAAGCTAACTCCCACCTAAATATAACATTTTCAACATGCAGAAGCTTGAAGATCCTAGCATCCACGAATAGAGATTTATCATCTCTCCTTCGGTCAAGGGTACATAATCCCCTCTACGGTTTAAAGAGTTAATAGCCTCTTTCATACGTGTTTGGGTTTCCACACCGCGCTTGGACACACGATATCTAACTATGAAATGTAATTAAGGGGATCATTTCATGCTTTAGTGACTTGGCAGCCCTTTCATTTCTGATCATATGTTACGATCCTAAAGATAAATCTACATTTTATAGCATTATCATGTTATCTAATGATTTGGGATCTTCCCCAATATTCTAAGTTAGGATCTTCCCGGTATTCTTGGTTGGGATCTTCACCAATATATTATAATTTGGGATTTTCCCCAATATTCTAAGTTGGGATCCTCCCCAGTATTCTATGTTGGGATCTTCCCTAGTATATTCTAATTTGGGATTTTCCCAAGAAAAGTCGAAGTTAAGATCTTTTTTAATATATCCTAAGTTAGATCTACCCCAATGGAATCTTAATATGAAGTTTTTCACCAAAGTTAGAAGGATTCTCCTCAGTTCAAGCGTCAAGATTGAAAAATAATTTCCTAGTCGAGAGTCCTAATGAAAAGTTCAAATAAATAACTAAACGTCTAATTAAAATCTAAGGAAGAGAATAAGAAAGCTCTCATCATGTTCTATTTATCCTCTATGTTTACTACACCTAAAGTTGTCCTCTTCTTATCGATTCTCCTACTTTTTAAACCAAATTTCATCTCTTTAGAACGTTGGGGTTCTAACTATTTACAGATCTCAATCAAATAATTGTTTATCTCAGATCTTTAAGATCCTAAAATGTTTTTGTAAACCCTAAACTCTTTAGGATCCTAATCATCTAATAACCCCTAGAAAAACCTACTTTAATCCTATTTCTACAACGAAAACCAACCACGCAGATAAAATGATATAAATCAAAGCATGAAAATTAAACAGTGTTGCCCACCAACCCAACAAAAAATAGAATTGTTTTATAGACATAAAATTGAGATTGTTTTTTAAAAATAAACTAATCAAACCTAATTCAAGGTTTGGTCCCCCCAGTTGGCTTGTGCTTAATTCCAACCAGCCATATTCCAGGATCTTCCATTCTTCACATCCTCCAGTAACCTGGTCTTCACCTCCTAAATGGCTTCAACGACACCAATCATCACCTCAACGATCACCTCCTCGAGTTTGGAAGAGAACATATGATAACATAAGAGAATGAACGCCTGATCTTCATCTTCAATCTTCACATCGAACCCTAGAAAATCCAAGATGATGTGATTGAAGTTATATAGATGATCTTTCACTTAGGTACGTTCAGACATTATGAGAGTGTAAAAACGTTGCTTCTGATCCAAAATGTTCATCAGAGAGTTGTTCTAGTACCAGTCAGAAAGTTTCTCCCAACACCCAGAAGTAGTTGTTAGATCCACGACCTTCTTCAGTACTTCATCTGTCAAACTCAACAGAATGGCACTATGTGCCTTTGTCATAATGTTCAGCTTCTTTTCTACCGCCATGTCCTTTGGAAGTTTTGTCTCTCCTTCCAATGTCGCTGCACATCCTTATTGAACTAGAAGAGCCCTCATATTCTCCTTCCATAAAGTGAAGTCCTTTAAACCATTGAACTTTTACAAATCAAACTTGTGAGTAAATATATTCAATCACTGGAACACAAACTACAACTCGCATACCCCTTGTTAGGAAGTAAAGCGGAAAAAAAAGGAAAAACAAAAAAGCACAATACACAATATTTACGTGGTTCGGTCAAGGTGACCTACGTCCATAGGTAGGAGGGGAGTATTACTTATTTTTGAGCTCTCAAAAAGAGGTTACAAGTACAAATTCAATAAAGAATTGCCTATCAATAGAATACAAGACACTTCAAATGACTAGTAGGCATCCCTATATAAAGGGAAAAGATCAGATCTAAAACCCTAATGGGCCAAGCCCATTAGCCCATAGACCCATGAATGGTGTCAACTAATCATAATTCACCATGCAACAAATTCTGGACACATTCATCCATGAAAAACAACACATGATGCTCATAAACACATATGATGGACATGTGACATATCATAAATACTAGTAGCACATCATCCATCATGGTGGCACATCATGGCGTATTCCTTGAGCAAATTTAACTTCTGAGAATCCTCAAACAATAGTGAGCATCATAGAGGACTTCATATGATGTGTTGCTCATCAAGGGATACCATGGGTTATCAAGGACACAAATGGCGCATCCTTTCACCAAGATGACACATCATCCTTGAGGATGGTCTACCTTGTGAAAGGGATGGCGCATCCTCTCCATCAATGGCACACTTCTCAAAAATGGTGTATGAGGCTATAAGTTGGTGCATCCTCCTTCCGTACTGGCAAATATTCTTTTATAGTGGCACATCTTCTTCTCAAGTGGCACATCACCCTTTCAAATGGTAGACCATACTTCAAGCGTGGAGCACCTTGAGCATGGATGGCACATTCATGCACCATGGTGCTCTATTCTACTCCTTAGTGCTCCATACCTCTTCCAGGTGCTCCATAACCACTTATAGAAGATCTGTTCCTTTTTCACTTAATATGTTCCTTTGTCAGATCATCCATTCCTTTTCTTAAATGATCCATTCTTTTATCACATGCTCCATGAGCCACATGTACTCCATTGAGTTCTAAGTGCTGCATTGAACTCAAATGCTCCAAATACTCAAGTCACATTTAACAATGAGTTATAGACTATTAAAGGGAACAATGAGGGCCTATTTAACAGGGTACAAAGCTTAGAGGAAGATCAAAATATAGATGAGGAGGCCACTCAGATTCAGCTGCTAACTCAGGAGGTTCGAGTTTCGGGATGGGAGCTTTAGGTACAGATCGAAGAACAATGGAAGATTTTAGCTAAGGCTAGGGCCTATGCGACAGAGATAAGAGCCAATGCTAATTAGCAACAGTTTACTGACCTAGTTTCTATGCTAGGTACTCTCTTTAGTTTATGGTACATTTAACCGGGCCGGTTGTGCCCTACGATTTTTGGATTATTGGAACACGGAAACTTCACTTTATGAAAGTGTATAGTATCCTCTCTACTTACTTTTTTGGGCATAGTCTTTTGATGAGATTGTAGCGAACTTTTCCACCCCTAACCACACTAAACTTTTGTGGTTTGTGTAACCAAAATTTGGAAACCAATGTAATTATACCAATAAATGCGTATATAAGAACAAGTATTATTACGAAAGTAATGTGTTATATTAAATATTTTGAGTCGACCGGTTGATCATGAACAAACTTAAGGACCGGTACATATTTCAAAAATCGCTCACAACGACACCAAATAAACTTATATGATAAAACAAACTTACTCAGTTATCACTTACAATGTTTTACGAACAACGAGCTACTTAGGTATTGTAAATTACAACATATAAATCCTTATGGGATTCCTAAAAATTTACATTAAATCTTAAAACTAAAATAGTCATGAGTACTCACATTTATTTGACTAACAAAAAAGCCTAAAACAATTTACACTTCCTTTTTATAAATTACAATAGGAAGAAAACATGCCTCCAAGGAGATCAACTAGGCGTCATCCAGGACAAACCCAAACAGGACACTAACACCCATACTGGATCCCATAACAGTGATGGATTTGGTGACAATTGAAGCACTAGTTGCTAAACGCAGCGTAAACATTTTGGCGAATTATGAAACCAATCAAAACATGGGATCCAGGTAAGGAGGAAACAGAGACAAAGGTGGAAGCAGTTCCGATGACGGCAACAGGGGAACCACAAGGGCTTGTACTTATTAAGACTCTAGGAATTGTAAGCCGAAGTCTTTTTACAGAATTAAAGGAGAAGTCGAACTGAACCATTCGATTGAGAAGAAGATGGAGTCAGCGTTAGAAGTAAGTTTCGATATGAACGACTGCAAAGTAAAGTTGGCCACATGTACATTGGCTAATATAACCTTAACATGATGGAAAGACCATGTCAAAACGATGGGCATCAACAATGTCAATACGATCTCATGGGAATAACTGAAACAATTGTTGATTGACAAATATTGCCGAAGGGATGAAATGTAAAAGCTAGAACAAGAACATTGGAACCTAACCTTAAAAGCGCAGACATTGTAGCCTACAGCATTCAGTTTACTGACCTTGCCACTCTTTGTCCCAGTTTTGTGACACATAAGTACAAGAAAGTGGATAGGTGCATATGGAGTATGGTTCAACCTTGGTCACCGCTTCAAAACCAACTACCTATGATAGTGTCAAACGGTTAGCCTTCAACCTGTCTAGCCATGAAATCAATCGAGGTACTATGATCTAGAGGGCTGACCTCCCAAAGTGTGGGGGCACCAAACAAAATTCTGAGAATGAATATTGGGGAAATTGAGGCAATCTTCTGGAAAGAAGCAAGAGACTGTGAAAGCCTATGTAGCCACAACAACAACAAAAACACACACCACCTAGAAGCAATATACATGGAAGCACCCAAAGTGCAATTAGTGCAACTACCCACCACATAGGTACCTGCATGGTATGTGACCAGTCCAACATGAAAGGTCACACTTCCAGGTTCTGTAGAATCCCGATACTTGCAACAACACCCAAAATGAACCCATGAACCTCTACTATTAGGACTCGAGTATGTTTTTAATGTGGCGACACTAGGCATTTAAGAGAGATTGGCCGAAGCTAATGAATGAGGAAGGGAATGCCATAGGAAGAGAATTTGTTATTGGAGTAAGGAATGCCATCTAGGACCCATCTATGGTGACTGGTACGTTCCTTGTTAACAACTTATATGTAATTGTACTATTTGACTCGGGTGCTGATAGAAGCTTTATTACCCCTAAGTTTAGACAATTGTTGAATGATAAATCCAGTAAACTTAAAGAAACTTATGTGATAGAAATGAAGAACTTTCAATATGTTAGTACCCAATAAGTACTATAAAATTGCATAATAACTCCAAATAATCATGCCTTCCACATTAATCTTATGCCAATGACCATTGGAAGGTTTGACGTCATAATCAGCATGGATTGGTTGTATCCTTACTAAGCCAAGACCATGTGCTATGAGAAGGACATGTGACTTCCCTTACCTGATGGAGAATCCCTGATTATCTAGGAAGACAAGTACGGCCAAAAGCTTAAGATCATCTCTTATACGAAAGCTATAAAATGCATGCACACCAAGTACTACGTTTTTTTGGCCCATGTCGTAGATAAGAAGAGGAAAGGGAAAGAGATCAAGTACATACCTCAGGTGTGATATTATACTGACGTGTTTCCTGAAGATCTACCTTGGTTACTACTAGTACGAGAAGTCGAGTTCCGAATCGACTTGATTCCCGGAGCAACACCGTTAGCGAAGTCTCCTTACAGGTTGGCAATGTAAGAAATGCAAGAACTTTCTAGCTAATTACGAGAACTTCTTTACAAGGGCTTTATCAGAATAACCTCCGCACCTTAGGGGAAACGGTGTTGTTCGTCAAGAAGAAGGATGGATCATTCCAGATGTGCATCGACTATCGGGAGCTAAACAAGCTGACTATCAAGAAATGATACCTGCTCCAAAGAACAGATGATCTGTTCGACCGTCTGTAAGGTTTCAACTACTACTCGAAGATCGAATTAAGTCAGGATACCATCAACTTTGTGTCCTATATGAAGAAATTCCAAAGACAGCATTCAGGACTCGCTATGAGCATTATGAATTCCTGGTTATGTCGTTCGAACTAACCATTTCTCTGACAATTTTCATGGAACTTATGAACCGTGTTTGAAAACCCTACTTAGATAAATTTGTGATCGTATCTATCAATAACATATTGATATACTCACGAACCAAGGAAGAACACGAGAAACACTTTCAACCGATCCTATAACTGCTACGAAAAGAAAAATTTTTAAGCAAAGTTCTCTAAATGTGAATTTTGTATTAGAGAAGTACAATTTGTAGGGCATGTGGTCATAAACAAAGGAATTAACATCGATCTCTCGAAGATAGAAGCAATTAAGAATTCAAAGGCACTAAAGATGCCGATAGAGGTAGGCCAATTCTTGGGTCTTGTTGGCTACTATTGGAGATTAATAAGGAATTTCTTCAATATAGCACCACTCACGACATTGATACAGAAAGACAAGAAGTTTTATTGGGGAGAGAAAAATGAGTCTGCATTCTAAAAATTTGTAACATTCCGTTTAAAATAGAATAATTAAATAATAAACCCCGAACCCTGAGTTGTAATTTTTATTATTATTTTATATTATTGTAACCAAAAATCCAAAAATATTTAGTGAGGCGTAGGTTTCGGGGAGACAAATGACATGATGTAGAGTTTCGGGGGTTAAAGTGTAATTTCAGGATTTATTTTTTAAAGATTTTTAGTAGTTAGGGGTGTTTAGTATCATTTGGACTTAATATGAAATGATTTTGGATGGATGGGGCTAAAAGGGTAAATTATCTACCTAAGTTGAAAAGAGTTTGTCAAGCAGGGGCTGCTTGGTAAATATTTCGGACTTGATTTGTAAGGATTTTTTTTCAGAAGGAGGGGTTTAAATGGTAAATTAAGGATTTAAAATGAAATAAAAGGGGAATGAGGGCTAAAGGTGTCATTATGGGGAGAAGTTTATGTGAACAGGGTATTTAACCTCCAGGTCCCGTAACCTTAACCCTAATGCTCTGTTCGGCCGCCACCCTCACCTCACCACCCTCCAGCCGCAGCCACCACCCCCCTTTTCTCTCGTTTTCCGACTGACGAAGACAACCGGTGTACCTCCTTCTTCACGACAAGGGCTACCACGACCGACGACGGTTTGTAGGCGACTTTCGGGTGTAGTCAGTGCCTCATCTCCGGTCGCTGCTGTACCATTTCTGTTGAAGACGGAGACACAATGGTCTTGTGGCTGCCGATGTTGTTTTTCGAACCATTCCTCTTCTTTCCTTCTTTCTGCAGACGCATCACTGCCACTGCTCTCATCGCCGGTGAAGCAAGAGTTCGAGCCCGACTCTGTGGACATGGGGAGACCGGACGAACGTGTTCAATAGGCGTTCGTTCCTCTCTGTCGATTGCGCAACCCTCCGTTCAACCTCTTCATTGCTGATGTTGGGACCCGTCATCCGCCGTCGCCGCCATGCGACTGTTTCGCCGATGACGCTGCTGTTGCCGACCGACCGCCACTGCTTCCCGCCTCCTTGTGTCACCACCACCGCCATACGCCACCAGGTGGGTGCCGGGTCTATTTCATAATCAGAAGAGTGTGTGTGGGTGTATATCAATCAAGGTCGTGTGGTTCTTGGCTGGAAATCACAAGAGGTCCACCACCACCACTGTGAGGTGGTGGCTAGCACCTCCGACCACCGCCTGCCGCCACAGGGTGGCTGTGTGTGTGTGTGTGTGTGTGTCTTTATTTGGGTCTTTCGATGTAAAATGTATTGTACGGCCGGATAATCAAAGAAATCAACCCGTCACCACCATGAGGTGGTGGTTGCCACCTCACGCCACCATTCTGCCGCCACCTTAGGTGGTTGTGTGCTTTTGTGTGGGTGATTGTTATTTTGGGATGCTTGAATATTTTAGCTAAGAATCATAACCACCACCGTGAGGTGGTGACCGCCACCGTGAGCCGTCGTTGACTGCCACCAACCGAGGTTTTAGTGGGTGGTGCCCGACTTGCTAAACCCTAATAGGCCTAATGAAGCCTAGTTGACGTAAAAGCCTAACCACTTGACTAATGGGCTAGTATTTGGGTGGGAAACCCTAATTAGGGTTTTGAAAACCCTAATGTCATGAAACCATAATTTTGGGGATTGATCGGGACCCGCCCTGGAATTATTTAATAAACTTAAAATATTAATTAATAATCATTGGAAAATTAACCTAAGGCAATATTGGACTTAACAAATTAAGTCCTTAATGGGTTAAGTAGGAATACTTAACCATAATCATCATTTCATGTGAAAACCCTGATTTCACTTGGGCCTTGACTTGGGTCTTTCTTTTGGACTTTGGTGAATGGGTTATGGATGGGCCATCCAAGAACAAGTATATTAATTAGAATATTTAGATGGGCTTTAGGATAAGGCCCATTGGAAAGGCTTGGGCCCAATTTGGAAAATTGGGCCATAGGTGGGCCATAATTGGGCCTTGATGATTATGAGATATTGGACCATTGGAATACCAAGAGTTTGGACGAGAATAAATGGATGGGCCTTAAGGTAAGACGATGTAGAGGTCTGGGCCCAATTTGGAAAATTGGGCCATATGTTGGGCTTTGGCCCATTACTTGACTTTTGGGCCTTGGAGTGTGAGTTAGGCCTTGGACTTTAATCAAGCTAGGTTGGGGGTAAAGTAGACTTTTACCCCAAGCATGGACTTGTGGTTATGTATTGGAACCCAATTATTAATTGGGTGTCGTTTATTTATGACAGTTCGGGAATCTGTCAACCTGCAGCTGGAGTTTTATCCGCGGGACTTCAGCAGTGTCAGGTGAGTTCTCCTCACTATATCAATGGGGTCTAAGGCACCACTTCTGGCCCTTATCGGATTTGTATCCGGGTTTATTGGATGATATGCTTATTGATTTACATACTGGTAGTTAGGATGATGATATGCTTAGTGACCTGGTAGGTCAGTATCCTGGTTTATAGGATGTTTGCTATGTTAGTGACCCAAAATTTCTATCTTGTACTATTATTCAAATCAATCAAAGTCAGGCTCATTTCTGCCACTTTCTAGCATTGTTTTGTGTCAATTGAGTGTTCTAAACATAGTACCTTCAAGTTAGAAGTCTAGATTTGGGTTCCGCAAGTTCACCCGACCCAAAAATTAGCCAAACACTCCAACTTGAGGAGTGTACAGTCGTACACTAGGGTGTGCGGCCGCACACCCCTCCTCCGGCAGCACACTCTGGTCTGGCAGCACACTCAAGCCTATATGATAGAGTCTTGGCCTTCATTCAATCCTTTTCACCCTCCTAGTCAAGAACTCGTTTTCTCTCAAGTAGGTCCCGATTTTTCAGCTAGATCTTCAAGTGGTAAGTGTTTCTATCCTTTGATTTGTTGATTCCTTACTTCATCTAGTGTAAATCACTGATTTCATCCATCAAATCACTCCATTTTGGTAGATCTTCAAGTTTTCTTTAGTTTCACCAAGAACACCTACTAAGTTGTTAGGCTCGAAACACCCCTATACGCTTCTACATCGTAAGTACCGTACTCCTGCATGTTATTAGCTATATTTAAGCATTATAAAATGTCCAGAACTCGATCTTCAAGGAGTGTGCGGCCGCACACACTCATGTGGCCGTACACCCCTTATCTTAATGCTTTAACGCCTCAAACTCAACTTGTATGCTAGCACATGAGCAAAGACACTTAGGGGATACGAGATATGACCTTGGAAATACGTTTTGACCATTTTTACTAGGAGTGTGTGGCCGCACACTCCATGGCCGCACACACCTGGCCGTACACCCAATGGGCAGCACACCAGGTGGCCGCACACGCCCTTGTACGGCCGTACACCCATTTCAGACGACTTTTGATGCTTCTAACACTTAAATCTAAGTGTTTTCTAAGCCCTGGGGTGTTTTCCTTACATGATTAGTTGTATATAGACTAATTATATACATATATGTGCCAATATATGCTTATTAGGATCCGTTGTGCTCAAGTCTACACTTGGCACTTAGCAATCCTACAAACCGATCTTTCATTCATACCTCTCACTGCAGGTGAGTTCATACCCCTTTAATTTACCTTTTAAATGATTTTAAATGCTTTTATGGGGGGGGGGAATACAAGTAGAAACATTATAGTTATTATATCATTCGCATGTGATTAATAGCTATCAGACAATGAAATTCTTATACTTCAAACTGTGTATTCAAACAAACTACTTCAAATCGTTTTACAAACTCTTTTATATGAAAACTCTTTAACAAACTTATTTATATGCAAAACGTTTTATCAAACTCTTTTAAACTTATACTTGTTATAAATATATCTCTATAGATATAGTTATATAAGTAGGATTTAAAGGACTTAGGACTGACAACTCGCCTTACTTCCTGTTCCTTGTTTGGTTGTGGACTTAGGGCATCGGTTGTCTGTACGAAGGTCGTTTGAATCTTAGTTGTATATTATGTATATGTATATGGATATAAAAGTCTTTATTCTGTTCAGATCCTTTAGGTAGCAAAGGTGTTTAATCATGTTCATTCATACCAGCAACATTGCTAGTAAACTATAATAGGTATAGTTTAGGAAATCACTAATGCTATTACTAGAACAACGAAACATACTAAGAGTCAGTTCATACATTAGTCAGTACATAATATAACGAGAAACAATACTTTCTATAACGAGAAACAGATAGAGAATACTATAACGAGAATCAACACATACTAGAGAGCATACTACATACTAGAGAACATACTACATACTAGACAGAGAGGATACTATACTAGAACATACTATAATACTAGAATACTATAATATTAATGTGAGATACTACTTCGTGGTGCGGCATACACTGCTGTGACATGTTTTATACCCAGAGTCTCCTGGAGGGAGAGCGTGAATTTGTGTATAGATCTATACGGGATTGACCATCCCACACCTTGCTGCTAGCTACAGTGGGACCTGCAGGTCTACGGGTGACGAATGTCATCTCATTTTGATGTCTCGAACGTCGTGTATACTAAGTCATATCAAGTATGGATACAATCATATCACATTTTACCTTAATTAAACTAACCAGTTTAAGGGTAGTTAGTACAATTAGTAGTTACCTAGATAAAACTACTAGTACATCTTTATTTCCCATTTTCATTCACATTATGATCTTCTCACATAAACGGTAATGGAAAAATTATATTTTTGGTAATGATAGTCATACTTTGGGAAAACTCGCACTTTTACGAAAGAACAAACATAGAAAATAATTGGGTCTTGGTAGAAGACCACTTTAGTAAAAAATATAGGATTTTCTAGGAAGTTACAAACATTTTCAACAAACACTTTCAACAATCTCTTACATCAAACATTTACAACTGCTTTCTTCAACTTATAAACAACGACACTAAAATACTTATGAACTCACCAGCTTAAATGTTGATCTACGCTTTCAAAATAACTTGTATTTTCAGGTCGCCAGTAGACAGGTACCGATGATCAGGTTTTTGAGAATATGGAGCACATTCAAGACTCATCTTTCATTTTGATTCATTCATTTTTGGTGTCTTATAAATTACAGAACACACTTGTATTAAAATTATTACTATTAATGAAATTGATGATGTTGTTGCTTGTTTACTATTATGCATTGTTGTGATACTGTACATGACGCCCTCCACCCCCGAACGTTCTGCCATTTCGGTTTTGAGGTGTAACATATTGGTATCAGAGCATTGTTTATTGTGAATCGAGTATATCATCCCATAAAAGATATACAGCTATAAACACAAACGGGATTAAAATACTCTGACCAAGAGATTATGTTTTTAAATAATAAAATATTTAACCTAGGTATACATACTTGCATTCATACTAAAATCAGTGTCACTAGGACAGAACAAAAGTATTACGATTGTTGGACAGCACGAGTAGTCTTGGGGACATATAATCATATCTGGGAGTGATATAGCCTGATCAAATATATCTTTCCGAGAAGTGATTAGCATGTGTCCAGGGGTGTTTGTGATGTTGCAGCAAGTCTAAAAACTTACCAACACTGCTACAATGACAACATTAGAACAGAACATAAACTTAAAATACTATAGGAGTATTTTGTGTTACTATAATTACTTATGTGCAAACTAAAAAGATCTTTATTAGTATGTCAATAGTTGCTGAGTGGATACGCTAAGGTTATATGTGACTAAGGTGTGATAGACTTAGAATCTGTGATCATTGCTTTACTTCCTGTTCCTTGTTTGGTTGTGGACTTAGAGTTAGGGTCACTTATTCGAAGGTCTATCCAGTTTTGGTTACATATGACTGGTACACACTACGCAAATGTTGGAGTAACTGATAAAGATCATCTTATAATTATCTTAATTAGTTCGTCTATTAATTATTTCCCTTTTACCCCATTTTCTCGCTTAGATAAAATGGTTGGATTCCATATCCCCGGAGACCCGTACTTTCCCAACCAAGGCAACGGAGGATGGCTTGATGCTGAGCCCGAAGAGGAACCTAAAATTCCATTGGACGATGACCTTTCTGAGAACTTCCCTGAGGATTCTGACTCCGAGCCCGAAGTCAACAATCAACCCCTAGTAGCTCCAGACCGAAATCCAAACCCACGTCTGACATTTCAAGGCCTCACACCTCTGTGGGTAACAAACTAGAACCGATGGAGTCAAGAACAGGGTCAACCCATGCCATACAATGGGGAACGAAGTTTCTATAACCTCAGCGAGGGAGGCTCAGCGGACAGAGTTCTGCCTATTCTGCTCCGTAGAGTTGCTCGTAATGATGAGCAGGGTAGGGCGGCCATCAACCGAATCATGGAGGTTGATGCCGATACGGGAGTCAATAGCATACGCATCCGCCAGCTGGAGTCTACTCATGCAAGAACTCAGAACCAGAATGCGGCCCTGCAGAGAGAACTTACTGCAACCCAAGCCGAAGTCATGGAACTTCGAGTTAGGTTGGCGACATATGAAAGGCGCACGAGGAACATGGAGCGCCGTCGGTCGGAATCAAGGACTCGTTCTAGTAGTTCTCGTCGCAGATAGAGTCTACTTAACTCTCTCTTTTGGATATAACCTAGGTCTATGTAAAAGCTCTAGTTTTAGTTTCATGTCTATTTTAAGACCCTGAACTTTTGGTCGATAGGTCTTTATTCTGTCGAAATTTTCTTACCTTGGTGTGATGTAAGACCTTATGTTAGGTCATTTTTCCCAAACTTATTGCATCTGTAATACCAACTTTATTGACAGATATCTAATCTCATGCAAACTTTTATCCAAATACTTTCATTTTCTAGTGCTAGATTCCTATTAAATCATACTTTCATCTGTGTTGTTAGGCTATGGAGAGTTAGCCCATGTTTCACTCTCATCATTCTCTCTCTTAAATTCTTATCAATGTCTTCATCTGTTAAATTTATAGCTACAAGATGACTCCACGACGAGTAACGAGACGCAACCCTCAGAATCAAACTCCACGTCCTCCTCCTCAATACAACCCAACAGCTATCCAAGCTGCTGTGAATGCAGCTGTTATGGCAGCCCTAGCACAATTTAACTCGACCGGTACCAGTGGGAGTGGGGCTAATGTACCTCCCACCCCAGTTGAAACTCCAGTGCGCTCTAGGGAGTGCTCATATAAGGACTTCACCAGCTGCAAACCCAGGGCCTTCAATGGAACTGGCGGAATCATTGCCCTCTCGCAATGGTTCGAGAAGACGGAGTCGATCTTTGAGATCTGCTCCTGTCCGGAAGGGAGCAAGGTAAAATTTGCCGCTTGAACCTTCGTGGACCGAGCTCTGACGTGGTGGAATAGCCATGTCAAGTCACTATCTCTTACAGTGGCAAATGCTATGGGTTAGGAAGCTCTAAAAGAGCTTATGATTGAAGAATACTGCTCGAGGGGCTGATGAGACAAAGAATCAAGTATTGAACGAATTAGAGTGTAAATTCAAAGTAGAATTGAAAGATTTGAACACTGATGTAAATATGATATGTTTGGCTCTATTACGCTTTTGCAAATTTTACAGAGTACAATGAATATTCTGTAAAAACTTTGTTACCAAGACACTAGTAACCACTCTTATTTATAGAAGAGAAAAGCGTACAAAAAATATACTAAGGACTAAACATGAAGCTTCGAATATTATGCCCTAGTAAAATACATTACAAAAATGTTCGAAGACCCTAAATACAAACTTCGACTATTACAACATTTTGACCCTAACAATCTCCCCCTTTGTAATCAAAGTCGAAGTCTTCAGTTTGTAAGTAGAGTAATGGAGTACAGCAAAACTCTTCGAACCTCAGTATACCAAGAAATAATTTTCTTCAATTCCTTCTTGTCTCCTTCATTGTTCTTTTTGCAGTGGTTCATACGAACAATCAAGTTCGTATATTGAGATGTAGAATATCTCTCCACTTCGTTAGCTTGGAACAAAAACCGCTTCGCTTTTCCAGCTTTATCCTTTCCAGGAAAAACTATTCCAAATGGCTTTAAACATATTTCTCCATCAGCATATTTCTTTAACTCAGTCTGAGTCAACGAAGGAGCCATTGGAACTTTTACTTCCGTTCCCTTTGTAGTAGCCAACTCCACATCAGTCAGTGCTAGGCACTCATAATAATTCTCAATGAAGATTTTGATGTGAGCAACTCCAAGTTTGAATTCCTTTGGATCTGTGTTTTGCAGAAAAGAAAAGGATTTGTCTTTCAGAAGCAATGCCACTTGTATAAGGTCATACAAGTTCATCAGAGGAAAATCTGCAATAGTGAATTCGCATGTTTTTCCATTTGCCCTGGCCACAACATATTTAACTTTTTGAACAATGTTTTCAAAGACCACATCCTTTTTCATGCTTATCACCTTCTTGATCTTGATCAGTGACCAAACATCCTCAGGGGCTTTGCCAAGTACTGCATGAAAACGAATTTTCATATGCGTCCCTTCATCTTTTTCTTTGAAATTCCCTTCAGCTTTGAACTGAGGCATGATGAACATCATCTCATTTATAGGGAAATCCAACTGGCATGCATCAGTGTTTGTAACCACATAACTCTGTTTTGGCTTCTTATCAAATGAGTACATGTGATTAAAGGCAACCAATACTTCGATTGTTTCATAGTTGTAATGTTTTGCTAGATCACCTTTATTCATGCCCTTCGGATCACCAGCCCTCTGAGTCATGATGCTTTGAATAAGCCTCATTTTCTCGAGTTCAGCTTCAGCTTCAGCCTTCTTTTCTTCTTTAGATTTTTCAACCAGAATTGATTTTCCTTTGTCTTTCGAAGCAGATATTTCAGTTACGTCTTTTAGCTTCGAACCACTTCCACCAGATTCCAAAGGTTTACCAATTACAATTCCTTTCGAAATTGTTCTTGTAATTGGTAATGTTGTTATGATTGTTGAGGTCACTGGTTGAGCAGACACAATTACTGGTTTTGTTGAAGGGATGCTAGATGAAAATACCTTGCCCACCACTTTCGCTTCTTCTTCTGTTGACTTCCTTTCTCCCCTTGCACCCCTGTGAAAACAGGAGGGGCAGTAGTTGTGGGAAGAAGACTGGATATGCGAAATAGTGGAGCAAGTTGCTTGTTAAGTATGGCTTCGAACTGCATAAACTTCTGGGATAAAATTCTGGAGTAATCAACGGTGACGAAACCGGTTTCGTTGAGATCTCCTTCAACTCCTTTAACAACTTGATCACACCTTCAAAATTTTCACTTTCAAACTTGGAGATTTGAGTTATTTGAGGACTCAAACCTTCATATAGCTTGACAAATCGAGTGACAGCATCACAAATGATATCGACCTTCTGATTCAAGGACGCATAATCATGTTGAACAGATAGAATTTCCATTTTCATGTCTTCACGAAGTTCGTGAATTTGGGAGTTAACATCCTCCCTCACTTTCTTGACTTCCTGAACAAAAAGAACATGTCGTTCTTTTGTTATGCTTCGCAGATCCTTAACTTCTCCCATAAAATCAGATCTGAGAGTTTTAACACGAAGCTCAGAATTCTGATCTGTGTAATCAACCTTTTCTAAAATAACAGACTCTGAGGCTTTCATCATTCCAGAAACTTTGTTGATTACTCTTGATTCAAACATCTTGAGCATAGAATCAACCTCCAAACTTGAAATAGATGAACCTCCGCCAAGATCAGCTTGGGATTGAATGATGGAGTTCAACTTTTGATTAAGAATTTTGTATTGCTTCATTGTCATTAACATATGATCAGGAAATTCTTCTTCTTCATCATGAAACTCTAGGTCTTCGAATGTTCCACCAAACCCTTCATTATCAGTTTCAGTGGGTGAAGATGGTTTGGGTGTATCAGTGGATTGAGAGGAAAAAATGGAAGTAATTGGTTGATTGATGATATGTTCAAAGGTTGGTGAAACAGTGGTTGATGTGAGAGGAATAGTAGATGTTGGTGTAACAGAAACCAATGATTCGAAAGGAATAGAGATAATTGGACCTTGATCTGCATCTTTCGAACCACCTTCACCCATGTTGACATTTGCCTCCGTATCAGATACGTGTGCAGGGATGCCTGAAGTTCGAACCTCCTCAAAAATTGACTTGGCAATCGAAACTTCGGGTGGTATGATAACAGTCTTCTCAGGAATGGAACTTGTAATGATAGAAGTGAACTCTGGAGTTTCTGGTATTCGTTCATCCTCTTCTGTAGACTCAGTAGATAAAACAATCTTTCGAGTCTTCTTCGTCTTCTTCTTTTTCGGTTGTGACAAGTGTTTTGCCATATCTTCTGCTGCTCTTTTCTTGGATCCGGGAGAAACAGGAACAGGTACCTCACGAATTAAAACTCCTTGGTGAGTAATTTGAGGCTTGCGAATCAACTTCTGTGATGGTGACTTTCGTTTGTGAGTGGATTTCATCTTGATTCTTCGAAACATCCCTGTTTTCGAAGGAATAATCACGTTCTCTTGAGTCTCTTCCACTATTGGATCAATCACTTGTGTTGCTTCAACTGTCACTGCAACATTTTCTGTCTTCTTCTTTGGAGATTTTGAGGATGTTGAACCCTTCGTTTTCTTTTCAGGTGGAGCAGGATCAGCTTTCTTCGACTTTTTGGTCTTCTTTTCGTCGCGTGGCAACAAAATTCCCGTAGGAATAGAAGAATCGAATGTTTTCAGATATGCAATCAAAACAGGATTCGTAGGATCCACCCTTTTAAGCATCGCGTCTGGAATCCGAGCAACGTTTGGAAATTCATCATCATTGTCAACAACTTCCTTCGGAAAGTGATAAGATTGAAAAGTAACCTTCTCTTCTTCATTTGAAACCAAGATGCCTTCCTTGTTGTAAAAATGTTGCAGAATTAGACTCCAGTACCTAGCACACGAAATGCCATGAACAACATTCGTATGTTCTACTCCTTTTTGGAATTCCTTCCATAGCTGTGTAGAGTAGTCTGCTGGAAGATCATAGTATAAACCAGCCACCATGGCATAAACCTCCATCCTTCCTTTATCTAATCCAACTGTTCTTCCGGTTAAACAACGCAAAAATATCCAAAACAAAAAATTCCATACTTTTGGAAGACCAGACTTCTTAAAGTCACTTATCTTTGACAATGGGGGCTGATATCCCATTTCATTAAACATATGAATTATTTGGGAGAATTGAAATTCAACAAAAGGAGGTGTATTTGGAATGTCAAGAATCTGACAAAACAGTTTCTTGGAAAGCCTAACCTTTTTGTCATTGATTAGGTGAAAAGTAATCGAATCAGAGGCTTTGTTGTATGTGGCAGTAGATCCTGCTTGAGAAAGCCAGGATACCGGAACAGAAAAGGAATTGAACATTGCTTTGGATAAAACAGAGTGTTTTAAAGAAACAATAAGCATCTTGAATTCTTCTGGACATTGAGAAAGTTCACCATCCACATAATAATTGGTAGATTGAATCTTCATAACTGGTGCAGAAGAAGTATCTTCAGTAGAAGGATCGACATGAGCAGTAGTTGCCATTGTTAGGGTTTGAAAAAGATGAAGAACAGAGAATTTGGGAAGTTTTGAGTTTTGATCGCGTAAACGTATAAAGTACTCTTGAACCCCCTTTTATATGTAACCCTAAATGATTTAAATTTGAAGCGGGATGCATTTAATGAGATCCGACGTGGCACCTTGAAAATCGGACCTGTACAGCGGAAAGGTAGCCATGCGTCAAAAAGTGTCTGTCATATCACCTAGAAAACCGGGCAGAATACCATACGTCACGTATACACAGCCTGTCATTATCCCCGTAATAGAATTGTAACCGTTAGAACCCTTCGAATGGAGGCAAGGCTCTTTCACTTTAGGGATAAAAAGCGAAGTCATTTTCCAGATGTTCGAAATCATCAGCCTGAGTTGGTATTACTCAGAACCTCAAGGATTTTGTGTGTGTAGTGTGCCAAAGAAAGTTTAGACAAGAAACAACAAATTTTGTTTTTTTAATTTTGTGATGTCAAAAAATTAATTTGACACGAAGGCAGTTAAACCCCGGGCAAAGGTTGCTTCGTTAATCATCAAGAGAGATGATCAACAGCTTGTGTATGTTCCCGTGAATTACAATCGAATACTTTTTTATAAGTATCAAAGGGCTTCTTTTAAGAATGCTTCGTGGGTAGGTTCAAAATTTCGTTACATGTCAACCTAAACATAAGGTGATAAAGTGTAACAGGAATTACTTGTATGACCAGTGTAGTCAGTGACAAGTCGGCTTTGAAAAATTTTAACATGACTAGGACATTCGAATGAAACTCACACGAAAATCATATTCATAAAAAAAATTTGTATACTGGATCTTGTTGGGTAACAAACATCATGGGTTTCGAATGCTTGATCAAGTCCACTCATTCGAAATGAATATGATTTGGAGTTTCAAACATTGGTACAAAAACAAAAGTTTCGTATATATCTGGAACAATGTTCCCCGTTAATTCCTTAATTTGTAAGATTTTTGGGTTTCACTTCCATCACGGACTCATGATGTCAGATCATAAACACAAAGTTTTTATATATCTAAGTCTCGATGGGTTTGATCAGAGACCTCTCGGATATACGTCTTTGTGTGTGATCGTGTAAGAATGTTTTGGATGAAAAAGATTGGTGTAAGACACGAAAAGTACCTCTGTTATGTTTTGGACCAAACAGGAAACTCTTAACTCATTGTGAGAAGACTAAGGTAGCTCAGAGACTAATGTGAATATAAGCCTGATTGGGAAGAAATTTTCGTACGAAACATTTCATTAAGGCTTTCGTACACACACATTGAGTCGTGGAGGCTTTGGACGACATGCAGCAGCATGCTTCTAGGGACAACCTAACTAATTCGAATAATGAGAAACATATCAATTCATACGAAAAATTTTACCTGACCCTAAAACTGCCTGCATTGTCCCGTCTGAATCATCATCATAATCTGCAACAAAAGTCTAAAAATAAAATTATTTTTGTTGTTTTGAATTTTTTTTTTTAAATAAAGACCGAACAAACGAAAATATTTTTGGATTTTTGATTTTTCGAAAATTTAAGGACAAAACAAAAGAAAATCTTTTTGAATTTTTGATTTTTCGAAAATTTAAAGACAAAACAAAAGAAAATCTTTTTGAATTTGTTGCAAACAGACGAATATTTGGCATTCCTTGAAGAGTGACAAATGTACGAATTCGAAGCGTTCGAAGCGTTGACTATGAACAGTAACCATTAACTCAACGCTGAAAATAAGTGACAATCATGCGAATTCGAAGCGATCGAAGCATTGACTATGAACAATAACCACTAACTCAACACTGAAAATAAGTGACAATCATGCGAATTCGAAGCGGTCGAAGCGTTGACCATGAACAATAACCTCTGAATGCTGAATGACTTTGTGTTATTTTTTTATTCAGCGCCTCTGATTCATTCTTTTTCACCTATCATTCTTCTTTTTCGCATGGAACAGAATTGCCATCGATCATTCCAAGACCTTCTATTATTCGCATTAGAGATTTTTCATCCAAAGCTTTCGTGAATATATCAGCTAACTGATCAGTTGTTTTCACGAAATGTACTTCAATGTTTCCATCCTCCACGTGATCTTTAATGAAATGATAACGAAGAGCTATGTGTTTAGTCTTCGAATGCTGCACAGGATTATGACAAATTCTTATTGCACTTTGAGAATCACAATATAATGGAATCTTTTTCATATTAATTGCATAATCACGCAATTGACTTTGGATCCATATTATTTGCAAAGTGCAAGCAGCAGCAGCTACATATTCTGCTTCAGCTGTGGAAATTGACACACACGTTTGCTTTTTCGACTGCCAGCTGACTAATTTGAAATCAAGAAATTGACATCCTCCACTTGTGCTTTTTCGATCAAGATTACAACCACCCAAGTCTGCATCTGAGTATGCTTGAACGAAGAATCCAGTTTTCGAAGGATACCACAATCCTAACGAAATTGTGCCTTTAAGGTAACGAAAAATATTCTTCACTGCAGTAAGATGTGGTTCGCGTGGATTAGACTGATACCTAGCACAATTACACACAGAAAACATGATATCAGGTCTACTTGCTGTTAGATAAAGTAATGAACCAATCATGCTCCTATACAACGTTATATCAACAGCAGGTTTGTCCAACGATGGTGTTAGCTTTATGCCTGTTGCCATTGGTACACGAAGCTTTGTGCTATTCGTCAATCCAAACTTTTCTAACAGATTTTTCGTATATTTTTCCTGATTAATGAAAATCCCTTCTCTGTTTTGACGAATATTCAATCCAAGGAAATTATTGATCTTTCCCATCATGCTCATTTCAAATTTGCTTTTCATCAATTCTTCGAATTCTCTAGACAAAGCAGGGTCAGTCGAGCCAAAAATAATATCATCAACATAAATTTGAACAAGCATTAGATGATTCCCCACTTTCTTTCGAAATAATGTGGGATCAACTGATCCTTGTTTAAATTTATATTGTTTCAAAAATGATGTAAGTGTTGCATACCATGCTCTTGGTGCTTGTTTCAGACCATAAACTGCCTTATCTAAAATATAAACATGATTAGGATATTCTTTGTTAATAAAACCTGGGGGTTGTTCCACATAAACTGTTTCTTCAAGCTCTCCATTGAGAAATGCACATTTCACGTCCATTTGATAAACATCAAAATCTTTGTGAGCTGCATAAGCCAAAAATATTCGAACCGCCTCGAGTCTTGCGACAGGGGCAAAAGTTTCTTCATAGTCGATTCCTTCTTGTTGTGAATATCCTTTTACAACAAGTCTGGCTTTATTTCGAATAATGTTTCCACCTTTGTCGGTTTTATTTTTAAAAATCCATTTTAACCCGACAATCAAAACATTTTCAGGTTTAGGAATTAATCTCCAAACCTTGTTTCGTTCGAATTCAGACAACTCCGATTGCATTGCAACAACCCAATCTGAGTGTTCCATTGCATTCTTAATTGTTTTTGGTTCAATTTTAGAGATGAAAACTATAAACATGCAAAATTCTTGATGAGTATTCAATACCTCATTCTTTGCACGAATTTGAGCTCTTATCAGAACTCCCTCTTGTGGATTCCCAATAACTTGATCTTTCGGATGGTCTCTTGTCCATTTTTCCATGGGTGGATATGCTGGATCAAATTCCAAAGGGGCATCTTCGTATATTTCATCATTTTCTGAGCCTGCATTCGAACAAGCATCATCAACATTATGCTCCCCCTCAACAACATGCTACCCTCAATTTCAGCATTCAATTGTTCTTTCTCCCCCTCGAAAGAATGCTCTTCATCATCTAAAGTATTCAAATCCAATTGCTCCCCCTCCAGTGGACTATCACTCATAGTTTCGCCTTCTTGAGGAGTCGATGGTGAATCATCAGTAAGTTTTGAAAATTCTGGTATGTGTTTATCAGGAGCATGAACTTCAGCATCAACTGCATGATCTGAAATTCCAAAAATCAAATCATAATCAGTATCATCCATTTGTATAGATTCAGTTTCAACTTGTGTTTCTTGTAAAATTGGATGATTCGTAAATCTATGCTCATTTGATTTAACATAATAATCATCGAATGTGAGATTGAACGTTTCTTCCACTTTTCGTGTTCGCTTATTTAACACTCGATATGCCACCGAATTGTGCGAATATCCAAGAAACAATCCTTCATCAGCTTTTGCTTGAAACTTCGAAAGATGATCCTTGAGATTCATAATAAAACACCTACATCCGAAAACATGAAAAAACTTCACATTAGGTTTACGATTATTCAGAATTTCGTATGGTGTAATATTAAATCGACGATGAATGAACGATCTGTTTTGAGTAAAACATGCAGTTGAAACAGCTTCAGCCCATAGATATTGAGGTAAATTCGCATATGCCAACATGGTTCTTGCTGCTTCGCATAATGAGCGATTCCTTCATTCTACAACACCATTTTGTTGTGGTGTATATGGAGATGAAAAATTATGCGAAATTCCTTTGTCCACCAAAAATGAATCAAGAACTTTGTTCTTAAATTCAGTTCCATGATCACTCTTGATTTTTCTAACAGTCTTCTTCAACGTGGTTTCCATCTTTTTGATAAAGTCAATCATAATTTGTGCAACTTCGGATTTGAGCGTGAGAAAATAAACCCACGTAAATCTGGAAAAATCGTCAACAATAACTAAAATGTACCGTTTATTGTTGAGAGTTGAAACAGTCGAAGGACCACACAAATCAATATGTATCAACTCAAGAGGTGCAACAATTTTCGAATCAATTGTGATTGGATGACCTTGTTTATGTTGCTTGCCAACTTTACAAGCTGCACGTAAAGAATCATTTTCAAATTTAAGTACAGGTAAACCTCTTACCAGATCTTGTACCACAAGTTTATTTATGTTTCGAAAGTTGAGATGTGAAAGTCTTCGATGCCATAACCAGCTTAAATCAGATGTAGCTTTCGAAAGAAGACATACTGCTGGTTTGCCTACAATTGGATTGATGTCCAAAGTGAACATGTCACCTTTCCTTTTAGATTTCAGTAATATTTCGTTTGTGTTAACATTCGAAATAACACTTCCTTCTTCGTTGAAAAGAACTTGATTGCCAGTGCCCACAACAAGTTGAGAAACACTAATCAAGTTATGTTGAAGACCTTCAACATATGCAACACGATTCACTGTGAATTGTCCATTTGTGATTTTTCCATATCCCATGACTTGACACTTTTGATTGTTCCCAAACTTTACTACTCCAGCATTTTTGAGACTTCGAAAATCTCTTAAATTCTCCTTCTTTCCAGTCATGTGACGAGAGCAACCACTATCAATGTACCATTTGTTATCATATTGCTCGTCACACAATACCTGCAATCAATGAAAAATTTTAGGTACCCAAGGATTTTTGGGTCCTTGGAAATTAGATTTCAATTTCGAATGAAATGAAGAACTTTTAACCCAATCACAAACTTTGGTTTTGAGACTATCAATTAAGTTCACTTCATCATCTAAAGGAACTGAAACATAAGTGTTTGATAGTTTCGAATGTTCACTAACTTTTCCCTTCGCATCTTGAGTTTGTGATTGAACAGTCTTCGCTTTTGTGACAGGTCTCCATGTTTTGACTGAGATATTCGAATCCTTAGATGATGAGCTGCCATTCGAAGAAGTATTGACATACTTTTCGTATGCTTCATGAATTTGCTCTTTTGAATATTTATTTGACTGATACATTTTTCCTCTTCCGTCAAGCCAATGATCAATGTTCTTCCTTGAAGTCATTCCTTTTTCCCGTGACGTCCTCATAGTTTCTTTCTTTGTGTAATTAGGAAAATTTGGCTTTTGAGGTACAAAATCAACTTTGGGTTTGGTAACATAAGAGTAAGCATAGGATGTATCAATTTTTGATTTAAAATGTTGACGTTGAGAAACTTTTTGATTTGAATTGGATCTTTGTGAAAAATCTCTTGTTTTGTTAGTTTCAGAAACTTTCGAAAACTTTGTTTGCTTATGTACTTCAGACCTTGTTTGATTTGATTGAGATGATTGTTGAGTTTTTGAAAAAGAATCATTTTTAACGTTGAAAACCTTTTTGATGGATTGTGATTCAGACATCTTTTGAGACTCAATATTTTGCCAAAATATTTTCTTTCGTGCTTGTCTTTTTGAAATGTTGTTTTCCTTCGAAAATTTGTCAATTTGATCTTTAAATTCCTTAGAGTTTAATTTGACAACTTTTTCATTTTCCTTTTCAACACGAATTACTTTATCTTTTTCAACTTTTGATTTTTCAACCCATTGCTTTTGTGGTTTTTGTCGTTGATAAATATATGAATTCTTTGTTAAGTTGTTTTCAACTGTGTTTTGATTTGCGAAAAAACCTTCCTCAGTTGTTTTTGAATTATCCACCTCAACCATCTTCTTGAACTCTGGTTTGATATTCTCAACATTTCCGGTAGTTACGAAAACTTGATTTGGAAAAATGACATCATCTGTGCATTTGAAATTTGGAAAAACCACCGTGTTTGTTTCAAGATAATGTTCACCTTTTTCATTCATCACTTTTTCGAACTTTTGTGTATCACCATACACTTGGTCAACACCTATTCGTGGAATTACTTCTTTCTTTGAAGATTTCTTTTCTTTCGAAACTTTCTCTACATCTTCATCATCACTATCATCAGTTTGGTAATCTTTGAGATCCACGAAGTTCATTTCACTAACTTTCGAAGTTGAGGGAATATCAGTTTCTTTCTCAACTATCAAATCCTTAACTTTTTCTTTCCCTTTAGAATTCGAAGCAACATTAACAATAAACAACTGAGAACAATCAACATCTTCAAGCTCACTAATTTCACTAATATTGTCAGAATTATCTTCAATATCAGCAAAATTAGATTGAGAATCAGATGATGAATTCTCAGTCTTTTTCAAAATGTGAATTTGTTCAGATTTAGTCAATGTATCATTTACAATGTTAACTAAATCATTCGAATCAAGACATTCATCAACTTTGACAATTCCATATCTATACTTGTCATTCGGAACTTTGTCAAAATCAGCTATTTCTTTTTCACAGTCATACGAAATGTTATCTACCTTAGCTCTTTCATAACCTAAAAATGGCAAAAATTTTCTATGTTGTTCTTTACTGATTTCGCATGAATGATGAAGTTCAGTTATTTTCCCGTATAATCTTTTAGCAGCATTACAGTAAATGTTTCTTTGTGCTAACAACATTTTATTATCACTAGATAAATTGTCCCTATCAACCATGATATTCGTTATTTGAAGTTCTAGACAATCTATCTTAGTGATTTTCGAATCTAATTTCTTCTGTGTCTCTAGCAATTGCATTGACAGCTTCTTAGCCTCATTGCTAGCAGATACCACAATCGAATCAAAATAAGTAACAGTTTCATCAAAAGATACTAATTCAGAATTATATGCATGTACTGGAATATTAAAAGATTCAAGAATGTTTCGTACCTTTGTGGTCATTGGTGATTTGTCAGCAGCTTTTGATACGAAGCATCTTCCATGCACTTCGTATGTTTCATCCTCTGATTCTTCCTCCATTTTTGCAAACATAGCTCCATGGGTTGGATTTCGCATTTCCTCATCATCTGATCCAGATGACCAGATTTGATAAGTACCATCTTCATCCTCATTCGCACCCTTTGCAACCAGAGACAAATTCTTGGCTTTCGCACGAACCTCCTCCAACTTTTCAGCATAGTACGCCTCATCCTTGACCTTATTCTTTCTCTCATCCTTCTTTCAAAGCATACAGTCATTAGCAAGGTGATTAGCACCATTGCAATAATGACAATCAATCCCAACATCTCCCTTTAGCTTCTTCTCAGACTTTCCCTCAACAGGCTTCGAATCTTTCATCTCATCTTTCTTTTTCTCTTCCCCAACACTTTTACTCAGAAAGTTCCCTTTTGTCTCAGACGACTTTGCCTTCGGATTAAAAGGCTTTTTGAAGAACTTTTTCACACGATTCTTTGAATAAAAGGCAACTGCCTCATCATCTGAGTTCATGATGAACCCTTCATCTTCATCCGAAGCATCTTTCTCAGCATCTTTTTCAGAGATCTTCGAAACCAAAGCTAGTGGACCTCCCAACATAGCCTTCGATTCTTCAGCTATTTCGTTCACTTCGCCTTCATGAGTCTTAAGTTGGTTGTACAAGTCATTCAATGTTGACGTATCAAAGCTCTGTTGATTCTTCACCATCATGCTCACACTACGCCATTCCTTTCGAAGTCCCATAACAAATATCAGATTGAATTCCATGGCTGATCTGGTGATACCATATCGATTGCATCGATATATCAATTCATTAAGACGATCATAATAAACTTCAATTGTTTCACCATCTTTCTGTCTAAAGTCCTTCAGCTCCACTAAACATTGCTTCACAGAATTAACTTTCGTCTTCTCACTTCCCTGAAATTTTTCCTTGAGATTGTTCCAGATTTCCTTTGCAGTTGTACAACTCCTCACGTAGTTGTAAACAACTTGAGGCAAAGCTCCTCTTAGCTCTCTTACACACCTTTTCTCCAGCTTTTTCAGACGATCAGATTGATTTTCAACTTCAGAGTTTCCAGAGGAAGAACCAATTGGTTGAACATTCGATGGTGGATTGAGATTGCCAGAAATGCAATTCCACAGTTCTTCATCCAATCCATTGAGATAATCCTTCATACGATCAGCCCACTGATCGTAATACTCAGGGATGAGCATAGGAATTTTGGTGGACGATCCTAGAAGATGAGAAAATGAAGTCATGGAATTCAGATTGAATGACGCCATTGTTGTACGGAATAGATACTTGAGAATTTTTGAAGAAACTTTGAGAATTTGACAACAAACTGTATGATTCAAATCACAATCACTCTTAGAACACTCGATTCAATGAATTAAGTGCAGAATCGAATCACAGACTTAGATCTAAACAATTTTTCACTTTCAAAAAGTGCGGAAACTTTTGAATCAAAAAGTTGACTCAAAAACCTTTTGAACAAAGTGAAAATCAGATCAGAGATATGATTCCTGCTCTGATACCAATTGATGAGACAAAGAATCAAGTATTGAACGAATTAGAGTGTAAATTCAAAGTAGAATTGAAAGATTTGAACACCGATGTAAATATGATATGTTTGGCTCTATTACGCTTTTGCAAATTTTACAGAGTACAATGAATATTCTGTAAAGACTTCGTTACTAAGACACTAGTAACCACTCCTATTGATAGAAGAGAAAAGCGTACAAAAAATATACTAAGGACTAAACATGAAGCTTCGAATATTATGCCCTAGTAAAATACATTACAAAAATGTTCGAAGACCCTAAATACAAACTTCGACTATTACAACATTTCGACCCTAACAGGGGCGAAGTCTAGAAGTTGGAGCAGGAGCTCTGGAGCCCAACCATGAAGGGCTCCGACATAGTCTCCTACACTGCCAGATTCTGCGATCTGGTAGCGCTATGTCCATCAATGGTCCCCACCGAAGCGAAGAAGGTGGAGAGGTGTATTTCGGGGCTGGTGCCTCCATTTCAGGGGAACGTTCTACCTTCCAACCCCACTACCTTCGACAGTGCTAAGCGATTGGCACAAAGGCTCATTAACCATGGGGTTCGTACCCCGTCAGCAACAACAACCCTAGCCATCTCAGAACCCTCCAAACCCGCTGCCAACAAGCAGAAGTTCTGGGATGACAAGAAGAAGAAGAAAACTGCCAAAAAGCAGCAGGTCGTAGCTGTTCATGCTGCGGTAGCACCTGCCGATGTTGTGCTGGTGAATCAGTACGCATGCAACTTGCCCAAGTGCAATAAATGCAGTGCTCTAACTTCAACAGGAAGGGGCACACTGCCCGTTTCTGCAAGGCTCCGGCGAGGCCAATCGCTCAAATCCCCGGCGCTGGTGTGGGCCAGGCTTGCAACGGTTGTGGCGAGGTGGGCCACTACAAAAGGAACTGCCCGAAGGCAGGGAACACCGGATTGGGAAGGGTTTTGGCCATAGGCCACGAGGAAGCAGTAGCTGACCCCACAATGGCCACTGGTACGTTTCTCCTCGATAACTCTTATGCATGCATACTGTTTGATAGTGGAGCAGATAGGAGTTTCGTGAACCAGAAATTTGCTCACTTGCTTAAAAATAAATCGCATGCACTTAAAGAACCGTTCACTGTAGAAATGGCTAACGGAAAGACAGAGAGCACTAGCAGCATATACATAGGATGTACACTAACACTAGATAGCCATTCGTTTCCAATCGACCTCATGCCGGTCTCAATTAAAAGTTTCGACGTCATAATCGGCATGGATTGGTTTAGTCCTCATCGTGCTGACATTATGTGTTACGAAAAGGCGGTTCGCCTTAATCTGTCGTCTAGCGAAACTCTAGTAATCTACGGCGAAAAACCCGGCACAGACCTTCGCCTCATTTCGAGCATTCAAGCCCAGAAATTCTTGCGAAAAGAATGTCGCACATTCCTTGCTCATGTTGTCGACATGAGCCAAGAGACGAAAGACATTAAGAACATTCCAGTAGTACGCGATTTTCCCGACATCTTTCTAGAAGAACTCCCAGGATTACCTCCGCAACGTCAAGTCGAGTTCAGAATCGACTTAGTTCCAGGGGCAACCCCGGTAGCCAAATCGCCCTATCGTCTAGCACCAGCTGAGATGCAGGAGCTATCCAGTCAACTTAACGAATTGCTCAGTAAGGGCTTCATTAGGCCAAGCTTCTCACCATAGCGAGCATCGGTCTTGTTCGTCAAGAAGAAGGACGGATCGTTCCGTATGTGCATCGACTACAGAGAACTGAACAAACTGACCGTCAAAAATCGTTACCCTAGGCCTCGCATTGACGATTTGTTTGACCAACTTCAAGGGGAGAATTTCTTTTCAAAGATAGACCTGAGATCCAGGTATCACCAGTTACGAGTACTAGGGGAGGATGTTCCGAAGACAACTTTCCGAACTCGTTATGGGCACTACGAGTTTGTTGTGATGCCGTTCGGATTGACCAATGCGCCCGCAGTATTCATGGATTTAATGAATAGGGTGTGTCGTACTTACTTGGATCAGTTCGTCATTGTCTTCATCGATGACATACTTATCTACTCTCGTAGTAAGGAGGAGCATAGTCAACACCTTCGACAGGTCATAGAAACATTTGCGATCAGAAAAGGCTCTATGCGAAGTTCTCGAAATGCGAATTTTGGATCCGAAGGGTCGAATTCTTAGGACACGTTGTTAGTAAAGAAGGAATACACGTGGACCCTTCCAAAATCAAAGCCATTGAGAACTGGCTAGCACCGAAGACGCCTACGGAAATTCGTCAATTTCTAGGCCTCGCTGGCTACTATCGCATGTTCATTCAGAACTTCTCTCGGATTGCGAAACCGCTTACAACATTAACCCAGAAGGACGTGACCTTTGTCTGGGAAGAGAAGCAAGAGAAAGCGTTCCAAACGCTAAAGCGAGCCTTATGCACTGCACCGATACTGTCCCTCCCCGAAGAGACAGAAGACTTCGTGGTTTATTGCGATGCATCCAACCAAGGGCTCGGCTGTGTTTTGATGCAACGAGGAAAGGTCATCGCCTATGCCTCAAGACAACTGATGACACACGAGGTCAACTACACCACACATGATCTTGAGTTAGGAGCAGTGTTATTTTCTCTGAAGATCTAGAGACACTACCTGTACGGTACAAAAATCACTATCTTTACAGACCACAAAAGCCTACAACACATATTCGACCAGAAGGAGCTCAACATGAGACAACGACTGTGGGTCGAACTACTCAGTGATTATGAATGCGAAATTCGTTATCATCCCGACAAGCCCAACGTAGTAGCTGACGCCTTAAGTCGGAAAGAATATTCTGGTCGTAAAGTCAAATCATTGACTATGACTATCCATTCACACTTGTCCACACAAATTAAGGATGCTCAGCTCGAAGCTTTGAAACCTGCAAATGTGGCCGGTGAATCCCTGAGAGGGATGGATAAAAACTTTGAAGTCAAGGGTGGCGGAGCTTTATATTTCATGGATCGGATCTGGACCCCGAAGCATGGTGGTTTTAGAGACTTAGTCATGACCGAAGCGCACAACAGTCGATATTCCGTCCACCTAGGTTCAGATAATATGTATATGGATCTTAAAAAGTTATACTGGTGGCCTAACATGAAAGCAGAGATTGCTACCTTCGTAAGTAAATGCCTTACTTGCGCGAAAGTTAAGGTCTAGTACCAGAAACCATCAGGTTTGCTTCAACAACCGGAGATACCTGAATGGAAGTGGGAGAAAATCACAATGGACTTCATAACCAAATTACCCAAGACAACGGGTGGTCTCGATACCATTTGGGTGATCGTAGACAGGTTAACAAAGTCCGCACACTTCCTACCGATCAAAGAAACTTATAAGATGGAGAAGCTAACAAGAACTTACATTAGGGAGATAGTACGACTGCATGGTGTTCCCATATGCATTATCTCCGATAGAGATAGTAGATTAACTTCGAGGTTCTGGCAGTCGCTACAAAGTTCCCTAGGAAATAGGCTGGACATGAGTACAGCCTACCATCCTCAAACCGACGGACAAAGTGAGAGGACTATTCAAACTTTGGAAGACATGTTGCGAGCCTGCGTGATAGACTTTGGGAAAGCATGGGATACTCATTTACCCCTTGTCGAATTTTCCTACAACAATAGTTATGACACGAGCATAAAGGCTGCTCCATTTGAAGCCCTCTATGGTCGTAAGTGCAGATCCCCTCTATGTTGGGCTGAGGTGGGTGACACGCAGTTAGCTAAAGGACGAGTTCCGGACAGCACTCTCACAGGTCCGGAAATCATTCGGGAAACGACAGAGAAGATCGTTCAAATCCAGGAACGATTGAAAGCCTCTAGAGACCGACAGAGAAGCTACGCAGACAAATGAAGGAAACTGTTGGAATTCCGGGTGGGCGACCGTGTCCTATTGAAGGTCTCACCCTGGAAGGGCTTGATACGCTTCAGAAAGCGTGGAAAGCTAAATCCAAGATATGTAGGGCCTTTCGAGATTCTCGCCAGAATCGGCCCTGTAGCTTACAAACTCAAACTACCTCGCGAACTCAGTAACGCACATTCTACTTTCCACGTCTCGAACTTAAAAAAGTGGCTGTCCGACGAGACTCTTGTTATCCCACTCGATGAGATCGAGATCAACGAGAGCCTCAACTTCGTGGAAGAACCGGTAGAGATCATGGACCGAGAGGTCAAGCGAACGAAGCAAAGCCGTATCCCGATAGTGAAGGTTCGCTGGAACGCCAAGCGAGGACCTGAATTCACTTGGGAGCGTGAGGATCAGTTTAAACTGAAATATCCTCATCTTTTCGCTTAGTTATGTGTAATAGCTTATTTATTTAAACTCTAATTTCGGGACGAAATTCTCTCTAACGGGGGGATGATGTGACAACCCGAAATTTCTATCTTGTACTATTATTCAAATCAATCAAAGTCAAGCTCATTTCTGCCACTTTCTAGCATTGTTTTGAGTCAATTGAGTGTTCTAAACATAGTATCTTCAAGTTAGAAGTCTAGATTTGGGTTCCGCAAGTTCACCCGACCCAAAAATTGGCCAAACACTCCAACTTGAGGAGTGTACGGCCGTACACGTGGGTGTGCAGCCGCACACCCCTCCTCCGGCAGCACACTCTCGTCTGGCAGCACACTCATGCCTATATGATAGAGTCTTGGCCTTCATTTAATCCTTTTTCACCGTCCTAGTCAAGAACTCGTTTTCTCTCAAGTAGCTCCCGATTTTTCAGCTAGATCTTCAAGTGGTAAGTGTTTCTATCCTTTTATTTGTTGATTCATTACTTCATCTAGTGTAAATCACTGATTTCATCCATGAAATCACTCCATTTTGGTATATCTTCAAGTGTTCTTCAATTTCACCAAGAACACCTACTAAGTTCTTGGGCTCCAAACACCCCTATATGCTTCTACATCGTAAGTACCCTACTCCTGCATGTTATTAGCTATATTTGAGCCTTAGAAAATGTACAGAACTCGATCTTCAAGGAGTGTGCGGCCGCACACACTCATGTGGCCGTACACCCCTTATATTAGTGCTTTAAGGCCTCAAACTCAACTTGTATGCTAGCACATGAGCAAAGACACTTAGGGGATACGAGATATGACCTTGGAAATACGTTTTGACCATTTTTACTATGAGTGTGTGGCCGCACACTCCATGGCCGCACACACCTGGCCGTACACCCAATGGGCAGCATACCAGGTGGCCGCACACGCCCTTGTACGGCCGTACACCCATTTCAGACGACTTTTGATGCTTTTAACACTTAAATCTAAGTGTTTTCTAAGCCCTGGGGTGTTTTCCTTACATGATTAGTTGTATATAGACTAATTATATACATATATGTGCCAATATATGCTTATTACGATCCGTTGCGCTCAAGTCTAGACTTGGCACTTAGCAATCCTACAAACCGATCTTTCATTCATACCACTCACTGCAGGTGAGTTCATACCCCTTTAATTTACCTTTTAAATGATTTTAAATGCTTTTATGGGGGGGGGGGAATACAAGTAGAAACATTATAGTTATTATATCATTCTCATGTGATTAATAGCTATCAAACAATCGAATTCTTATACTTCAAACTGTGTATTCAAACAAACTACTTCAAATCGTTTTACAAACTCTTTTATATGCAAACTCTTTAACAAACTTATTTATATGCGAAACTCTTTATCAAACTCTTTTAAACTTATACTTTTTCTAAAACATATCTATATAGATATAGTTATATAAGTAGGATTGAAAGGACTTAGGACTGACAACTCGCCTTACTTCCTGTTCCTTGTTTGGTTGTGGACTTAGGGCATCGGTTGTCTATCCGAAGGTCATTTGAATCTTAGTTGTATATTATGTATATGTATATGGATATAAAAGTCTTTATTCACTTCAGATTCTTTAGGTAGCAAAGGTGTTCAATCATGTTCATTCATACCAGCAACATTGCTAGTAAACTATAATAGGTATACTTTAGGAAGTCACTAATACTATTACTAGAACAACGAAACATACTAAGAGTCAGTTCATACATGAGTCAGTACATACTATAACGAGAAACAATACTTACTATAACGAGAAACAGATAGAGAATACTATAACGAGAATCAACACATACTAGAGAACATACTACATACTAGACAGAGAGGATACTATACTAGAACATACTATAATACTAGAATACTATAATATTAATGTCAGATACTACTTCCTGGTGCGGCATACACTACTGTGACACGTTTTGTACCCAAAGTCTCCTGGAGGGAGAGCGTGAATTTGTGTATAGATCTATACGGGATTGACCATCCCACACCTTGCTGCTAGCTACAGTGGGACCTGCAGGTCTACGAGTGACGAACGTCATATCATTTCGATGTCTCGAACGTCGTGTATACTAAGTCAGATCAAGTATGGATACAATCATATCACATTTTACCTTAATTAAACTAACTAGTTTAAGGGTAGTTAGTACAATTAGTAGTTACCTAGATAAAACTACTAGTACATCTTGATTTCCCATTTTCATTCACATTGTGATCTTCTCACATAAACGGTAATGGAAAAACTATATTTTTGGTAATGATAGTCATACTTTGGGAAAACTCGCACTTTTACGAAAGAACAAACATAGAAAACAGTTGGGTCTTGGTAGAAGACCACTTTAGTAGAAAATATAGGATTTTCTAGTAAGTTACAAACATTTTCAACAAACACTTTCAACAAACTCTTACATCAAACATTTACAACTACTTTCTTCAACTTATAAACAACGACACTAAAATACTTATGAACTCACCAGCTTAAATGCTGATCTACGCTTTCAAAATAACTTGTATTCTCAGGTCGCCAGTAGACAGGTACCGATGATCAGGTTTTTGAGAGGATGGAGCACATTCAAGACTCATCTTTCATTTTGATTCATTCATTTTTGGTGTCTTATAAATTACCGAACAAACATGTATTAAAATTATTACTATTAATGCAATGGATGATGTTGTTGCTTGTTTACTATTATGCATTGTTGTGATACTGTACATGACGTCCTCCACCCCCGAACGTTCCGCCATTTCGGTTTTTGGGGTGTGACATTAGTGATCCGTTAGATCTATATAGATATGACTATGTGTACTTGCATGCTAGTGTATGATATTATGTGCACATGTTTGTTGGTTGGAGGATTGGGTTGAGGCAGGTCCTGCTTTGTGTTGTAGGCCAAGATACCCAGGGCGAATCGGGTAGGCTGCAGACCCGGGAGGGCATATAGTCAGGCCGAAGGCCCGGCGAGCGGTCCGGATTGGCTGAAGGCCCTGAGAGGCGGTCCAGACGTGCCGAAGGCGTGGAGAGCGGTCCAGATAGACTGACGGCCCGGTGCGGGCGGTCCAGTCAGACTGATGGCTCATTATGCATGTTGTGTTTGTTTATATGTTATGATTATGATCGTATGGCGTTGGTATTTTGGGGGTAACTCACTAAGCCTTCGAGCTTACATTTATCGATTATTGTTTCTGGTACTTATGATGATCGCGAGAAGGCGAAGGCGTGATCTTGAACCTCCTTATATTTTTCATGATTTGATTCTGGGGATACTCTGATGTTTAAACTATTTTGAAAACGAATTGTAATAACTTAACGGTTTTAAATGTTTTAAAAAGTTTTAATTTGGCTTGAATTTTATGGGTGTTACAAGTTGGTATCAGAGCCTTGGTTTGAGTGAATTGGAGGAAACACTCGCTTGTCTCCAGTCTAAAACTAAGGACGAGATTTTAAAACGATTTTCTTAAAATGTTTTGAAAATAATAAAGGAGGATGCAAGTATACGATCAGCCGGAGCTCGCGGATAGACCCCAAAATACCTTACGGATTATTTGCTTTATGTGATATGTTAAAACAACATGCTAGTACTAGGCTAGGGATCTTCAGGAATTGCATGATAGAATTGCCTGATTATATGATGCCCGATAGCCTAGGGTTTTCCTTATATGAAATTGACATCATTACTGTAGTTGCTTAGTGTATGCATCACGGCCGTACATAATTAAGATCTTATAGCCTGAGAATGTTTGGTTTGGCCTTATTTCCTATTCTTGTCTGATGAAGGGCTTAGGGTAGGATCAGGTATTCGAAATCCTATAGGGTCTAACGTTATGTATGGCTAGCATACACAAGTGCTGTAGGGTTGGTGGAAGTTTCATGGGTGGGTTGTGAGAGGCCGGGAGGCCAGTTATGAGATATTTAGCATTCCTCTAGGAGTGAGGATAGAGCGCTTGCTATGTTTATGTATATTGTTAGGGTGTTATAATGATACTTGAGACAAATAGGGGTAGGTCTGGAAGGTAGTATGGGCCCGTACTACTGAAAGCACACGACCCATACGCGTAGCAAGGAAGTCACAAGCCATAGGGTTTGGTTGGGAGTTGGTTCCTTGTTATCATATGGATTTTCCGAGATCCCTCTGGTGTATTATCATAATGGTGGTTACGAGACGTGTTGAGACCGGATCCGGGTTAGAATCGGGAGCTGGCAGCCAGGATAGGCCAGTATTGTCAGAGGATCGTGTAAGTGAGATCATCCAGGAGGAGGTGATCGAGGTTGTCCGGGGACAGTTTCCGGAGATGTTTGGGTATATCAAGACCACAATGGTTGAGTATTTTGATAAGTGCTATGCAGCCATTGCCGAGACGGCTGCCGCGGCAGCTACAACAGTTGTAACGACGGCAGGGGGAGGAGCTGGTTGAGCTATCCAGTACCGGGACTTGTTACTGGGACATATTCTTGTGAGCAGAGGGCTATAGTTACTTGGGACCAGGGAGATGTTCCGTACTCGTTACATTCCGCAGGTTGAGCGGGTGAGGCTGGCACACGAGTTTCTCGGTTTGAGGCTTCGGGTGTTTTACTCGAGTCCGGGATGCGAGTCGTTGGGACTCCGTAAGAGAGTGATGATTATGTTTAGCTGGGGTTTTGCAGCTGGAAGTAGAATGGTTAATTGGTGGATTGGAGTGTCATTTTCTGGGGCAAGGATTGTGCCCTTTCAGTTTTTCGAGCTCGAAGGAGTGAGAAAGCTTGTGACCCCAGGATCAGGTTGTATTCCAGCTCGGGGTCAGTTACTCGCAGGGGTTGGCGATATTATTTCAGCGCTGGTGAGCGCAGATGGGTCGATGTGACATGAGTATCTTGTGAGGCGTACGCGATTATCGTCCCTACCCATACGAGCTAAGATCTGATTCGCCTTGCATCTCTTGTATTGGGCGGTAAGGATTGATTGTGCGATCTATTGCACTTTTGGGATTGGAGACTATGTCTTGGGAGTAGTTTGTAGCCTGATTTAGGGCAGAGGTTGCTTCAGCTACTGCAGTTCAGTTGTGGACGATTGAGCTGGTGAATGAGTCAGGGTGCGAGACCCTGAATGATATGATTTCTATAGCCCGAGAGTGAGAGATTTGTTTGGAGCACCTTGGGAAGAGGGGTATTATGTGGGAGCTCTGCGAACAGGGTCCCATGGGATGGTTATACAATATTGTCAGGATTCGATGGTTTTAGCAACCGTTATTGATTGGCTGGTTGAAAGCGCCAAGGGAAATAGCTGGTTGCTGAGGTATTGGTTGGAGCACCTATCTTTTGGTCTTTAAGATTTGGGTGTAGTATCATTCAAGCATTAGGGACTATCGGTTTCACTGGGATTCAGGTTTCTCTTGAAGTTCGGTTGCTCCGTGAATGGAGGGTTGTTCTGCGGAGGTTATTCATTCCATGGTTAAGTTGTGTTTTGTTTTTGCCACGAATAGATAGTGGTTAGTGTCCCAAGTAGCGGAGAATTGGGAATTCTTAGATGGAGCATCAGTCATTCAGGGTTTTGTTAGCTGCCAGGGCTCGGCAGTACATTCAGCACGGGTGTGCGGGTTATTTAGCGTATGTGGTAGATACGCGGGTCGGGGATCAGACCACGGTTTCCCGAGAGGGTGGGCCATCAATATGAGGTCTAGAGTTAGGCCGAGATTATAGTCCATGGATTGGATCAGGAGTTTGAAACCCCAAGTGAGGGAGAACTGGCTATATGGGAGAGGGCACCAGGATGGGTCCAGGTTTATGCTCAACAGACTTAGAGCGGTCCGGATAGACTGAAGGCCAGCGGGGCGTACCAGTCAGGCTGAAGGCTCGGAGAACGGTCCAGACAGGCTGAAGGCCCGGAGAGGCGGTCCAGACATGTTGATGGTTCTGAGAGTGGTTCAGATAGGCTGAAGGCCTGGTGAGGCGGTCCAGTCATGCTGAAAACTCTATATATAATTCGTTAGATCTAGCGGTCAGATAATGAGGGAAGTGTTGTGAGACTGTGGGAGGACCCGTAACATTCACGGATTCTTTCAGATGATTAGGCCAGGGTGGGTCAGTTAGCAAGATTGTGGGTAGACCACATCATGATTGGGATCAGGAAACGGTAGGTCGTTGGATACCGGGCATGATGTAAGACAACAGTTATTCTGGTAGCATTCTCTTTTAGTACTTGATTCGATGGAGACAAATTGTCAGGTCATTATGGTCGGATGAACCAGAAGGATTGATGGAGCCATGAGTGGCGATATAGCTAGGGCAGTTATTGCCAGTCGAGTTTCCTTCGGGAATCACGTGGAGCAACTATAAGATCGCTCGTTGGTTCAGCAACCGGGCAGGAATCCGGTATTCCGGATGGGTTTTCTGTCAAGTATAAGTGTATTGTAGGGAAATTTGTTCTATGACTCTGTCTTCTAGTAGAAACCCCAGATTATCAGAAGTTGAGTAGCCAGTTGGGAGATAAGTGCAATGAATTCGGCAATGATTCAGTGTGGGCGGTTTGTCAGGGAGTCATACCATCTCGAGACTTCAGATTTTGGATTGAGTAAATGTGATCATATTACAAGGAATTCGTTTATCTTCATGTTTCATAACCCTGCAAGGGTTGGTTACGGTTGTCTTGGAAAGGCTGGGGTATGCTTGTAGTTGTGGCCATGTAGTTCAAGTTGTCTGGCGGGTAAGGAATGATAAGAAACGATTTCGAGGACGAAATCAAATTTAAGTGGGGGAGAGTTGTAATATCCCGTTTATAATAGAGTAAATAAATAATAAACCCGGAACCCCGAGTTGTAATTTATATTATTATTTTATATTATTGTAACAAAAAATCCATAATATTTAGCGGGGCGTAGGTTTCGGGGAGCCAAATGATATGATTTAGAGTTTCGGGGGTTAAAGTGTAATATCAGGACTTAGGTTTTTAAAGATTTTCAGTAGTCATGGGGTGTTTGGTATCATTTGGACTTAATATGAAAGGATTTTGGGTGGCTGGGGTTAAAAGGGTAAATTATGTACCTAAGTTGAAAAGAATTTGTCAAGCAAGGGCTGCTTGATAAATATTTCAGACTTGATTTGTAAGGATTTTCAGAAGGAGGGTTCTAAATGGTAAATTAAGATTTTAAACTTAAAGAAAAGGGGAATGAGGGGCTAAAGGTGTCATTATGGGGAGAAGTTTATGTGAACCGGGTATTTAACCTCCAGGTCCCGTAACCCTAACCCTAATTCTCTATTCGGCCGCCACCCTCACCTCACCTCCCTCCAGCCGCCGCCACCACCCCCCTTTCCTCTCGTTTTCCGACCGACGAAAACAACCGGTGGTACCTCCTTCTTCACAACAAGGGCATCCAAGACCGACGAGAGTTTGTAGGCGACTTTCTGGTGTAGTCGGTGCCTCATCTCCGGTCGTTGTTGTACCATTTTTGTTGAAGACGGAGCCACAGTGGTCGTATGGCTGACGATGTTGCTGTTCCAACCATTCCTCCTTCTTCCCTTCTTTCTGCTGACGCATCACTGTCGCTGCTCTCATCGCCGGTGAAGCAAGAGTTCGAGCTCGACTCTATGGACGTGGGGAGAGTGGACGAACGTGTTCAGTATTCGTTCGTTCCTCTCCGTCGATGGCACAACCCTCCATTCAACCTCTTCATTTATACTATTGTGACCCGTCATCCGCCGTCGTCGTCATGCGGCTGTTTCGCCGATGACGCTGCTGTTGCCGACCGACCGCCACTGTTGCCCGCCTCCTTGTGTCACCACCGCCGCCGTACGCCAACAGGTGGGTAGCCGGGTTTATTTCACAAACAGAAGAGTGTGTGTGGGTGTCTATCAGTCAAGGTCATGTGGTTCTTGGCTGGAAATCACAAGAGGGCCACCACCACCACCACTGTGAGGTGGTTGCTAGCACCTCCGACCACCGCCTGCAGCCACAGGGCGGCTGTGTGTGTGTGTGTGTGTGTTTATTTGGGTCTTTCGATGTAAAATGTATTGTACGGCCGGATAATCGAAGAAATCAACCCGTCACCACCGTGAGGTGGTGGTTGCCACCTCACGCCGCCATTCAGCCTCCACCTTTGGTGGCTGTGTGCTTTTGTGTGTGTGATTGTTATTTTTGGATGCTTGAATATTTTAGCTAAGAATCATAAGCACCACCGCGAGGTGGTGGCCGCCGCCGTGAGCCGCCGTTGACTGCCACTACCCGAGGTGGTAGTAGATGGTGCCCGGCTTGCTAAACCCTGATGGGCCTAATGAATCCCTAGATTACCTAAAAGCCTAACCAGTTGACTAATGGGCTAGTATTTGGGTTGGAAACCCTAATTAGGGTTTGGAAAACCCTAATGTCATGAAACCCTAATTTTGGGGTTTGATCGGGACCCGCACTGGAATTATTTAATAAAATTAAAATATTAATTAATAATCATTGGAAAATTAACCTAAGGCAATATTGGACTTAATGGATTAAGTCCTTAATGGGCTAAGTAGGAACACTTAACCCTAATCGTTATTTCATGTCAAAACCCTAATTTCACTTGGGCCTTGAGTTGGGCCTTTCTTTTGGGCTTTGGTGAATGGGTTATGGATGGGCCATTCAAGAAAAAGCATATGAATTATAATATTTAGATGGGTTTTAGGATAGGGCCTATTTGAAAGGCTTGGGCTCAATTTGGAAAATTGGGCCATAGGTGGGCCATAATTAGGCCTTGATGATTATGAGATATTGGACCATTGGAATACCAAGAGTTTGGACTATAATAAATGGATGGGCCTTAAGGTAAGACCATGTAGAGGTCTGGGCCCAATTTGGAAAATTGGGCCATATGTTGGGCTTTAGCCCATTATTTGACTTTTAGGCCTTGGAGTGTGATTTGGGCCTTGGACTTGAATCAAGCTAGGTTGGGGGTAAAGTAGTCTTTTATCCCAAGCATTGACTGTTGGTTATGTATTGGAACCTAATTATTAATTGGGTGTCGTTTTGATATTGACAGTTCGGGAATCTGTCAACCAGCAGCTGGAGTTTTATCCTTGAGACTTCAACAGTGCCAGGTGAATTCTCCTCACTATATCAACGTGGTCTAAGGCACCAATGCCGACCCTTATCGGATTTGTATTCGGGTTTACTGCATGATATGCTTATTGATTTACATCCGGGTAGTTAGGATGATGATATGCTTAGTGACCTGGTAGGTCGGTATCCTGGTTTATAGGATGTTTGCTATGTTAGAGATATGTTAGATCGGTATCCTGGTTATGGGATGGTTGCTATGTTATTGATCGGTTAGATCGGTATCTTGGTTATAGGATGGTTGCCATGTTAGTGATCCGTTAGATCTATATAGATATGACTATTTGTACTTGCATGCTAGCGTATGATATTATGTGCACATGTTTGTTGGTTGGGGGATTGGGTTGAGGCATGTCCTGCTTTGTGATGTACGCCAAGATACCCAGGACGGACCGGGTAGACTGCAGACGCGGGAGGGCATATAGTCAGGCCGAAGGCCCGGCGAGCGGTCCGGATAGGCTAAAGGCCCTGAGAGGCGGTCCAGGCGTGCCGAAGGCTCGGAGAGTGGTCCAGATAGACTAACGGCCGGGTGCGGGTGGTCCAGTCAGACTTATGGCTCATTATGCATGATGTTTTTGTTTGTATGTTATGATTATGATCGTATGGCGTTGGTATTTTGGGGGTAACTCACTAAGCGTTCGAGCGTACATTTTTCGATTATTGTTTCAGGTACTTCTGATGATCACGAGAAGGCAAAGGCGTGATCGTGCACCTCCTTATATTTTTCATGATTTGATTCTGGGGATACTCTGATGTTTAAACTATTTTGAAAACAAATTGTAATAACTTAATGGTTTTAAATGTTTTAAAAAGTTTTAAATTGGCTTAAATTTTATCGGTGTTACAAAATTGATGCAAATATGTAACACCCGTTTTCAAGGATGGATGAGTGGAGGGCTTAAAGGGATCAAGATAAGGTTTTTTGGGGAAAACATTGTGCCACGATGTGGTGTATGGAGGACCCCGACTTGAAATTTCAATTATAAGGAATGTGTACCCTGATGGTCGCCACGACGTGGCAAGAGGGAGGTCACAACGTAGAAGTTGTTGCAGCCCAAGCCCATAGTTTTAGGGCTTCTCCCATATTTAAACACCTAAACTCTTGGATTAGGTCATCTCCTTCAGCCTCTACCTCCCCATTTCAAAATCCTAGCCTCATTTCCATAAGTATGAGCTTGGTGGATTGATCTTGAGGTTGTTTCCTTGATTTGTTGATGCTTTTAAAGGAAGGAACTTCTTTTTGGTGCAAGCAAGCAAAAATCAAGTATATATCCATCATCTTCTTTAAGTTTCTGAGACTTTTAAGGTATAAAGCTTACACCTCGACCTTATGCTTTTTAGATCCATGTTTATGGTCATTAATGGTTGATTTTGGTTCCTTTCTTCGATGTTATTAGAGTTTGGGTAACTCCAGAGCATATTCTGACACTCTTGTGGTCATGGACTTCTGATTAAGTGAGAAAAAAGTCTTAGTTTGATTGTTCTTGAACACATCCATAAGTTCTAGTCATATTAAGACCTTAATGGAGTTAGGGTTTAAGATCTTTACTTCTGGTGAGCTCCTAATGGACAAAGTTGGAAACTTTATCCATTAACTCATTAAGAAGAATTATATATGGATGTATGAGCCTTGATATGTATGGATTAGGCTCTTAATTAGAAAATGACCTTCTAGTAGTAACCACGACAAGGCCAAGGAAGGTCCACGACGAAGTGGTGTCCTGTATGTCGACTATTTTTCCGTAACGTGCCCACGATGTGGCCAAGAGGTCTCCACATCATGGTGAGCGTTAACTTGGTTGACGTTGACTTTTTTAACTGTTGACCGTTGAATTTTGAGCAATTTTAATTTGGATCAAACTTGAAGGACTTGGGTTATGGATTAAGGATTGAAATTTGTTTGGTGCTAATGGGCTCGCGGGATTGATTCGTGCAAGGAGTAAGGGTGTTGTTGTGCTTCCTTGGGACTTTGATCCATGTGAGTTTCTTCACTATACTATGTATTACAGTGTATATCCTTGCATGATAGGATATAGGAATAGTGCCATGTTGGTTTGAGTATCGTTAGAGTAGTGATCATTGTGGTAAATATCATAAGGGTTGTATGTAATTATGTAAGATAGCTTGAGAACTTTTGATCTAGGCTTTCTTGCATGTTCCTTGTTTGGTTGTGGCTCAAGAGTAGGATTATTTGTTCGACTGTCTATCTTATCTATAACTACATATAACTATGCATTTATTTTTATATTCGTCATTATAGAATAGAATGCAATAGTGATTTCTTGTGCGAAGTGGACATGCTAGAAAGGTAGACTAGGTTGGCCAGTTCCCTGTATTATGTGATTGTGTATTTGTCTGTTATATGTTATTTTTGTGTGACTGGGAAGATTTGAGGCGTGATAGATGCCATTTTATGCATCTTTTTGGTTATTTTTTATTAGCATTTTGCATCATATTTTATGCTTTTTCATATTCATTAGTATAAATAATATTTAGTTCATGTTTATCGTTAGAATTCTCGTATTGCTCCTGTTTTTTTGTTGTTTTCAGATATTTCGAGGATGCAGTATTCTAGGAGCCTTTAAGAACAGCTTGGATGGAAATTTGGAGCTTATTAGAGATAATATACCTAAGGACGCTCGAGTCTGGGTTGGATTTGCAAAAACTAAAGAGTCTGCGGCCGAAACGCATGTTTTATTAAAAATGTGATCGTGTTTCTCACCAAAATGCGATCACATATGTGGTTCGAGGATTTGCAGGTCCAAAAAATTAGTGTGAGGAATTTGACCAAAAATGCGATCTTGGTTCCCTAAAATGCAATCACATTTTCTCTTCGATGTCCTAAAAAGTTCGAATATAGCAGCGTACTTCATTAAACAAAGTTTCTGGGAGTTTTGACCAAAAATGTGATTGTATTTTTGACTAAAATGTGATCGTGTTTTTCATATTTTTTGCTCCAGATATTGTTGTCTTGCATATAAATACATAATCTCTGATCATTTTAAACTTAGACATTCACAGACGACGAAAACGACTTCTGAAGGCGATTTCCTGCACTTTTTCATCACTTTCTGAAGATCTGAAGGTTGTAAATCATCTCAATCATTTAGTTTAGTAATATTTAGTAGTTTAATGTCTCTTTTCATTGTTTTTTTATCGGATTTTAGCCATATCTTGCTAAAGCCTAAATTTCACTTCTGCACAAATTAGCACTTTTCATATAATCAACTCTTAGATCTTGTTTTTGATTTGTTATTCTATATAATTGTTTTAGTTTTGTGCTTAATGAATCTTTGATTTTAGTTTTATTTAGCTTGATACTCAAATTTAGGATTAAATCAATCTAGTTTATCGGTTAATGGAATCCATAATTGATCTAATCAACTGTTAATAAGTAACAAGTATCAAATTAGTAATAAGTAACAAGTATCAGCATGTGAAAAGTACCGAATATTGCGGGGAATTTTACACGGATCATAATGTTGCTTTTCTAATTTGATTAAGAGCCTGTTTAATTAAGTTAGTAAAAAGTTACGATTAACTGAAGAGTTTGTTTTGGTTAATTAATTAGGTAAAATAGAACTTACTAAAGCTTGTTAGTAGTTTTTAGTATCAGCTAAGATAGAACACATTTCGAATAACCATGTTTGGGTTAATTGCATGATTAGGAAAGTCATAGCAGAACTGAAATGCTTTTTATTATTGAATTTACTTTAGTTATTTTCACTTCTATTTTTAGTTTTAATTAATAAATAACCCCCCTGTTTATATTTTCCTCATTTGAATAGTATGTGCCTTATGCAAAGAGGCATTGACTTTCAGGCTGTGTCCATTCGAGTAGTGAAAATTTTTATTTTTTTAAGATGCTCACGACAACGTTTTAACAAGGTGACCCTTATGTGTGCCGGTAGACTAAGATACTCAGGCGGGCCAAATGATGCTAAAGGCGTAGGGGTACTAGTTAATGGTATATGTGTGAGACGCGGACCAGTCGTGGACTGAAGGACGATGTGTGCATCTATGAGGGGCGAACCAGTCATGGACTGAAGGCTGATACGTGGATGCTTGTATGTATGTTGTGGTGTGTGATATTTAGGTGGGACTTACTAAGTTTTGGCTTATAGTTGTGGATTTAATGATTTGCAGGTACTTCCGATGGTCGTGGGAAGACAAAGGCGTCACTGTACACATTCATAAGCAACATTGTAGTTCCATATTTATTTTATATCATCCCGAATGTCATATATTTATATTTCGGACAAATGAGTTTTCTTGTAACACCTTGTTTGCACATTCCAATAGAATTCGATATAGTCACTGTTTATCAAACTTGAAATAGAAATATATTACTTTTTAGCCAAAGTAATCACTATAAACACATCGAAAACATAAATAAAATTTCCATAGATATATAGAACGCTTGAATCTAACTTTTTATGTTGAAGTTATGATTCTTCAAAGTTTTGCGGTCTACCCTATACGACAAAGCGCGTCATAAAATATGAATCGGCGATAGATTGATTATTATCCTAAGTACTCTAAACGAAAGTCATAATAGTCATAAAAGTGAGAGTGTGCATATAGAGAACGTCCAAATCTGACTTCGTATGAGGAAGTTATGATTTTTAGAAGTTAAGCGTTGCACTATGCGATACAGAAACCGAAATTATGTTTGGTCAATTGTTTGGAAAACTATCTAGATGAGAGTTGAAGATCTCTTCAATATGATTCCGTTGATATAAAGATAGTCGAGAACGGAGTCCGTATGAAGGAGTTATGAATTTTACATGGTCGTTAGCAGTATAATCTTCTTAGACTGCGAAATTTAGAATAGAGTGAGAATTAGCAACAGAGTCTAAATGAAACTTGTAGTACTCGTCGATAGCTATGCGTGGATATAAAGAACGTCAAAAACGGAGCTCATATAAGAAAACTATAATTTAAAAAAAAATCAGAAAACTGGATGTGCGTAGTGGCGAGTAGCAACCTTCTAGAAGCTAGTGAAAAAAGCACCCATCAGACGAAAGGTGGCAGGCCAGGCTCCACCCAACCCACCTACCAAAAGGGGCAGCACGCCTGGTACATGGTGCGGCGTGCCCTACCCAAAATTGCACTATAAAACCCCATTAAGCTTGTTCACTCTTCACACCTATCTCTCTTTCTCCCTGGGGTCTTCTGAGGTTATAAACTTGATTTTTTCTAGTTATTAGGAGCATTTCACAAGGATTTGAGAAACCTAGGGGTCTGGAGAAATATAAGCGCTCGGTATCAAACTTCTGCCTACGAACTTCCCGGTTTTCACTAGAAAATCCTGTAAGGTAAACTATACTTACTACGCTTTAAGTGTAACTTATATTTATATCCATATTCATTGTTATGAATGTATAAATAAGATTTATTAGTAATTCCAATTATAATACAGATTGATCTACTTACGTGAGAGATGTTTAGAATGGTGTTTGGATGTTTATTTTCAGAAAGGATATATGCCGAAATGGTCCTCCCTCTGAACTTTCCTGTCTTGTTGATCCTTATTTAATAGAGCTCTCATTATTCATTAGGTTTAATGAAATATCTAGCGTTCACTACCAAATCGTCATAGAGATTAATAATTTATGGTATTATACGCACGTTACCCTCATGTTGGATCGTCAGTAGGATCACCCATATAATTGCCAACCGTCTGAGTAATTGTCCAGGTGAGTTGTCTCACTATATTATGTATTACAATATATGTCCATGTATGTTAGGATAAAGAGCTAGTAGAGTAGAGTTGATAGTAAAATCTCTCTGTGCTTAAATGTACTTGAAACTGGTAAGAGTAAAAAGTGTAAATATGTCGGTACTTGGAGAGTCTAAAGTGTAGTGTCTATGTGTGTAATTGTTATTAGATTTAGTTAGGGTATGATGGCGGAACGACAAAGTGGTCAGGAGACTATAGGCTCACATGCTAACGAAATGGCGTGTAGGCCGTAAGTACACATAGAACCGTGTTAACTAAATGGCATGTTGGTCGTAAGTACACGTAGTCCCATGTTAACATAATGATGTGTATGCCGTAAGTACACATATTATTGACAGATAATAAGTCATTGGTTGTATGAATGTATATGTATTATGGTACATACTATTTTAGGGGACTCACTAAGCTTCGTGCTTACCTAGTTGAATGTAACGTTTTTCAGGTACTACATTGATTCGTAATAAGCGCAAGGTTCGACTGTACACATGGACATTTGAAACATGTTTCCACATGATGTAATTATACTCTGACATATTTTAATAAATAAAAATGAAAATATTAGGTTGAAAATTGGGACATTACAAGTTGGTATTAAAACCCTGGTTTGAGTGAACCGGATGAACACTCGTGTGATTCCATACTCAAACTAAGCATCTGAATATCTTAACGAATCTTTTTAAGAAAAAGAATTTTATTCAAAAGAAAAGAATGTGATGCGTATAGTCTGTCGGAGCTCAAAAAGGAAAATGATTCCTGAAATATCCATATTTTTTATGTTTGTTGATATATGAAATATTAGAAATGCATGCTAGTATGTAGACTAAGGATCTTTTCAGAAATTGTCGGTAAGAATTGCCTGATACTTAAGATGCCTTATAGCCTAGGGATTTTCTTGTTAATTTCTACTTAGCACCTACACTGATATTAATTAGTTATTTGACAAGTACGTTAGGATGCATGCTCCTAGAATTAAATAGTTTTAGATTACCTGATTTGGCGTTATTGCGCAACTCTCGTATGAGACTAACCATCATAGTGCCAAATCTTTCGGTTAACAGGTTGTTTGCTTTTAGCGGCATGCAATTGTATTCATCCGATAATTATTTAGTATTGGTAGAAGTTCTTACTCAGCCAATAGTAGAGAGGAGTGAAGGAATCCTAGAACGAGAGCCTAAGAAGTTTAATATATGATTGATAGGCATATATTTGTAAGGTAGGGCGCCGGTTGAGACGCACGATCCTAGTGAAGTCTAGGAAAGTAATAATTAGGTCCTTGTAACACTATGTGTGTGTGTGTGAGAAAAGACCAATCAATAGCAGAGTGTACTGACTTGGAAACCTTGGAGCAATTCTTGGATCTAGTATGGATAGGTGTGGAAAGTAGTATGTGCCCGGACTACCGCAACCACAGTATCCACATAGGAGTCAAGAAACGCCACCAACTTACTAAGTCAATAGAGAGGATTCGAATATAGTTTTGGAGTTTGTCTGATTCATATTAACCTATTCTCGTTACACCTTCAACATGGTGATGATCACAAGAGCAAGCGGGTTAGGTTCTGGATCAGAAGGGTCAGGACCAAGCGAGACTGATATACACGATTGGATAGAAGCAACAATATTAGTGTTTGTAAGTGCGATTATTCCAAAAATGTTCAAAACTATTAACAGTATATTGATAACCTTATTTGATGAACGGTACGCTATCTTTGCTAATATTACTGCCGTTGCAGCCACTACCGCGGTTGCTACTACAATCCCATCTAGAGAAATGGAAATGCCCTTTTGAGAGTTCAATAACACCAAGCCTCCTGATTTTGATGATGTCAGGGATCCAATTGTTACCATGAGATAGATCTCAAATGTAGAAGGGCTCTTTTACACTTGTGCTTGTTCGGAAAACCTGAATTTCATATACATGCAGAACCTTCTATGTCTAGGAGCAAAAGACTGGTGTAACTTTGTTACCAATAACTATTCACATGTCGAGAAGAGCATGGTGACATGGAAACAGTTTATCGAAAAGTTCAATGAAGAGTATGTTCCACCAGTAGAGAGGGAGCGACTTGATCAAGAATATCTATCACTCAAACAGAGCACCAAATTGGTGACAGGAATCACCAAGATGTTCACCGAGACGACCCTGTTTTGTCCATAATATGCCTCATCAAAGCAAATGCAGATGTCTTGATACTTGAGTATGCTCAAGATTGATATCACGGAGTTCATATTGAACAATCGATACAAGACCTTATCAAAGATGCAAGAGTATTCCAGGAGAAGGTAAATTGAGTTGGAAACTCAACAAAAGGAAAAGTGGTAGAGTCCAGCTTCGTCTCATCCAATAGTCAATAGATTCAAAGTCTGGAGGATAAAGAGGAACTCGGTGTAACAAGTGTAGGAAATTGCATGAGGGAGTTTGTCATGATGTGATATGCTACAAGTACGGCAAAGAGGGACATTTCAGCTGATACTGTAAGAAAGAAGTAGAGGGAGTGTGTATCTATTTCCACTTCAATCAGATGGGTCACATCAGGGCAAAATGTCCTCTTCTGAATCCAATAGGCACAATATAAGCTCCAGCACCTACAAATTTAAGGATAACTGAGGAACAATAGCGCAAAGTTGAAGCGCCAAGGGCCAAAGGTCGAGAATTTCAACTCATGGCAGAGGAAGCGAGGGAAGCACCGCAGGTCATGGCCGGTTGTTCTTCTGATCGAGGAAATGCTCCAACATAAATATGACACATCGGAAGGATTAATAGTACTTTTATACTTTGGATAAAAAAACTATGTAATAAATATATGACGATGAAGTTATAATAAAGATGGAATATTAATTTTATGTTGTTGCTAGTATTAATTTAGTACATTTCAGGACAACATTGTGCTTATCATGATCTTTTCTTGTTTTAGTTGTGCTATGTGAAAATCACTTACAATGGCACAAGCAAGTAGTACTTTGACAAGAATATCGATGGTCATTGGATATGACAAACATGAGTTTCTTCAAAGTCAAAAGAAGCTACATATTGTATAAACAAAGCCAGCTTGGGCTTTGATTAATGACAAGTTGCAACAGATAATGGATCGAACCCAAGTAGGGGAGAACCAACCCATAAGACAAAAGTTTGAAGAGAACTTCGACTTCATGTCTCTATGTTGAGGACTGTGAGGGTACAACACACGTAGATAGAAGCTACTTGTTTAGGTTCAGTTGTTCAGGGTAAAAGAAAAAGGAATTCTTCTGCTAATATTACCCGTAGGCTATGAGTTTCTTGCTTCTTGAAGAAAGGTTGGTATTTCCTCCCAAGCGTCTGATAGAATTTAGAGATTTACCGAATTCCCAGGTACGACTATGATACCCAAGATAACCCGATAGGTTCATTCCCTCAAGGATATGTGATTTATCTTGGCAACATAGCAGTTGCTAGACAAGAAATCCAGTAGGTTGCCTAGTTCGCCAATAGAAAGTGTTAAAGATTCGGTTGTGGAGATACCACGTTAATTTAGAAAATGCAGAGATCTGTTGTGATCAAGGAAGGATGACGATAGGAGCAATCAAGCATCAAAACCCCCATAGTTGGCTAGTATTACAACGAGTCATGAGCTGATATAGAAATTACTCGAGCAATAGTCATACAATGATACATGTAAAGTAGTTAAATCCCTATGAGTAGTGTATTAATGACCTAGTGTTCATTATAATCTAGTAAGTTCAAAAAGTAGACAACCTTACAATGAGTCCTTCACAGATATTAGAGTAGTGGTTCCAGAGTTCCAAACCAATTAATCCATTATAGTAGTATTTGTTAAGTTTTAGGATGTTAGAACACCTTAACTAGGTAGAGAAACCACTTGCCACCTAGATTTGTGTGTCTTAAGGATATTTCATAAACCTCTTTAGAGGCATATTCCGGAAAGTGGATTCCGTTGGGATGTCATGGATAAAATTCCATACTGAATCACTTCATAACAAGTCGACTGTATCAACATTTAACGTCTAAAGGCGATGGTCTGTCGTAGAACATAAGAATCGGGAAGTCCAGACCAACGAGTTCCCGATTTTGGAAGATCGCGAGGAGTTAAGGAGTACGACTAAGATAGAAAATGAAGTTCTATGGGGAATGTTGATGCGGCAGCGTCGGCTAGATCATAAGTTAACCTTAAGAAACTCCATTAAGCTGGCATCTAAGAGCATTAGGAGCAGGATTTCGAGGACAGAATCTTTGTATGTGGGGGAGAGTTGTAACACCTCATTTGCACATTCCAATAGAATTCGATATAAACCGTTGTTTATAAAATTTATAATAGAAATATACTAATTTTTAGCCAAAGTGAACATTATAAACACATAGAAAACATCAAAAAAAATCCATAGATATATAGAACGCTTGAATCTGACTTTGTATGAAGAAGTTATGATTCTTCAAAATTTGCTTTCAGGCCAATACGGCAAAGCACATCAAAAAATACAAATCAGAGATAGATTGCTTATTACCCTAAGTAATCTAAATGAAATTTGTAGTTGTCATAAAAGAGAGACGTGCATATAGAGAACGTCAAAATCTGACTTCGTGTAAGGAAGTTATGATTTTTAGAAGTTAAGTGTAGCAATCTGCGATACAAGAATCGAAATTAAGATCAGTCGATTGTTAGGAAAAAAATCTAAACAAGAATTGAAGATCTCGTCAATATGATTCCGTCGATAAAAAGATAGTCAAGAACGGAGTCTGTATGAAAGAGTTATGAATTTTACACGGTCGTTAGCAGTATAATCTTCTCAAACTGTTAAATTTAAAATAGAGTTAGAATTAGCCGACAAAGTCTAAATGGAAGTTCTAGTACTCGTTGATAGTTGTGTGTGGATATAAAGAACAACGAAAACAAAGCCCGTGTGATAAAAATATGATTTTTTGAAAAATCAAAAAATTGTACATGCACAGGGGCTCGTCGTGCCCATTTAGAAGCTGACGATGTTGACCACCCATTAAACGACATGTGGTAGGCCAGGCTCCACGCAACCCACCTACAAAAAGATACGACAAACCTGGAAGATGGTGCGGCACGCCCTTCCTTAAATTGCACTATAAATACCTCATTAAGCCTCTTCACTTCTCACGCCTATATCTCTTTCTCTCTAAAGTCTTTTGAGGTTAAAAGATTGAGTTCTTCTAGTTATTAGGAGCATCTAGCAAGTGGGACGGAGGAGGCTAGGTTAGCCGAAAGATGGTTATCGGTTCAAGGACGTAAGGTGACCCTGCTTTTTCAGAGTAAGAAGGGGTAGAGAAAATGCCTCGAGCCAATGTTCGAGTATCAGGCTCTACAGCGCTGAAGTAACCGATGCCATACTCCCAGGAAAAGCTCAAACGACCTTCAACAAAAGGGTACCTGTACCCGAAATCGACACAGGTGGGTAAGTAGAGAATACCTAGGGGAGTGAGAGAACTCTCTCTAAGGAACTCAACAAAATAGCCACGTAACTTCGGGAGAAGGGGTGCCTCCTCACAAAGGGGGTCGCAATGACCAGGCCCAGGCAACTATTTACCAAAAACACAGGTCTCCGCAAAGTCGTAAGACCATGTATGGGGGTTGAGGCCTGCCCAGTGCCGTAAGGTCAAGGAAGTTGGTGACCTGATGACAGGGGAGCCGGCGACCGAAGCCCTGGTGAACGGCGACCGTAACAATAACGGTCCTAAGGTAGCGAAATTCCTTGTTGGGTAAGTTCCAACCCGCACAAAAGGCGTAACGATCTGGGCAGTCTCTAAAGAACCTTAGGGTCCGTAGAAATAGAAGTGCTCGATATCAAAGTTATGCATACGAACTTCCCGAATTTTTTTAGAAATCCTTGTAAGGTAAGTTGTACTTACGACACTTTAAGTGCAACTTATATTTGTATTCATAGTCGTTGTTATGAATGTATAAATAAGATTTATCTGTAAATCCAATTATAATAATAATTGATATACTTATGGGAGAGATGTCTAGAATTGTCACATTGGCGTGGTTGTTGGATTTCAGAAAGGCTATATGCCGAAATGATCCTACCACTGAACTTTTCTGTTTGGTTGATCCTTATTTGATAAAGCTCTCAATGTTCATTGGGATTAATGAAAGTTCTATATTTCATTACTAGATTGTCATAGAGATTAATAAGTTATGGTATTATAGCTTTCTTATCCACCAGTTGGATCGCCAGTAAGATCATCGAGATAACTGTCAATCGTCTCAGGAAATCTCCAGGTGAGTTATCTCCATGTATGTTAGGATAGATAGCTAGTAGATTAGAGTTGATAGAAAAATCTCTATGTGCTTAAATGTACTTGAAAATGTTAAGAGTAGAAAGTATGAATGTGCCAGTACTAGGGGAGTCTAAAGTGTAATCTCTACATGTGTAATTGTTATTAGATTTTGTTAGGGGATGACGGGAGAACGACAAAGAGGTTTGGAGCCTATAGGCCCCCATGCTAACGAAATGGCGTGTAGGCCGTAAGTAGACATAGAACCATGTTAACGAAACGGCATGTAGTCAATAAATACACGTATACCCATGTTAACAAAATGGCATGTAAACCGTAAGTACACATATTATTGACAAATAGTGAGTCATTGGTTGTATGCATGTATTTGTATTATGATATGGTATTTTGGGGAACTCATTAAGCTTTGTGCTTGCGCAGTTGATATATAGATATTTTTCAGGTACTGCATTGATTCATGAGAAGGGCAAAGTTTGATTGTACACACGCACATTAGCAACATGTTTCCACCTTATGTAATTATACTTTGATTTAGTTTAATAAATAAAAATGAAAATTTTTGGTTGAAAATTGGGACGTTACATTTCTTATCTTGAGTTTTATGAAAATGGTGGTGTAACTTAATAAAAAATAAAAAGTTTGTTTGTGAAAATGGGACATTACAAAATATTGTGTAGTTCACCAATCCTATTCCTCCCAGATGGCACAGATGACTTCATCGTGTACTGCGACCCGTTACATCAGGGACTAGGATGCGTACAGATGTAGAGGGACAAGGTGATGGCGTATGCTTCTCGTCAACTCAAAGTGCATGAGAACAACTACATCGCCGACGATCTAGAGTATCTGGTATATATTTTTTGCCATAAAGAGTTGGTGAAATTACCTATAAGGTACAAAGTGTACGATCTACATAGATCACAAGAGTCTTCAACACATATTCGATTAGAAAGAAATCAACGTGAGACAACGAAGATGGCTAGAGTTACTAAACGACTACGAATGTGAAATTCATGATCACCCAGGCAAGGAAAATGTGGTGGCAGATGCCTTAAGCAGGAAGGAAAGTACAAAACCTCGCAGAGTCAAATCACTAACGATGGCAATCCAGTCCAACCTTACCACTCAAATTTGAGATGTTCAACTGGAGGTTCTCAAACAAGAAAACATCACATATGATTTCTTACAAGGGATGGATAAGAAATTTGAACTTAAGGATGACGAATGAGATATTTTATGAATATGATTTGGATGCCAAAGTTTGGAAACATAAAGAGCGTGGTAAAAAACGAAACTCACAAATCAAGAAACTTCGTTCATCCCAGTTCGGACAAGATGTATTTAGAACTGAAAAAGCTTTAATAGTGGCTGAACATAGAGGTCAACATCGACACATATGTAGGTAAATTATTGGCATGTGCTAAAGTCAAGGTAGAATCTCAAAAGCCTTCATGGTTACTACAGCAACCGAATATACTCGAGTGGAAGTGGGAACAAATTGCAATAAACTTTATAACAAAGCTACCCAATAAATCTAGTGGTTACAACACTCTATGGGTAGTTTTCAACAGCTTAACTAAGTTTGCCCACTTACTACCAATAAAGGAAACCGACAAGATGTAAAAGCTAATCAGAACATATCTCAGGGAGATAGTCAGATTGCATGGGGCACCTATATTCATCATCTCTAATAGAAATAGTAGGTTTACCTCTCGATTCTAGAAACACTATAGAAGTCCCTAGGAACACGCCTGGAAATGAGCACAACTTACCATCCCCAAACAGACGGTAAAAGCGAAAGAACTATCCATACATTAGAAGACATGCTCCAAGCTTGCGTGATAGACTTTGGGAACACTTGGGGTACTCATCTACCCTTAGTTGAGTTCTCCTACAATAACAGTTATCATATTAGCATCAACGTAACACCATTTGAAGCTCTATATTGAAGAAAATGTTGATCACTGATATGTTGGACAGAAGTAGGTGATACCCAAATAGCAAAGAAACAAGCATGAGATATGCTACCCACTGGCCCGAAGATCATACATAAGAAAATTGAGAAAATCATCAAGATAAAATTAAGTTTGCATGAGACTGTCAAAAAAGATACGCATACAAAAGCCATAAGCCTTTTTAGGTGGGGGATCAAGTCATGTTGAAGGTCTTCCCTTGGAAGGGAACGATACAGTTTGGAAAACGAGGCAGATTGAACCCACGTTACATATGACCTTTCGAAGTTCTTGAAAGGATTGGTCTGATAGCTTAAAAAGTCAAGTTACCTCAAGAACCCAACAATGTAGATGATGTTTTCTACGTATCCAACCTCAAGAAGTGCTTATCCACTGACGCTCTCACCATTCCACTCGAAGAAATCTAATTTAACTATAAACTTCACATCGTTGAAGAACCAGTGCAGATCATGGATCGGGAAATAAAGAAACCTAAGCAACATTGCATTCCCATAGTGAAAGTCCGATGTAACTCCAAGCGAGGATTGGAGTTTAACTGGGAATGCAAGGATCAAGTGAAGAACAAATACCACCAGCTATTCAACAATGTTCCGTCAACAAGATAAATTTTGAGACGGAATTCTTTCAACCGGGGGAGAATGTGATAGTAGTCAAATTAAGCTAATAAATGTCACTCACGAACGAGACGAACATCAAATGTAATAGGATTGATATTTGACAATTCTTAATGAAAATACGATGTTATACTTTAACATATTAAGAAAAGAGAGTATGTAATATTTGTAGGGAATCTTATTAAAAAATTATCATCAAGTGAAGGTAACTTTTTTGGAATAGAAATTAATTTTGGATAAATAATCTTAACGAAAGTTAAAGTAATTGTGATTACAAACCCCTGTATATAAAGAACACCTAACTTAGACTTCGTATGAAGAAGTTATGACTTTTTGAAGTTACGTGTTCAACCCGACACGACAATGTGTATCGTAAAAAGTGAAATGGAGATCAGTTTCTTTTTAGTCAAAACAATTTCAACAAGAATTGATGTACTCGAAAATACGAATCCGTCGATATAAAGAACGTCGACAACAAAGCTCGTATGAAAAAGTAATAAATTTCGCAAAGCCTTTTACAATATAATCTTCGTAGGCTGTAAATTTAAAATAAAAATGTGAATTATCTGTTGAGATCTAAAGGAAAGTTGTAGTACTCGTTAATAAAAAACCGAGGATATAAAGAACATAAAAACCAAAGCTCATATGCAAAAGATATGATTTTTCGAAGATTGCGAAAAATATTTCCTAAATTACAATGCCACCCAACCAGATCATACCATGTGTCACGACCAGAGGCAAAGCTTTGGAGCCTACGCAAGGATGCGGTGTGCCTAAGGCAGAGGGGCGGCATGCCAGCTACTCTTGGCAGCCTATAAACAAATGACAAAATTTCTTTCCTCTCTTTCTATTTTCTCTAGAGTTTCCCCACCCCCGAGGCCCGACCATCCCAAGCTTCCGAGCACTTTTTTGATAGGAACCATTGTTGCCTAAAGCGTGCTCCGAAGGTGTGTTTCACAATCCCATTTCAGTTTATTTTTTTTTTTACCATTTTTGGGGGAGAATACATGCTAAATATTAGTATTTGTTATATATCGATTTTTGTTATAAATGTTATTATATATTTATATCATATTATTGAAAAAATCGTTATAAAACTTAGATATTAGCTTTACGCTATCGATACTTTTCCCGTATAACATGGATAATTATTATACCATGTCGTTACTCTGTATGTGTAATATGGATAATTAATATACCATGTTGTTACTCTGCCTTTGATAATGTGGATAATTATTATACCCTGTCGATACTCTACCCATTTAATTTTTACAATATAATTGAACAATATAATTAAAAATAATGATAGTACAATTATATAACATAAACCTTGGCCTACTAAACTTGATCATTTAAAGTTATGGCTACAACTTTTAGAGATACTCTGTAACATTCAATTCAGGTGAGCAATTGTCAAATTAAAAATTCAAAGGTTTTGCCCTACTCACGACGTGAGATATGTATGTCACGTCATAAGGAGATTAATGAAATCGCGCATCATCTTTACGCTCACGACGTGAGCACATATGGCTCATGACGTGAGACCCTCCTGAGAGGATACCCTAATTTTGGGTGTTTTACTCTGCATTTTAAGGAATGAGGGTTAGGGTTAGCCCACGCTCAGCATCCATCACCTTTTTTCACTCCCTTTTGAAACCCTAGCACCCATATTAGATCTAGGATTTCTTTGTGGTGATTCTAGCTAAGGATAAGAAGAAGAAGAGCATCTAGTCCATCATTTCTGCATTCAAGTCTCACCATCAAGCATTCTCACACGTTCTGGACCTTTTGTGAGTATCAAGTTCATTGCTTTATGAGTCTATAATCTTAGATCTAGTTTTTAGGATTAATCTTTCATATACAATATGATGTAGTGGTTGAAACCCATAAAGTTGCCAACTTTATAGATCTCTAGTGTCCCTTGAGTAGTATAGTTCCAAGATTTGGAATATGATTGATTTTTAGGACTCTTGCATGAGATTTGGTGTCATTTCCTTCTTTTCTGCCCTAGTTAGTGTTTGGGACATGCATTGAACATGCATGTCAAAAATGCGACGATTTTATGATGTTCTGGAGTAAATAAGACACTACGGAGGATTGGGTTTCTTGGCCAAAAAGAGATTAAGAGTTTCATTAAGAACTTCTGATCAGAGCGTTCTCGCGACGTGAGCACAAGGGTATCACGACATGAAGATGGAATTCCTTGACTTTTTGGACTTATTAGGTCACGACTTGACTAGTGGATTGTGGGACTTTTGAGTATGGATTGATTTTGACTTTGACCAGGGCTTGACCAGGTTTGACCTAGGGGTATTTGGGTAATTTCAGTTGTATTTGATATTGGCCACTATTGATGAATAGGTGACCAGTAGAGCTGATATTCGGAGCGGTGTCCTGTTCGACGATCTTTTCATGCTGAGAGGTGAATATTTCCTCATTGTACATGTGGGTCGAAGTAGACCTGGCAATTTCAGACACGAAGACACGAATCTGTGAGGGACACGACACAAAACGAATACACGACACAAATACATCTTAAAAATTGAGATAAAACTTATTTCTCATCGTGTAATCGTATCATGTCACGAATACACGAATTGCCAGGTCTAGATCGAAGGCACCAATGTCGGCCCACTAAACCATGTATCCTGGTTAGAGGATGTTGTTATGTTGTATTGATCTGTTACATTTGAGTTCTTATATATAGGATGGTACTATATGATATTGATATGTAGATCTGTTAGTTTACCTGTTAACTGGTTATATGCTATCTATTATGTATATGTCGACATGTTCTGGTTTTGTGTTGAGGGTTTACAACTATGTGCGTGAGCCAACAGACCGGGGGTATTCTAGTCTGACGACTGAGTGGACCCGAGGGTTTTCCAGTCCGATGACTGAGTGGACTCGTTGCATATTGGCATTCAAATCCAATGACTGATTGGGTCGGGGGTATTCCATTCCGATGACTGATTGGACCCAGCATGCAATGTTTGTTTATTTTATGTTTTGTGGTGGTACTTTGCGGTAACTCACTAAACTTTGGCTTACAGTTTCAGTTTATTGTTTCAGGTACTTCAGATAACTGTGGCAAGGCGAAGGCGTGATCACACACATCCTTCGATGACATGTTTTTTGAGATTTTATTTTACACGGATCTTGGGAATATTTGTATTTGACACTTATTGTATATGGTTTTGATTTGAAAACAATTGTTTCTTATAAATTAAAAATGAAAATTTTTATCTTGATTTTTGGGATGTTACAAGTTGGTATCAAAGCCCTGGTTTGAGAGAATTGGATGAGCATTCATGTAAATCTAGACTCAAACTAAGGATTTGTAAAGTTTTCAAAATAAATTCCAAAATAGTTTTCAAAAGCTGTTTTCAAAGGTAACCATAGAAGGACGTGATGTGTACGACCAACCGGGGCAAAGATCATACCCCATGTTACCCACACTATTAATTGATTATAATGATTATGATAGAACTGCATCCTAGTGATAGGCTAGGGATCTTCAGGAATTGCATGATAGAATTGCCTGATGTATGATGCCTGATAGTCTAGGAAGAATTCTTGTATGAAATTCACATCATTACTATGGTTGCTTAGTGTGTGCACCATAGTTGTACATAACTAAGATTCTATAGCCTAAGAATGTTTGATTTGGCCTTACTTCCCGTTCCTTGTCTCGTTGTGGTCTTAGGGTAGAATCAAGTATTCGACTGTCTGTAGCATTCAGTGGTATGTATGATTAGCATACGCGAGTGGCTGCAGGGTTGGTGGAAGTTTCATGGATGAGTATGTGTGAACGGCCGGCTAGAGAAGGAATGATTAGCCACTCTCGGTAGAAAGAGGATAGGATGTATGCATATTCTAGTTTACTACTTGTTCGGGTGATGTGATGATCCTTGAGACAAACACGGGTAGGTGTGGAAGGTAGTATGGCCTCGTACTACTGAAAGCACAGGACCCGTACGCGTAGCAAGGAAGTCACAAACCCTAAGGGTTTCATTTGTCTGGGATGGTTTTAGGGTACGAGTTGTGGCATTTTGACATAGTGTATTTTTTAGTATGGTGTTTACGAGAGGATATGGTTTTGGATCTGGGGTGAGTGGTCAGGATAGGCCAGGGTTGACTGATGATCAGATACATGAGATGATTGTCGATGAGGTGGCTAAAGCTGTCCGGGGATCGATTTCGGAGTTGTGTGGGTCTATCAAGACCACTATGATTGAGTTATTTGATGATCAATACGCTGCTCTTAATCAGGTTGTTGTTGCTGCAGCTACCATAGTTGTTGCTGTTGTGGGGATTCAAGGGGATAGAGCTTTCCAGTGCCGTGACTTCGACAATACGAAGCCCCCGAAGTTTGATGGGGTCAGGGACCCGATTGTGGCGATGAGGTGGCTATCAGATGTAGAGGTTTGTTCTTTCACATGTTCTTGCCCTGCTGACCAAAAGGTCAAGTGCGTCTTGAACCTTTTCAGGTTAGGGGCAAAGGATTGGTGGAGATTGGTGACTGGTGCTTACACTCCTGAGCAGATATCTGTTGTTACTTGGGAGCAGTTCTTGGAGATGCTCCTTGCGAGATATGTTCCCTTGGTGGAGAGGGAGAGGTAGGCTCAGGAGTATTTAGATCTAATACATACTACTAAGTCGGTGATAGAGATCACCACGATGTTTACTAACAGGGCTCTTTTCTAAGCTGAGTTTGCTGCTTCGGCAGTTCGTGTCCACCTAGCATTATGGTTCCCTCGTTGAGCTTCAATATGTTGCAAGGAGATGGGAGATTGAGACAGAGATTTGGACAAGGGAGTCGAGGCAGACTCCAGTTCATTCACAACCTGCAGCGAAGCGGTTCAAGCCCGCTGATTCGAGACCTGGGGGACAGAGGAGTTGCACTTGTGGAAAGTGTGGTAAGGTTCATGAGGCTGTTTGCGGATCATCATCAGGGTGCCACAAATGTGGCAGGGAGGGCCACATTTCCATGGATTTTCGTCAGTAGGCCCCACCGTCGAGCACCAATATTTGTTACCACTGTGAGCAGGTTGGACATATAAGGGCCAACTGTCCATTGTTCGCGGCTAGACCGACGCAGGTTCCGGGACCAACTACACTGAGAATCACCTATGGATGACAGGGTAGGGCAGAGCCCCCGAGGGCTCGAGGTCGTGCTTTACAGCTTACGGCAGAGGAGGCTACGGCAGTGCCAGACGTCGTTACTCGTATGTTTCCATTTATTATTTTGTTAGTTATTTTATGGTCTGCTTGTATTTATGTTTTTGTTAGGTACCTTCTTAGTGAACTCCTTGCCTGTTCTTATGCTTTTTGACTCGGTATGAGTCAATCTTTTGTATCGCAGTCTTTCAGTAGGGGATTTGATATGACTCTTGGGGAGTAAGAGTGTTCGTTATGGGTTTCTATCTCCAACGAACACAGACTTTATGCATCGAGTTCATATCAGGGTTGTGTCTTTGACATTTTTGGGGTGCCTTATCTGATTGATTTGATTCCTATCCGCATGGGGGATGTGTGTGTGATAGTAGGGATGGATTGGTTGAGCAGGTTTGATGCTATCGAACCCCAAGTGGGGGGGGGAGAACTTGTTATCTATGGAGATGGTACCAGGATTGGGTCAGCTTTTTGTTCCACCGCCAGGTCTCGCCAGTATATTCAGCATGGTTGGTTGGTCTATCTTGCGTATGTGGTTGATAGAGAGTTTCCTGATGTGTTCCCAGAGGATTTACCTGGTGTGCCTCCTGAGAGGCAGGTTGAGTTCAAGATCGATTTAGTTCCAGGTGCGGCTCCGATTGCTAAGGCATCGTTCCGATTGACACTACCTGAGATACAAGAGTTGTCCTCACAGCTTCAGGAGCTATTGGGAATACAGTTTATCAGACCGAGTAGTACGCCGTGGGGAGCACCTATTTTGTTCGTCAAGAAGAAGGATGGTTCACACTGGATCTACATTGATTACCAGGAACTGGACAAACTAAAGGTGAAGAACCGTTACCCACTTTTACGGATTGATGACCTCTTCGATCAGTTGTAGGTTGCAGCTTGGTTCTCCAAGATCGATTTGAGGTCAGGGTATCATCATATGAGGGATAGAGGGGAGGATGTTGAGAAGACCGTGTTTCAGACTCGTTATGGTCATTACGAATTCATGGTGATGCCGTTTGAACTCAACAATGCGTCGGCGGTATTTATGGATTTGATGAATCGGTTATGCAGACCAATGCTCGATCGCTCAGTCATTATTTTCATTGATGATATCCTGGTCTATTCTAAGACCAGTAGCAGCACGAAGAGCACCTTTGAGAGATTTTGGGAGTATTGAGGCGGGAACGGCTTTATGCCAAGTTCTCGAAGTGTGAGTTTTAATTATGATAGGTCCAGTTCTTGGGACACCTCATTAACCAGAGCGGGATTTTGGTCGACCCGGTGAAGATTGAGGCGGTTATGCAGTAAGAGGTTCCAAAGTCCCCATTTGAGATCAGGAGCTTCTTGGGATTAGTAGGGTATTATCGAAGATTTATTTAGGACTTTTGCAAGATTTTGGTACCCTTCACTCGTCTGACGAGGAAGGGTGTGGATTTCCACTAGGGTCCTGAGAAGCAGGCTGCATTCGGGACATTGAGGCGGAAGTTATGCGAGGCCCCAGTGTCGACTCTCCCTGAGGGTGTTGAGGATTTCGTGGGGTTTTGTGTTGCGTCCATCACTTGCCTTGGGTAAGTTCTTATGCAGCGAGGGGGAGTTTTTGCTTATGCTTCTTGGCAGCTGAAGCCACACGAGGTCCGTTATCCGACTCATGATTTGGAGTTAGGAGCAGTGGTGTTTGCTCTCAAGATTTGGAGGCATTATCTGTATGGAGTATGTTGCACCATCTACACGGATCACAAAAGTTTGACATATCTCATGGATCATCCAAATCTGAGTTTCGTCATGCAGGTTGCTTGACGTGGTCAAGGATTATGACTCCGAGATTTTGTATCACCTGGGGAAAGCGAATGTGGTCAATGATGCATTGAGACGCAAGACGGCTAGTTCTACTGTTGGGAGCATTTGTACGAGGCATTCTATTGATTCACCATTGTTAGATATGATTAGAGAGTCTTAGGCAGAGGGATTCAAGGAAGAGAACTTCAAACAGGAGCGGCTCAGAGGCGAGATCGACAGGTTTTCTACCAACATTCAAGGATTATTGACCCGGTATGGTCGAGTATGGGTAGCATATTTTAGTGGGGTCAGGCAGGCTGTGCTGGAGGAGGCACATAAGACTAGATTTTCGATACACCCTGGAGCCACCAAGATGTATCGGAATCTGCGACTTAGTTATTGGTGGTCGTGCATGAAGCAGGAGATAGCCCAGTATGTTGAGAGATGGTTGACCTGTCGGATGGTCAAGGTCGAGGACCAGAGACCGCATGGAAAGTTGCAGCCATTAGAGGTTCGCATATGGAAATGAGAACATATTACTATTGATTTCATCACCAAGTTACCTTGTACGGCTAATGGATTTGAAGCAATATGGGATATAGTGGACTGTCTGACTAAGAGCGCCCACTTTCTAGCCATTCAAGAGAGCTCTTCGGTTGAGTAATTGGCCGATTTATATATGCACGAGATCATTTCTCGGCATAGTATTCCAGTCTCCATTGTATCTGATCGAGATGTTCGGTTCACATCTCGTTTTTGGCAGGAGATAGCTCGGTATGTTGAGAGATGGTTCACATCTCGTTTCTTAGCATTGCTTAGCATCCACAGACGGACGACCAAAGTGAGAGGACCATTCAGACACATGAGGATATGCTGAGAGCTTGATTCATAGATTTCGATGGGAGCTGGGACTCCTACCTTCCTCTGGCGGAGTTTTCTTACAACAACAGCTATCACTCCACTATCAGTGTGCCGCCATTTGAACTTCTCTGTGGTAGAAAATAGCGTACCCCGGTCTTTTGGGGAGTGGTCTGTCACAAGGTTATGGGAAGGACTGAACTGGTCCTTTAGACAATAGAGCTTATTCAATAGATCAGGCAGAGGCTGCAGACAGCTTAGAGTTGGCAAAAGAGTAATGCCGACAAGCATTGATATGAGCTGGAGTTCCAGGTTGGAGACATTGTTTTGTTGAAGGTATCACCCTGAAAGGGTGTAATACGCTTCAGGAAGGGGGAAAAATTGGGGCCCCGGTATATTGGGCCATTTCGAGTGGTTGCCAGGGTTGGCAAAGTAGCTTAGAGGCTGGATTTTCCCGAGGATCTCAGTCAGATTCACAACATCTTCCATGTTTCGCAGCTCCGGAAGTGTGTGACTGATGATTCAGTGGTTGTTCCTCTGAATGATGTTTAGTTTGGAGATTGTCTAAATTATATTGAGAGACCAATGGTTATCTTAGATCTGAAGACGAAAGGCTTGCACAACAAGGTGGAGTCTTTGGTCGAGGTTCAGTGGCAGCAGCGGAAAGGTTCTGAATGGACATGGGAACCCGAGTCGGAGATACGGGAGTATTACCCTGAGTTGTTCACAGCAGCGGACTTCGAGGATAAAGTCTAGTTCAAGTGTGGGCGAAATATAACATTAAGTTCATGTGAGAAATTGTCAAATTAAAAATTCAAAGGTTTTTCCCTACTCACGACGTGAGATATGTATGTCACGTCGTGAGGATATTAATGAAATCGCGCATCATCTTTAGCCTCACTACGTGAGCACATATAGCTCATGACGTGAGACCGGCCTGAAAGGAAACCCTAATTTTGGGGGGTTTACTGTGTATTTAAAGGAAGATATGGCTAGGGTTAGCCCACCCTCAGCCTCCATCACCTCCTTGCACTCCCCTTTGAAAACCTAGCATCCATATTAGATATAGAGCTTATATGTGGTGATTTAGCTAAGGAGAAAAAGAGGAAGAGGATCTAGTCCATCATTTATGCATTCAAGTCTCCCCATCAAGCATTCTTACACCTTCTGGACCTTTTGTGAGTTTCAAGTTCATTGCTTTATGAGTCCATAAGCTAATATCTATGTTTTTAGGCTTAATCGTTCATATAAAAGATGATGTAGCGGTTGAAACCCATAAAGTTGCCAACATTATGGATCTCTAGTGTCCCTTGAGTGGTATAGTTGCTAGATCTAGAATATGGTTGAGTTTTAAGACTCTTGCATGAGATTTGGTGTCATTTCCTTCTTTTGTGCCCTAGTTAGTGTTTGGTACATGCATTGGACATGCATGTCCAAAAAGCCACGATTTTTATGATGTTCTGGAGTAAATAAGACACTAGGGAGGATTTGGTTGCTTGGCCAAAAAGAGATTAAGAGTTTCATTAAGAACTTCTGATCAGATCGTTCTCATGACGTGAACACAAGGGTATCACAACGCGAGGATCACATTCATCGACTATTTTGGACTTATTAGGTCACGACGTGACCATTAGGGGTCACAATGTGACTAGTGGATTGTAGAAGTTTTGAGTATGGGTTGATTTTGACTTTGACCGGCGTTTGGCCAAGTTTGACCTAAGTGTATTTGGGTAATTTGAGTTATATTTGAGATTGGTCACTATTGATGAATAGGTGACCGGTAGAGCTGATATTCGGAGCGGTGTCCTGTTCAGTGATCTTTTTAGACTGAGAGGTGAGTTTTTTTGCTCACTGTACCTATGGCTCGAAGGCACCAATGTTGGCCCACTGAACCAGGTATCCTAGTTAGAGGATGTTGTTATGTTGTATTGATCTGTTTGATTGGAGTTCTGATATATAGGATGTTGTTATGTGGTATTGATATGTATATCTGTTAGTTTACTTGTTAACGTGTTATATGTTATCTGTTATGTATATGTCGACATGTTCTGGTTTTGGGTTGAGGCTTTACTGCTATGTGCGTGAGCCAACGGACCGGGGGTATTCCAGTCCAACGACTGAATGGACTTGAGGATATTCCACTCCGATGACTGAGTGGACTCGTTGCATATTGGCATTCCAGTCTGATGACTGATTGGGTCGGGGGTATTCCATTCTGATGATTGATTGGACCCTGCATGCAATGTTTGTTTATGTTATGTTGTGTCATGGTACTTTCGGGGAACACACTAATATTTGGCTTACAGTTTCAGTTTATTGTTTCAAGTACTTCAAATGACCGTGGCAAGGCGAAGGCGTGATCGTACACATCCTTCGGTGACATGTTTTTGGAGATTTTATGTTACACGGATCTTGGGAATATTTGTATCTGACACTTATTAGATATGGTTTTCATTTGAAAACAATGGTTTCTTATAAATTAAAAATGAAAATTTTTATCATGATTTTTGGGATGTTACATACGCACTCAATTGTTTACATGAGACATATTCATCACCTAAGTGTAATACTTAGCAAAGACTCCAACCTATAATCGTTAAATCTTAAGTGAGCGGTGAGAGTTATGTATATATCTATACAAGTTGACACCCCCACATGTGGTTGCTAGCTACAACCATCTCAAGTCACGGGTGATAATTGTCTAAACATTATGACATCTGAAGAAGCGTCGTGAGGGGCAACAACTCGTCAGCGGCTCGATTGTAGGAACTCATTGTAACATTGATAAACACGCATAAAAGCTAATAAATATATACGTTGAAACAATACCTATATACAGTAAAATGCTACTTTTTGGTAAAAAGTACACATATTTATAGAAGTTTTTGGGAAACATTCATGGAATCGCCGCAGAACTATTTATCTTTATTGTTATCATTTTTATTACGCCTATCTGATAAGGCACTACTTGTATTTTAGTTTCCCGTATTCTAAAAACTTAGTACGATATGTAATATATTATTTTGTAATGAAAGTGATAGTTATGTTATACTTTTATGTATTGTTCAATGTAATGTGTATCTGTGCTCCATGGGACGTCGCATAGCCATGCGTTTCCACCGCCGGCCGAGGGTGTGGCATGATATATCTTCATGGACTCAGTTTTAGAGTCTCTTGTTCCCTTCCACGTCTTCTATAGAGTTGTGAGCCTATATTGATGTTGATTGGGATATCGATTCTAATCATCACAAGTCTACTACTAGTTTCTGTATTTTCCTTGGAGATTCATTAATCTTCACGGACTCAGTTTTAGGGTCTCTTGTTCCCTTTCATCTTGGAACAATCTCACTACCATATGTACCATCAGCCTTGCAGATTGCTGATATCTTCACAAAGACTCAATTGATGTCTTCTTTCCGCTCTTGTCTGAAAAAATGTCAATATCTATTGTTGTCGCATTGTGGGTTTGAGAGAGTATGGGGAGGTGTTAGCATAATAAACTTTTTTCGTATTATTTTATGTTCGACCTTTTGTTTATCAATTTAGTTGGGTTAATCGTAAATTGCTTTCCTATTTATGCTCTTATTTCCATTTGTAATTTACAGCCATTTCTCTTTATGTTAGTTTACATATAACATAGATTCGTCAACCACATCACAATTCGCATAATGGATGGACTTTATCACCCACCCCTTCTTGAGAGTGCTACCTTTGATGGTATCTTGTTCAAGACGACCCTCCATCCGTAGAAATTAACTTTTAATGATATCCAATTATTCCAAAATGCAAGTAACATCCTTGAGAAAACATCAAAACATATTTCTTTCAATTGTTTTCTTCAAAGAATCTACCATTAACGAACCAAATGCATCTTCGAACCACACCCATTTGTCTTGTTGATCAATTAAATTTACTCAGTTTAATTCCTGAGAACAATTATTTAATTCCGCTGGTTCTAAATATAATTAGTGGTAACTTGTAACTTTGAATCTATTAGACACTTTTTATGCACTTTTTTTTCTCCATAACGTGTGTTTTTTACTTTCGTTCAATGTCAATGTATTTGTACGTATTTTTACAAAGCTATACATCATATACGTTTCTAGATTTACATGTCTTTAGAAAATGTTTGTTGGAAATTGGTTAAGTTGAAAACAAATGTGTGTATGTAGGGACTGATATGGTTGTGATCATCAAGAGTAGGGCAGGTATGAGTCTGATATGAGTCAAAAGAAGGAAAAGGGATTGACATAATTAAATAACAGAATGTAACGTGTGGGTCGGTATGACTCATGCCTCGTATTTTTCTTACTCATCATGTCGTCCAAATTCGAACATTCTATTCAAGCCTTTTCGTTGCAAAAACTTTTCAATGTCACATATCACAACTATTCATTTGTAACGATTCTTTTTCTTTGGTTGTAGCAATTTCGATCCTCGAAATACTAATATTTTTTGTGTTTACTCTTTTTATATTTATTTCAGTACCATAATTCGGTGTAATACTAAAGGTTAAAGGTACCAAAACCTCTTACACTTTGTAAAATCTTTTAACTTTCTCTTTAAGCTATATAATATGACCAACGGCAACTTAAATTTCATTTTTTTGATGGAAAACGTTGATCCAAATTGACCCATTCCTACGTGGCATACATTAAATTAAGCTAACATGGAAAAAACATGTTAGGTCTTGAAACAGAGGAAAATATATGAGGATTTATTTTCTCAATCGTTTGGAGTTTGCGTAAGCTAGATTTAATGGTTTTAATCGTCATGTCCAACTATTCGTTAATAGGAATCAACGTCTTTCCCTTAGTGAAAAATGATGGTAAATAAGAGAAACGATGTTGTCACTTTATAATATCGACCTATATCTTTTTAGAACGGCAATATTAACCTATATCTAGATATGATTAAATAAATATTTTTATATGACTAAATAAATATTTTTATATGCTAGCGTTAAAAAATGCATGTTTATAAGCAACCGAATATAATTTGCTTATTCCAAGGATATATAAATGTATGTTTATGCTTTTGACTGTTGGTTGAGTCATTTACAACAACATATATTTTGATACAGTAAAGAAAATGTATTTTCTAACTTGTTTGTCAAATTTAGGACATTAAATAAGATTGTCTTACGTTTTTTAAGATCGGAATTCAGAGATTCTATTAAAACGAACTTATATAAAATTTTGTTCACAAGGTCTTTAGTCGGCCTATAGTATATATTATAACTTGATTTAAACCGTAAAAAGTAGTTAGAAAACACCTTAATTAGAAAATAAAACAAGATCATTGTGATAATGTAAATGGAAAATGACACTGTAGCCCTAAGAAGTTTTGTACATTTGTTCATTCAGTCCCTTAAATTATTTCCGTTCATTATGTGGGAACAAACTTGTTAGTGACATGTCCATTTAGTCACCGAACCTCTTGTAACCGGTTAATAGCGCCACATAATTAATTGAAATGCCACAAAGCACCTCATCAGCTGATTGACGATATGGCTTCTTCAGTCAACCCCATCAACGCTTGCAATCTCATCAGTCTTCTTCACTCCCTCTTCGGATTCCACCTAACACATGATTAGAAGTTCATCTTCATAATTGCTAAGATACCAATTGTCGATTCCATAATCGGAGGCCTGAGCGACGGTATGAGCAGAGCCACGGACTCCGTTTTGTGGGAACTTACAATAGGAGACGACTCTTTTTGCCATTTTTTGGCTCTTAATCAAGGGGAACATGATACCATGAGGTCCAAGATCGAGAGCTTTCTTAGCCCATGTTGCGTTAGAGTCGGATTAACGAAGGATCGCCGGAGTACGAGCGGTTGCGAGAGCATGGAGACACGAGAGAGCTTGAGAGATATGTCTTGGGCCGTGTTCCATGTCGACAACAACGAAGTCGTAGCTGGAGCGACCAACGCTTCTTAGATAGTGTAGGCAAGAAGGAGGAGCAGGAAAAGACTGTACAAAGTCTCTTCAGTTTTTAGGCGAGATTTGAGGGTCGGTGGGGCGCTGGTGGTAAATAAGCTCTCGGAGATGATGGTCGTGGTGGGTCTGATCGGAGGACCGATTAACATTTTATGTTTAATGACAGAGCTAAGAGATTCAATATCAGGGGACTTCAGAAGGTGTATTAGGGTTTTACAGGGAACATGTTCCACGGATTTTCCTTTTAGGTTTTTTGTGTGAAGATATGAAGCTAAGAAAGTAAGAGTCGGCATAGTTGAGTTTGATTGGAACAACGATGTCAAGATTAGAGCAAATCTGATTATATCTGGAGGGAGTGAAGAAGATTGATGAGATTGCAAGTGTTGGTGGAATCAAAAATTTCCATCACCCTTGCGGCTATCCCATTTCCATTTGATTTCAATTGTGAGAATTCTAGAGTGATAAATAATTGAGAGAGAAGAAGGAGGAGGAGGATGATTTTTTTGACTTTTCAAAGTCAATATTAAGGAAAATGGGTCAATGTCTATGTGGCAAAGGGGTAACCGAATTACCCCTTTATTTTATCCAAAGTGATCAAATTGACCTCACAAAAACAACTTTAATGATCTAGAAAGCACAGAAAATACTTAAGGGACAGAATGGGCCAATGTGCAGAACATTGTAGGGCTACAATGTCATTTTCCCTTATGTAAACTAAAGACATAAGATCACAAGGAGAATATCATGAGTGTGTTCTGCCTAATTCAGGATTAATTGATGAAGTGATGAAAATCTATGAGACTTTTTGAAACTTGTGATGCTCGATTTTAAGTTCAATAGATGAATTTTTAAGGCTTGACTATATAATAAAACTAGAGAAATAAGATGTGATTTTGTTAAGATCTTAAGATCCTAGTTGGAATCCTAAGATCTCAATCTAGACCTTGCTTACGACAAATCCTAGCATGATCAATATTGTTTTTTACTTATACGATCTTTAAATCGTAAGATCTTAAGATCAAGAGCATGATCTAAACAAACATGATAATATATATATATATATATATATATATATATATATATATATATATATATATATATATATATATACATACTAGTGGGTACCCGCGCGATGCGTCGTGATTGATAGTTTTTCCAACGGACAACTTCCATGCGGTGATTAGTTTCCTTTGTGTAACGTCCCAAAAATACCGAGTAAAATTTTCATTTTAAATAAGTCAAAACCATTCATACATTATCCCAAAAGACGATCAGAGTAAAATCAAAAAAATCATTGTGGAATAAATCTTTAGGGGATGCAGTGCGATCAAATCGGGCTCTTCTTTTTAAAACTGGAAGTACCTGAAAATGTTTAAACCATAAAACCGTAAGCACAAAACTTAGTGAGTTCTCCCCAAAATACCACACACAACATATCTAACAGCACGTAGCAGTGTCGGGTCCGTATCAACCCTGAGTCCATAATGACTCCATATAACAACATGTAGCTATATCAGGTCCGTAATAACCGTCGGGTCCAATTCAACCCCGGTCCATAATGACTCCATAAAACAACATGTAGCTGTGTCGGGTCCGTAACATCCCACGGGTCTATTTCACCCCACATATATAAGCATACATGCATATCAGCAAGAGTCATAAAGACAACAAGCACATATAGCCATATCAACAAGTATCAAAAAGACAACTATCATCCTACAAACATAATCTAGTGTGCCGGCATTGGTGTCTTCTACCTACAAGTACTATGAAGAGACTTACCAAAACTACTCAACAAACGCCCAACATCTACCTCAACATTATAACAGCGAACCCAAACTCCCTTAAACCAAACCGAGACCAACGCTTAGTCAAAAAATCAATTCTACCCAAGTTTGACCAAAAGTCTAATTGGTTAAAAAGTCAACGGTCAGCTTAGTCAAAGTCAACGTCACGTCGTGACCATTCCTTGGTAAAATCCTGAGAATGCAACGAAAAAATAATCGCGATTATGGACACCGTCATGTCGTGAAACATCCTATGTCACATCGTGACTTCTGGTCGGAAGGCCAAAATCTTCATTAAGTGCTTAATCTCTTCAGAACAAAGCCCATAACCTCATATATCGATCCTAAATAGCTTCATAACGGATAAAGTTTCAAACTTTATCCATTTGGATGATCCAAACAACCAAGATCTAGTCTTTAAGTCTCAAAGGGACCAAGAATGCATCTTTCTCATCTAAATCCATTTAGTCTAAGACTCCAACCTTCATATCTGAATCAACATGATGTTTAGGTGGATAAAGTTTCCAACTTTATCCATAATAATGTCTCAAGATTTCAAGATCTAAACTTTAACACACCAAAATGGCCTAAATGACCAAAATAACTTGCATGGCTGAAAGGGAAGGAAAAAGATCAAAACTTTCCTAGCCCATGAGTGTAACTCCCGCAAATCCGGGCAAGACAACTAAGATATAATGAGCAGTAATTATTATAATTAAAATCCTTTATTAGGATAATCTATAGTCGTGCGCTCTGTAGATTATATAATATAAGTTTCGTAGTAAAAAAGATACAAAAAATCAATCGAATCGTCCGTAAATCGTAAAAATAAGTGTGTCGAAACATATATATATATATATATATATATATATATATATATATATATATATATATATATATATATATATAGTTAGAAAGTAAACGTCGTCCCGATCTCGAAAATATAAATTTCGTAGAAATCCGACTCCGTCTGAATTAGATATGAATTTTATAAAGATATAAAAATCAGTCGCGCATAAGGAATGTGTGACGTTAAAAGGTACGAACTGAATGGTTGACTTTTGGATAAAGTCACCAAAATCAAAGTCATAGTACTCTTTAAGATAGGAAATTTGGTAAAAGGAACACCAAAATCGGAGTCCGTACCAGAAAGTTATGATTTTTTAAAATTCAATAAAGCATATAAAAATAAGGGCTAAAAATAAAGTCAAAATTAGTCGATGGAGCCCAAAGGAAAGTTGTAGTACTCATCGAGACCTGCGCATGGATAAAAGGAACGTTAAAAATGGAGTATGTATGAAGAAGTTATAGAATTTACAAAATCTGCGATTTGCGCCCCACACGCTTCTAGAAGCTGAAAATGCGGACCATGGAGAGCCTGACATGTGGCACAAAGTGGTTGCGGAGACGTATCCATAAAATGTGCGATGTGCAGAACTTTTGCACGCCGTTCACCCCAAATTTGGCTATAAATAGAGCTTCACCCCCATTTCATTTCTCTCGAGTCCCTTCGACTTTTAGCCTGTTTTCCCTTAGTTTTTTTTCTGCGGTGAAGCCCTGCAATACCTGAAGTAGAAATAGCTAGCAAGTAGAAACTCTACAAGTACAATTTATGCACTTTTGTCCAGGGAGTCCCTGTAAGTTAAATTACACCCTATTTTATTCTAGTGTAATTTATATTTAAATTCATAGTCGTTGTTATGAATTTATAAATAAGATTATCAGTAATTTCAATGTCGCATTACTAAATATGTACTTACGGGGATGATGTCTAGGCTGAATTTAGTGAGGTGTTTAAAGTGAGATTTCCAAACAGTATACTCCGTTACTAAACGGACCCTACCTTCGATATGATCCTACCTGGTTATCCCTTATCACCTATAGATCAATAGACTTTGGAATTAATGACGGATCTAGGCTATCTTTATTCATAAGGAATATTAGCCTAAGACTTAGTGTTAACTGAACCTAGGTCACGTCAAAGGAAAGTCCAAGTTCTAAAGCAAAACGTTGTCTGAGTTTCAAGTCATCACTTTATCAAGTGAGTGCATAGTTACTTTCATCTTACACATATATATGAAGTATCTAGATAATTATCTGCTTTATGTGCTTATTATCTGTGCCGAAAATGTTATGCGTTAGATAAAATAGTATGAGATGACATTTAAATTTATGTAATCATATAAGTATTGTACACTTATAAATATGTATTTGGTAGTGATAAGGGATTGTAGATAAGGAGATGATAGATAGATGATGGTAGATAGGTAATGATAAATAGGTGATGCTAAATAGGAGATGACTAGGAGATGCCCTGACCTTGACTTGCGATGTAGTCATCTAATAGAGTATAGATGGAGACCATTGACTAATCTAAACAAGTCATGTGGAAACAGCGGCAGGGTCATAACCTATAGATGATGAATTACGAGTTCAGGCAATATAGTGACTACGTATTCATGTGATGATACTCTAACCCATACTTGACACGTATTGGGGGAGTAATCCCTGAAACAGTACTGTCTATACGATGTAGGCGATCATCCTTAGGAAAAGTCTTTGGCAATAAAAATGTTAGGAAATGTGATGTAGGTGATGATAGGTAAACACGATATAGGTGATGACCCATAGGATAACCCCTTAGGGAAGAATGAATAAGAAAACAAGGATGGTTATTTGGGTTAGTTGTTTGTTTGATGATTAAACATATTAACTATATTACTGTGGGTGGAAAACCCTATATACTCACCAAGTTACGCAACCTAACTAACTTAGCTTTTTGTATCACAGATAGCGGTATAAAGTTGTATGCATGATGAGAGATTCAAGGAGATGTAGACCATTAGTATAATAGGACATTATGATTTTCCGTTTATGCTTATGCTTTGTATCACTTATGACATCCGAAACTTTTATAAATCAATGAAATTTCATCTGAAACGCCTTGATTTGATATTATATCATGTCATAGATATTTTTGGGACCAATTTTGCAACAAAATAAATACTATGTTTTAAAAAAAGCATTAATAAAAGTTGGAAAATGACCATAAATTTGGGGATGTCGCAATGACGTCCAAGAAAACATTTTAAACTGATCAAAAGGTGTTGGAGTCCAGATCTGAAACATACAATGTTCTTGGGACCTTCGAGAGTAATAAAGTCGCAAACTTTACTCCCAATTCTCACTCAAACTCATTAAAATGAACCAAAATAACAAATACACTTAGATCCAAAGATGAAATGTAATAAAGTTTGGAACTTTATAACTTACAAAGGTCTAGAAGGTAGATGAAAGTTGAGATCTTCAATTGCCAAGCTTCAAGGATCAATCTTGCATGAAAACATTGATCCAACACTAACAAAAACTCCAAAAATGGATGAGAAAGGAGAAGGGAGTCTTAAATCTTGAAAATGGAGGCTAGGGTTTCTCCCAAGAGGTTCTACATATGATGGAGGCTAACAAAATACCCTAAAACATAAATCCTTCCCTTTAAATACCTTGAAAACCCTAAAAATTTTGTGGGCTTTGGGCTGCATAGTTTTCACATCGTGAGAATATATTATCACCTCGTGAGGACTCTCACATCATGAGAATTACTTCTCACCCCATGAGAATGACTTTTCACCCAATTTTACATGAACTTCAAACAATCATAACTTATTCGTTTCAACATCGTTTTCGGCGTTCTTTTTATGCACGGAAAGGTATTGACGAGACCCACAACCCTATTTAATAACCTTTGAATTAAAATACACCGAACTAAATTCCTTAATTCATGAAAGAAGTCTAAAACATCACTTTTCCGATTTTACCCTTTGACTCCAAGCTAAATGTAACACCCGTTTATTTATTAGTTAAATAAATAAATTAATGAACGAATGGTAGCCTAAAATAAATAATTATATATGTAGGGTGTTGGGTTCGAGGAGTTAATTGCCACATGTTTAGAAGTCGGGGGTTAAAAGCGTGAGTTTAGGACTCATTTTATAAATATTTATGAAGACAGGGGCTCCGTGGTATTTATCGAGAATTATTTTAAAAAGAAATGAGTTGGAGGGGCTGAATATGTTATAATTAAGACATTGGGGGACTGTTTGGTAAATTGTGTACCTAAGTTGTAAGGGATTTTAATGGTGAGTGTTCAAAGGGTAATTATTGGATTTATTTTGAAAGGAAATCGGATGGGAGGGACCTATCCCGCCATTATGAAAATATGTTTGTGTGTGTCGGATATATATATATATATATATATATATATATATATATATATATATATATATATATATATATGCGCGATGATACCCTAGACCTAACTCATAGTGCAGCTGCCACTTTTCCTCCACCTTTATTCTATCCTCGCCGGCGCCGCAACCGCTCTCACCCTTCTTCGACTTATAGCGTCGCACCACCACCTCTGCTGAGGTCTTCAACCACCGGACGCCACCACGATGCTACTGTCGTTGCTGTAGAAGAAGAGTCGTCAACCTTATGTCTCCCCACCGCCACCATCCTTTCTCCACCCCATGCTCACAGTGCCGCAACTACGACCACCGTTGCCACCAGTGAAGAACCTGAAGCGACGGAAGGGACGCTGAGGACATCGGGAGAAGCCGGAAAGAGCTGGAACGTGCCTGTGACGTCGCGAAAGCTTCCTCTTCTCCGGTTCGTTGCTGCAATGCCGCCTTAAACCATCGTTCTGGCTGCTGCCGCCACTCGTGAGTACTCTACCGTTGTCGTACGCCGCTAGATCGATGGATGGAGTGCACCTCACGAATCAGAAGCATGTATGTGTGTGTAAATTGGCCGTAAAATGATGGAAAGGCCCCCACCACCACCGTGAGGTGGTGGCTGCCGCCATGCGCCACCGTCGGCCACCATAAGGTCGTTGTGTGTGTCTTTATCTTTTTGTGTGTGTTTAATTAGTGTAGTGTGTGTGCGTTTATTTTGGTATTTCCATTGTAAATTGTAAAAAAATGGAATAATGAGAAAGAAACTCGAAACCACCACCGGCCGTCGTGTCGGGTGGCGGTGTGCTTGTCTCGTCGAGTTCGATTCGTTTAGGGTGCTTGAAACCCTAATGGGCCTTGTAAGCTCTAATGGACCCTAATTGACCCAAATAAAACCCTGATGGACTTAACGATATTCTAGTGGACCTAACAGGCCCAATAAAGCCCTAATTGACATAAAAGCCCAACAAATTGATAAAATGGGCTAATATTTGGATTTGAAACCCTAATTAGGATTTAGAAAACCCTAATGCCAATAAAACCCTAATTTTAAGAATTAATCGGGACACACACACGGGAATTATTTAATAACTTGAGATATTAAATAATAATCAATGGGAAAGATTAATCTAAGTAATATTGGACTTAATGGATTAAGTCCTTAGAGGATTAAGTCCTTAATGGATTTAGTGAGAAACACTTAACCCTAATCGTCATTTTATGTTAAACCCTAATTTCACTTGGGTTTATTGTTCGGCCTTGATGATTGGGTTATTAATGGGCCATCCAAGATCAAACAAATGGACTAGAATAATTAATGGGCTTTGTGGTAAGGCCCATATGAGGAGTTCGGCCCAATTTGGAAAATTGGGCCATAGATGGGGCATAGTTTGGGCCTTAATGATTATATGAGTTTTGGGCCCAATTTGGAAAATTGGGCCATATGTTAGGCTTTGAGCCATAATTGGACTTTTGGGCCTTGGATTGGTCCTTGGGCTTGCATAAAGCCAAGCTTGGGGTAATGTAGTAATTATCCAAAGTATGTACTCATGGTCATGTAGTGGAACCCAATTATTAATTGGGTGTTATTTTGGTGTTGACAGTTCGGGAATCTCTCAGCCAGCAGCTGGGGTTGAGTCTGCGGGACTTCAGCAGTGTGGGATTATGTTTACGGGACTTTAGCAGTGTGAGGTGAGTTACCTTCCAGTGGGGTGGGTCTACGGCCGCAATGCCGGCCCACCAGTAGGTGTTGTATGTTAGATGATTGTCTTTGTGATATTCATCTAGGTTTGCTACTACCTGATATGTTATATGCTGGCATGATATGTTATATGTGATAGTGTTAGTAAGAGGGAGAATAGTCCCCAAGTTCGGTTGTTAGGACCGAAGGGTAGGTCGAGCACCCCAAATATGTCTGACAGTATGTTATGATATGTTTATATGCTGGCATGATATGTTATATGTGATAGTGGTGGTAGGAGGGGAATAGTCCCCAAGTTCGGTTGTTAGGACCGAAGGGTAGTTTGGACACCCCATATATGTCTCATAGTATGTTTATGTTATGATATATGTGATAGTAGCAGTAGGGGGTGGAATAGTCCCCGAGGTTCGGTTGTTAGGACCGATGGGTAGGTCAGCACCCCAGAACGGCTTGACACAGTTAGGTCAGCACCCCATAATGGCTTAACACGAGTAGGTCAGCACCCCAGAATGGCTTGACACTGGTAGGTCAACACCCCAGAAAGGCTTGACATGGGTAGGTCGGCACCCTAGAATGGCCGGACCGGGTAGGTCGGGCACCCCATAATTGCCTGACAGTATGTATGCTATGTGATTGTATGGTATGTGGTATGATGGGGGACTCACTAAGCTTCGTGCTTACGGTTTACAGTTTTGGTTTCAGGTACTCGTTTTCAGAGGAAAGGAGCCGGCTGGATCACAGCGCATCACACTATGTTTTTCGCACATGAGATCTTTGGGATTACACTCTGATATGGTTTTATGATAAAATGCTTTGATTATTGACACTTTGGTTTTGACGATATGAATATGAATATTTTATTACTGATGGTTCTATATTATAACTTAATCAAAACAAAATTTTTGCCCTTGAATTTTGGGATGTTACAAGTTGGTATCAGAGCCTTGGTTTGAGGGATTCGGACATACTCTCGGGTGTGTCTGAACTCAAACTAAGGGCTTGGTATGAAAATTTTCAAAACTAAAACCATTTTATATAAAGGAGTTTGAAAAGAATCTGAAAAGAGAAAAGAACTTTGATAAGAACAAAGTGTGTGTTGCGTGCAATCAGCCGAGCTCAAGTAAGTTTTCCCCAAGATACCTATAAATTTTATGTTATGGTATGATATGATATGATTATGAGAATTTCATGCTAGATTAGGGCTAAGGATCTAGGAGGATTCCTTATATGCCTATTGTATGTGCTTGTAGACTTGCATGCTAGTACTGATCAGTCAGTAATAGGATAGCCTGTTTAGGTTATGCCTGACTGTATGAGCCTTTGAATTGCATGTACAGATTCCTGATTAGAGGATAGAATGATTTGATTGGAATATGATGGTTAGATTTTCCATTGTTTGAATGCTGCTTGCTTTGTGCTTTGTGGGACTCTTAGTAATATGAGATCACTATTAAGTGAATATGCTAAGTCACATGGGACACAGGCCGGATAATCTCAGAGTGAGAGACTTGACTCTATTGCGCAGCTCTTGTCTGAGTCCAACCGTTCTAGGGATGGATCTTTTACTCGAAGGATTATCTGATCTCTGTTGCATGTGGCTATATTCATGAGGTAGCTAGTTGACATTACTGGGAATCTTTCAGCAGTTGAGGACTGGGTGAGTTCGGGAACCTAGGAAAGCCTAGGATATGTTTCAGTGGGTTAGTAGTGAGGCTCAGTGAGACTTGGGTGTGCCAGTTTGGGGAAGTGACTTGGAGGATTCGGGAGGATTGCTGAGGAAAGTATGGATAGGTGTGGAAGGTAGTATTGGGCCTGTACTACTGAAATCACAGGATCCATACTCGAATCAGTGAGAGTCTTGGAGAATCTAAGAAGCTTCAGGGAAGAGTTTGTGACGCAGTTTGGGGACAGAGGATGTTCCAGTTGTTGCAGCTTAGCCATTGGCAAGTGAGTTAGTGAGCGTGGCAGGGTGTCAGACCCTGAAGGATATGATTTCCAAGAAGTTACAGATGCGAGATCGATTTGGAGCACCCTGGAAAGAGAGGATTGTGCTAGGTGGGTATAGTATAGGGTCCCGGGAAGAGACCCATGACTTCTGATCGTCGGGTGAAGGGCCAGTAGGGCCAGAGTCAGTGCAACACGTACAGGAAAGTGCACAAGGGAGTTTGTCGCTCCAAGGGTTTAGGCTACTACAGGGTAGCGGGGTTGGTCATGTCAGCTGGAGGTAACTAGGATTCCTCCAGATCTTGCGGGTATTTCATCTTTTACTGCTACTAGATGGATGTTGGGGAACGTATCGCGTTGGAGTTATGAGTAAGTTTGGATAGGTCAGATCTCGGGTCGGTTTTCTACTAGTGTTTGGTTATCAAGGATCGTATATGCCATCCTGCACGCCGAAAGGTCCTTGATGAACCCACAGAGGGACGCATCTTGCGGAGTGGGTTCCGCGAGTACCGTTATCATTTCGGATCTTTGTCGGGATCTATGCAGGAGTATTATTTAGAGGATACTCGGTCAAGGTTGGAGTGATAGTTCTCCAGTGAAGTCAGCGCTCAGGGGTTCTATCATTGTTCAGGTATGGTCGGTAATTGTCTATGGATGAACTTTGGAGTTCAAGGCACTACCGTTACTAGGACAGAGCCGGTGACATGAAAAGGGTAGTGTTAGTCACGGGTGTTAGATCCATAAGTGGCTGGTCATCGCATGATCAAGAGAATTGTATTTTCGCATGGTCTGTGTTCGGTTAGAGTTCAGTGGTACTACAAGATTGGAAGTGGGAACGAGGATTCGTCAACCAGAGTGAGGATTGAGACCTTCAATTGACAGCATGGGAGATGGATTGAGGTGTCAGACTGGACCAGATCTCAAGGGTACTCGTCAGTATTTCAGAGAATGGGTGATCTTAAGGTCTGACTGGTAATTGATTGTTAGCATTGGGATACTAGAAAGTAAGAAGGATTGGGAATCCTTTAATTCTCGCGTGCCGCGAAGACTTAGTCGGATCTAAGTGGGGGAGAGACTTTTATTAAGTTCTCCAAATGTGAGTTCTGGTTGCGCGAGGTGCAATCTCTTGGGCACCTTGTCAACCAGAAGGGTATTCCGATCGATCCGGACAAGATAGAGGTCATGATGCAGTTGGGGATTCCGAGGTCTCTAGCTGAGATTCGGAGTTTCCTGTGTCTAGCGGGTTATTACCGGAGATTTATACGGGACGTCTCCGAGATTGCAGTTCCTTTGAACCGATTGACAAAGAAGTCGATGGCCTTTTCGTTGAGGGCCTGAGCAGCAGGCAACCTTCGAGACTCTTAGACATCAGATTTTGGGAACCAGAGTAGAGCTCCGGTTAGAACTCAAGTTCAGTGGTGTGTTACGTCGGGTGCGTGTTCGACCCGGTTGGGAAAGTGTTGTGAGACTACGGGGGTAGCCGTAGCATTCACTAGCAGTCAGATAGCATGGAAAGTGTTGTAAGACTACGGGGGTAGCCGTAGCATTCACTAGCAGCCAGATAGTATGGAAAGTGTTGTAAGACTACGGGGGTAGCCGTAGCATTCACTAGCAGTCAGATAGTATGGAAAGTGTTGTAAGACTACGGGGGTAGCCGTAGTATTCACTAGCAGTAAGATAGTATGGAAAGTGTTGTAAGACTATGGGGGTAGCCGTAGCATTCACTAGCAGTGATAGTATGGAAAGTGTTGTAAGACTAGGTAGCCGTAGCATTCAATAATAGTCAGATAGTATGGAAAGTGTTGTAAGACTACGGGGGTAGCTGTAGCATTCACTAGCAGTTAGTTAGTATGGAAAGTGTTGTAAGACTGCGGGGGTAGCCATAGCATTCACTAGTGATCAGATAGTGTTAGTGTGTTGTAAGTCTGCAGGTGTAGCCGTAGCATTCACAAGGTTAGCGGTTAGCGGTTAGTGCTTGAGTGATGTAAGTCTATGAGTGTAGCTGCAGTCTTCACTTGGATGGTAGATAGCATGAGCGCGTTGTTAGGACGGGGAATGAACAGTAGTACGCACAAGTTCGGGTGCAACATTGAGGATAAGGAAATGCACGGATTGGATTTCGGATTTACCCAAAAGGATTAGATCAGATTGAACCAGTGATACGATTGTAGGAGTGCCACTACAGTTATGGGATCAGGGAGGCAATGGACTGCTTAAGGTCGTTTGTGATATAAGGCTACCATTGGTGAGGTAGCAATCACTTTGAGTCCTGGATTTGAGTATGTCAGGATTTGACACATGGACCCGATCAGTTAGATCAGCAGGTTATTAGAGCCACAGTGACATGATAACTAGTGGCAACTAGTCCAGAGAAGGTTTCGTTCAGAAGTCGTGTGAGGCGACTAAGTGGGAGTCCATTGGCTCCGCAGCCGGGCAGGAACTCGACATTTCAGATGATTGGCGAACAAATAGAGACCAGGGAGGTCTCGTTAGATTTTAGAAAGAAACTATGTAGCAGCATACTGCTTCAGACAGTTCAATGTTCGGGCAGTTTCAATGTTTGGGCAGTATTAGCATTTGTGTTTCAGGTTGCAAGTACGGACGGAATAGCTGGTTGATCTGGGAAGTGACAACTCACTCACATCGGGATCAGCTGAGCCTTGGCCAAGTATAAGTGATCTGCAGGGATAATTGGGTCTGTGAACCTGTTTTATAGTGAGAACCTAAAGCTATCAGAAGTTGAGTAGCCTGTTGAGGGATGAACGGACTGGATTCAATGATAATGATTTAGTATGAGTGGTATGTCGGGGAATCAGACCATCTCGAGATAGTAGATTCAGACGAAGTAGATGTGATCCTGTTGCATGCAATTCGTTCATATGAGGATATTAGGGCTTTGCGAAGATTGGTCACAGCTACCCTGGGAAGGCTAGGGTGTGCCCAAGACGGTGATCATGTTACTAGAAGTGGTTTGGCATATAAGAAATAGTAAGGAGTGATTTCGAGGATGAAATCTAATTTAAGTGGGGGAGAGTTGTAACAGCCGTTTATTTATTAGTTAAATAAATAAATTAATGAACGAATGGCAACCTAAAATAAATAATTATATATGCAGGGTGTTGGGTTCGAGGAGTTAATTGCAACATTTTTAGAAGTCGGGGGTTAAAAGTGTGAGTTTGGGACTCATTTTATAAATATTTATGAAGACAGGGGCTCCGTGCTAATTATCGAGAATTATTTTAAAAACAAATGAGGTGGAGGCGCTGAATATGTTATAATTAAGACATTGGGGGATTTTTTGGTAAATTATGTACCTAAGTTGTAAGGGATTTTAATAGTTAGGGTTCAAAAGGTAATTATTGGATTTATTTTGAAAAGAAATCGGATGGGAGGGACCTATCCCGCCATTATGAAAATATGTATGTGTGTGTCATATATATATATATATATATATATATATATATATATATATATATATATATATATATATATATATATATATATATGCGCTATGATACCCTAGACCTAACTCATAGTGCAGCTGCCACTTTTCCTCCACCTTTATTCCATCCTCGCCGGCGCCGCAACCGCTCTCACCCTTCTTCGACTTATAGCGTCGCACCACCACCTCTGTTGAGGTCTTCAACCACCGGACGCCACCACGCTGCTTCTGCCGTTGATGTAGAAGAAGAGCCGTCAACCTTATGTCTCCCCACCGCCACCATCCTTTCTCCACCCCATGCTCACAGTGCCGCAACTACGACCACCGTTGCCACCGGTGAAGAACGTGAAGCGATGGAAGGGACGCTGAGGACATCGGGAGAAGCCGGAAAGAGCTGGAACGTGCCTGTGACGTCGCGAAAGCTTCCTCTTCTCCGGTTCGTTGCTGCAACGCCGCCTTAAACCACCGTTGTGGCCGCTGCCGCCGCTCGTGAGTACTCTACCGCTGCCGTACGCCGCTAGATCGATGGATGGAGTGCACCTCGCGAATCAGAAGCATGTATGTGTGTGTAACTTGGCCGGAAAATGAAGGAAAGGCCCCCACCACCACCGTGAGGTGGTGGCTGCCGCCATGCACCACCGTCGGCCACCATAAGGTGGTTGTGTGTGTATTTATCTTTTTTTGTGCGTTTAATTAGTATAGTGTGTGTGTGCGTTTATTTTGGTATTTCCATTGTAATTGTAAAAAAAATGGAATAATGAGAAAGAAACTCGAAACCACCACCGTGAGGTGGTGGCTGCCGCCTCTTGCCGCCGTGTCGGGTGGCGGTGTGCTTGTCTCGTCGAGTTCGATTCGTTTAGGGTGCTTGAAACCCTAATGGGCCTTGTAAGCTCTAATGGACCCTAATTGACCCAAATAAAACCCTGATGGAGTTAACGATATTCTAGTGGGCCTAACTGGCCCAATAAAGCCCTAATTGACATAAAGGCCCAACAAGTTGATAAATGGGCTAATATTTGGATTGGAAACCCTAATTAGGATTTGGAAAACCCTAATGCCAATAAAACCCTAATTTTATGAAATAATCGGGACACACACACGGGAATTATTTAATAACTTGAGATATTAAATAATAATCAATGGGAAAGATTAATCTAAGCAATATTGGACTTAATGGATTAAGTCCTTAGAGGATTAAGTCCTTAATGGATTTAGTGAGAAACACTTAACCCTAATCGTCATTTTATGTGAAACCCTAATTTCACTTGGGTTTATTGTTGGGCCTTTCTATTGGGCCTTGATGATTGGGTTATTAATGGGCCATCCAAGATCAAGCAAATGGACTAGAATAGTTAATGGGCTTTGTGGTAAGGCCCATATGAGGAGTTGGGCCCAATTTGGAAAATTGGGCCATATATGGGCCATAGTTTGGGCCCTAATGATTATATGAGGTTTGGGCCCAATTTGGAAAATTGGGCCAAATGTTGGGCTTTGAGCCATAGTTGGACTTTTGGGCCTTGGATTGGGCCTTGCGCTTGCATAAAGCCAACCTTGGAGTAATGTAGTAATTATCCAAAGTATGTACTCATGGTTATGTAGTGGAACCCAATTATTAATTGGGTGTTATTTTGGTGTTGACAGTTCGTGAATCTGTCAGCCAGCAGCTGGGGTTGAGTTTGCGGGACTTCAGCAGTGTGGGATTGTGTCTACGGAACTTTAGCAGTGTGAGGTGAGTTACCTTCCAGTGGGGTGGGTCTACGGCCGCAATGCCGGCCCACCAGTAGGTGTTGTATGTTAGATGATTGTCTTTGTGATATTCATCTAGGTTTGCTACTACCTAATATGTTATATGCTGGCATGATATGTTATATGTGATAGTGTTAGTAAGAGGGAGAATAGTCCCCAAGTTCGGTTGTTAGGACCGAAGGGTAGGTCGGGCACCCCAGATATGCCTGACAGTATGTTATGATATGTTTATATGCTGGCATGATATGTTATATGTGATAGTGGTATTAGGAGGGGAATAGTCCCCAAGTTCGGTTGTTAGGACCGAAGGGTAGTTCGGACACCCCAGATATGTCTGATAGTATGTTTATGTTATGATATATGTGATAGTAGTAGTAGGGGGTGGAATAGTCCCCGAGGTTCGGTTGTTAGGACCGATGGGTAGGTCAGCACCCCAGAACGGCTTGACACGGGTAGGTCAGCACCCCAGAATGGCTTGACACGGGTAGGTCAGCACCCCAGAATGGCTTGACACGGGTAGGTCAACAGCCCAGAAAGGCTTGACATGGGTTTGTCAGCACCCCGGAATGGCTTGACATGAGTAGGTCGGCACCCTAGAATGGTCGGACCGGGTAGGCCGGCACCCCAGAATTGCCTGGCAGTATGTATGCTATGTGATTGAATGGTATGTGGTATGATGGGCGAACTCACTAATCTTCGTGCTTACGGTTTACAGTTTTGGTTCAGGTACTCGTTTTCAGAGGAAAGGAGCCGGCTGGATCGCAGCGCATGACACTATGTTTTCCGCACATGAGATCTTTGGGATTAAACTCTGATATGGTTTTATGATAAAATCCTTTGATTATTGACACTTTGGTTTTGACTTGAGATATGAATATGAATATTTTATTACTGATGGTTCTATATTATAACTTAATCAAAACGAAATTTTTGGCCTTGAATTTTGGGATGTTACACACAAACCAATGCTTTAATCATTTATCGAACATTATCACCATCCAATAAGGTCTAAACCCCATTCCCTTGAAGCTCAAGGCCTTTACTTGGTCCATTTATTGTCCATAATCTCGGAATAAGAAACTTCTCGAAACAGGATGTTACACTTTGGCGCCATATTATTCCTTTCAGGCTATTGGTGAATTCTTTTATGTGTGATAAAAGGGATGCACATTTGACCCGGTAGACATGACCAGACCGAAAACAAATCAGAACCGGAACCGAGGTATTTGGTCTGGTTCCTGGTTCTCCATTTGTTATTGAATATGTTCTTGGATCTTCGTTCTCGGTCAGGTTTGGGCCGCATCCAAATCGAACACATCTCTAAGAGAACACTTACTTGTGGAATCTAATCGGACTGATGCTTATCCCTACCTAGTTGTTCCTTTTGGCAGATTATTTATTGGTAGTTGGGCAACTGTGTAATTTATTAGGTGATGAATAGTTTCTTTTTAGGTGTTATTTATGTTGGGTTTTATTTAAAAACTAGTTTCAAAAACTACAAATAATGGCTAACGGAAGACTTGAGTTTTATAAATAACATCAACATTTTATTACCCACCAAGGATCATCTTGCAAGTAGTAAAAAGATTTAAAGCACAACCATAGAAAGAGAAAGAAGCAACAACCTTTGAAGAACTTTGGGTCCTCTAGGGGAGGCTTGGAAGTTGATGGAGATAGGATGAACCCTTGAGACACCAACAATGTTCCAACTTGATTAGAATGCTAGTTCTTTGACAACTCTTAAGCTTAGAACAAAATTCACAAGTATATGTTCCAAGAGAGTAAAAACTGAAGGGTTTTAGGCATAAGAACAATCCTATGTGCTCATACAAACCCTAATGCTTAGATCTAGGTTTCTCTATTGTACATGCAATGTATCGAAGACTTACAAACCATAATCTAGCATACATAATATCAAAAGTAACATATAACATCAGATCTAGATGTTTACCTCTTCAAATAGAAGCTTGAATCTTCTTCTCTTGAGCTTAGAATCACAATTGTAATTCCTCTAACGGATCACAAACACCACACAAGCAAGAAGGCAATTATGAGAGAGGAGAGACAATGCTAAAATCGGCCCTAGGGTTTCTCTTGGGAACCAGTGGCCGAAAATTGCATGCAAGGGTCTCTATTTATACTATAGGCTGCTAGGGTTTCAGTCTAAACCCTAATGGATACCTTAGCCACCAAGTAGCCCAAGGAACCTTCTGGAATAGGGCCCTTGGACGAAAATATGATGATCCCTCATCATGATTTCGTTCCCCCTTAGCCCATTAGGTTTCCCAGCCCAAAAACTCAACTATCATACATTTGACAGTTTATGCCCCTTTATTTAATTAATATCTTTTAGTCACCAAATTAATTCCTAATCAATTTATGACTAATACTAATTAAATAAATATGATTTCTCCTTTAATATATTATTCTTATAATATATTAATAAACCATAATATCCTCTCTCTTTCCTTAAATTACCTTGTCAAGTTGCTTTGGTGAAGGCAACCCAAAAGGACCATGCATAACCGGGTCAATTACATACCAAATATAGTTACGGGCTTAGACACTAATCCAACAGTCTCCCACTTGGATAAGTCTAGTAACTATATCTCACATACGACTTCGGGATCCAGTTAGCAATCGTAGCTCTTATACGCTTCTGTCAACTCTGATCAAAATCATGTCCTTCAGATAAGGGATCGTATAATCCTCTGTTCTAGATATCATGCCGACAATACTTATCGTCCAACATTTGTTTCTCGATCTCTGATTTGTTCGACATAGAATTTAGTTGAACACATCAACTTCATCCTGACCGGGCCCGACACATAAGTCAAACCAAATCATCAAGTGGCCAAGATATCGCTTTTATGCTCTTAGAAAAAAAGGAACAGAAAACTTTGACTTATATGCTTTTATTATCTACTAGCTAAGTTACACACAATAATATGTTTTATAACATCAAGTTACTGATGCGTTTTCGTATTATCAATGCATAATCATCTAGCAAACAATAACCATATCTCTAGGTTTAAAGATTATATGATATTATCATCTTGCGATCACTTGTGATAACTTTCATGAAGTGATAGTAGCAAGTGCGGGTTTATTCCAATGCTCAAAACATATTTCATAAGCACTCATAAACTTTGTAGCAAACTATTGCTATGTCTAAAACTTTTTAGACAATCTACAAACAAATTTATGACAATCTTCTTTCATATCTACTTCCAACATATGAGCGATTGTGGACTGTTCGAACAATCTTATTATTCAGGAAGTCAAAACATGCAAAATTTGAAATAACAGATAAATAATCAACACAAGATAGTAACTTTCTTATAAATAACACACCTTTATTTAGTCATCAAAATGTTGAATACAAAATTATCCATTAAAAATTTCCTATCTATCTAATCTAAACTAATATCGTCCTTTAGCCCAACGCTCCTAGCGTGCTTCAAATGCTTAACCCTACTCAGTCCCTTCGTAAGGGGATCTGCTGGGTTATCTTCTGACGATACCCTCTTCACAACGAGGAGTCCCTCTTCTACCCGATGTCTAATGAAATGGTATTTCCTGTCGATGTGTCGAGATCTGCCATGATCCCTTGGTTCCTTGTTCAAGGCAACCGCTCCTTCATTATCACAGAAAATTTCCATGGGCTCCTTTATGGATGGCATAACTCCAAGGTCTCCTATGAAGTTCTTCAACCATATAGCCTCCTTTGACGCCTCGCTTGCCGCAATGTACTCTGATTCGCACGTTGAATCAGCTACGGTCTCTTACTTGGAACTTTTCCAAGTCACTGCTCCTCCATTCAGGGTAAAGACCCAGCCTGACTGCGATCGGTAATTATCCCGATCCGTCTGAAAACTAGCGTCACTGTACCCTTGCACCCTTAAGTCATCACTCCCACCGATGACTAGAAACCATTCCTTGGTCCTTCGTAGATAGTTAAGAATATTCTTGACAGCAATCCAATGCGCTCTACCAGGGTTCCCTTGATATCTGCTGACCATGCTCAAAGCGAAGGCCACATCAGGGCGAGTACAGGTCATAGCGTACATAATCGAGCCAACTGCGGAAGCGTAAGGTACTCGGCTCATATCAGTTATCTCTGCCTCTGTACTCGGGCTCTGAGTCTTACTCAGTTTGGTATTGCATTGAATTGGCAACTCCCCTTTCTTGGAATTTTCCATACTAAAACATTTTAGTACCTTTTCCAAGTACGTATCCTGACTGAGTCCTATCAGTCTCTTACTTCTGTCTCTCACTATCCTTATTCCCAGAATATACGAAGCCTCTCCTAGGTCCTTCATAGCGAAACATTTCCCAAGCCAGGACTTGACCTCCTGCAAGGTTGGGATGTCGTTTCCTATGAGTAGTATGTCATCGACATACAATACGATAAAGCTCACTATACTCCCACTGGCCTTGACATACACACATGACTCATCTTCGCTTCGCAGAAAGCCAAACTCTTTGACCTTCTCGTCAAAACAAAGATTCCATCTCCGAGACGCTTGCTTTAATCCATAAATGGATTTTTCAAGCTTGCACACCCTATTGGGATGCTTCGCATCGACAAAACCCTCTGCCTGATTCATGTAAACATCCTCAGCCAACCTTCCATTTAGAAAAGCGGTTTTTACGTCCATCTGCCAGATTTCGTAATCATGAAACGCAGCTATTGCGAGCATTACCCTAATAGACTTTATTTTCGCAACTGGCGAGAAGGTCTCATCATACTCAACTCCAGGAGTTTGAGTAAAGCCCTTCGCGACCAATCGCTTTCTAAGTGTGCACTTTCCCATCCATGTCTGTCTTCTTCTTGAAGATCCACTTGCACCCGACTGTCTTACGACCTGGTACATTATCAACCAAATTCCAAACTTGGTTGTCATACATGGACTGAATCTCGCTGTCCATCGCCTCTTTCCATTTAGCAGACTCTGGGCCTACCATGGCTTCCTTATAGCTATTAGGTTCGTCCAGATTTAGTAGTGTACTATCAGTAATAAACGTGTCCCCGTCAGCAGTAATATGGAAACCATAAAACTGGGGTGGAACACTAACTCTATTGGAACGTCTAAGAGGTAAGGACTGGTCAATTGGTTCAACAGGAGTTTCCTCCTCAGGTTGAGCACCAGTGTCAGAGGTTCCTTTATCTCCTGACTCTTGAAGCTCTTCAAGGTCAATCTGACTCCCACTGTCTCCTTGACTTATGAGTTCTCTCTCTCTGAAAACTCCTCTCCTAGCAACAAAGACAACATTGTCACTTGGTCTATAGAAGAGATAGCCAAAAGACTTTTATGGATAGCCGATGAAATAACACTTCTCACTACGAGGTTCTAGCTTGTCGTGAGTCTCTCGTCTTACGAAAGATTCACAACCCCAAACCTTGATATGTGCTAACGAGGGAGCTCTCCCTGTCCACATCTCGTGAGGTGTTTTGGCAACCTTCTTGGTGGGAACTAAGTTAAGGATATGGGCGGCAGTCTCTAAGGCATACCCCCAGAATGAGATTGGTAACGAAGCACGACTCATCATTGAACGAACCATATCCAACAAGGTTGGATTACGTCTCTCAGCTACACCATTCAATTGTGGCGTTCTAGGAGGCGTCAATTGCGAAACTATTCTGCATTCTTTTAGATAGTCATGAAACTCAATACTTAGGTACTCTCCTCCTCGATCAGATCGAAGCATCTTGATTTTCCTGCCCAGCTGATTCTCTACTTCATTCTTAAATTCTTTGAACTTTTCAAAGGTTTCTGACTTTTGCTTAATCAAATAGATATATCCATATCTGCTATAATCGTCTGTAAAAGTCACGTAGAAGCGACAAGCGTCCCTTGTGGTGGATCTAAAGGGTCCACATACATCTGTATGTATGAGATCCAATACACCCTCACCCCTTTCACATGTGCCAGTAAAGGGTGACTTGGTCATCTTCCTAAGTAAACAAGACTCACACACGTCATCGTCCCTAAGGTCGAATGACTCCAAGACTCCATCCTTTTGGAGTTGGGCTATGCATTTCTTGTTAACATGGCCAAGGCGACAATGTCACAAGCATGCTTTGTCCAAACTTGTGGACGAATCAATATTCAAAACATCATTTCCTAAATTATCTATAATTAACACAGATTCATAAATCCCATTACAAGGTAATGCATTGAAATAAAAGACACCATTCAAATAAGCATTAATAGAACCATTACTATTATCAAACGAATATCTGAAACCTTGTCTAAACAACCCATGAAAAGAAATGATGTTCCTTGCCATATCTGGCGAATAGCAACAATTATTTAAATCTAGCCCTAACCCATTACTCAACACTAAGGAATAAACTCTGATCTTGGTTACTGGGGAAGACTTCTTGTTTCCCATGATCAAGTTTATCCTTCCATTCTCCACTTCCCTACTTTTTCTTAGCCCCTGCAAATCAGAACAAATGTGGTAACCACATCCAGTATCAAGGACCCATGAAGTAGCAAGTGATGAGTTATTAGATTTAATTAAATACATACCTGCAAAGGTGGGCTTTATCTTCCCATCCTTAATATCCTGCAGATATTTAGCGCAGCTTCGTTTCCAATGGCCCTTCTGGTGGCAATAGAAGCACTCTACTTCCTTGGGGTTAGAAGAGGGTTTAACAGAACCTGCTTTGGTCCCACTAGAAGAGGAACCATCTTGGGGCTTACCCTTTTGGTGGCTCTTAGAAGGAGCCTTCCTCTTCTTTCCCTTTCCTTGGCCAATTGCCAACACAGGAGTAGCTATAGTAGAGGATTATGCAATAGATTTGTCCTTGAGGTTGCTCTCAGCTGTCCTCAGGAGCCCTTGAAGTTTACTCAGGGTGACCTCTTCCTTATTCATGTGGTAGGTCATTCTGAACTGGTTGTAGCAGGAAGGCAAGGAGTGGAGGATGATATCGATAGCCAAATCCTCATCAAACTTAACATTAAGTTTGAGAAGACGATCAACATACCTTTGCACTCTTTGCAAATGAGCAGTTAGGGATTCTCCACTCCCCATCCTAGCGGTGATCATGTTGGTGATGATCTCATAGCGCTCTTGCCTCGCGCTTTGGTGGTACCTGTCCAGCAAATATTGGTGCATCTCATATGGATACATGTCCTCATAGGACTTTTGGAGTTCGAGGTTCATGGTGGCCAGCATGATGCAATGAACTTTCGTAGCATCACGCTCGTGGGCCTCAAAGGCGGCCATCTCTTCAGGAGTAGCAACTTTTGGGTTGATCTTTTCCAGCTTCTCATCGAGGACATATTCTTTGTCCTCGTAGCGAGTTATCATGCGAATGTATCTCATCCACTCGTTGAAGTTTGACCCATCAAATGTCACCTTTTGACACAGGTTCGTCAGCGAGAATGACCCAGAAGCGTTGTTGTTTGCGTTTGCGTTAGACATTTGAAATAGAAAGGAAACAAAGTTTGATTAGAAATGAATCCCCAATTAAACACCCAAATGAGAAATTAGGGCTAGGATCCAACAATATTATTTACAACTTAGAAAAAGGGATGCCGTAATCTAAAAGTAAATAATTTGAAGGTAAGTGAATGACGATTCACTAATTTTCACCATGAAGAACGAAAAGAGATTAAGTTTTAAATGTATTTGAAAATTCCTAGATTTCTTTTGAGATTCATTGAACATTTCAATGGCATGTTTAAATCTCGATATGCACTTCAAATTTGCGACTGGGATGCCGAGGATCGCAAACAAGTTGTGAATAACCATTTGAATCAACATGGTGCACTCAATGTCTTTATCACCTAATCAATGTGCTGGTTAGCCACGCACGCTCCATTGATCTATGATAAACATCGAGCCACCCTTTGTCACCAATGTCAATCCCAAATTTGTGTGTCGGTTAGCCACGCACGCTCCACTAACATTTGACAAGGGTACAAAGTGTAATTCCATGGAATAGCATCAATTTTTCACATTTTACCCTAAAGTACCTAAGATTGGGAATTTGAAAACATTGTAGTTCCTTTGCAATATTCATTATACTTATAATGAGGAATTAAGTGCCCTATCCTATCCGTTCGGCTAACGACCCTCCACCAGTCAAGCAAGCGGTGGATGTGAGTGTACATCCATTAAGCGCCATTTTATAGGCAGCAACCTTATACCCACCTTATAGACTAGCTTCGTGAATGAGGCCTACTAGCGATAAGACTAGCTTATTCTTATACATATATATTAATTAATCTTGTAATAATATAATAGTATAGGGTTGAATATTAAACTTGTAAAATTCTAAGGGTTTGAAATTTAAATCATTCAAAATTAAACTTTTAATCACAAAATTTAAATTTCAAAACTTGAGGACAAGTTTTGAACTTTTCAAATCACAAGGGATTAAATAACAAATAATATAAATCAAACAATTAATTTAGTGATTATCTATATTTGACCTAATTCAATTTCTTGCAAGATAAGTTACCTAATTAATTCAAATAATCAATTTTAATCATATAAGGAATTTATTATCTAATCAATTGGTAAATATCTTTTGTTTTTGGCAAGGATAGTCTCACAAAATCATTAAAATTCGAAATTTATCAGTAAACACAGATTAGGTAACTATTCCATAGCAAAAACAGCAAGAAATCCCGATATTGCCTCTGTCAGACGATCTGACTCACCGAGTCACTCATGGACTCGCCGAGTAGGGCCGACTCGCCGAGTCCATGAAGTGACTCGCCGAGTCCAGTCGAACAGAAGCCAGAAAAATGATTTTCAGCATGTAAACAGTTATAGCATCACATACAACAGAAACCAATCAAGTCTCTGATACCACTGATGGGTTTTAGGCATAAGAACAATCCTATGTGCTCATACAAACCCTAATGCTTGGATCTAGGTTTCTCTATGTACATGCAATGTATCCAAGACTTACAAACCCTAATCTACCATACATAATATCAAAATTAACATATAACATCAGATCTAGATATTTACCTCTTCAAATAGAAGCTTGAATCTTCTTCTCTTGAGCTTAGAATCACAATTGTAATTCCTCTAATGGATCACAAACACCACACAAGCAAGAAGGCAATTATGAGATAGGAGAGACAATGCTAAAATCGGCCCTAGGGTTTCTCTTGGGAACCAGTGGCCGAAAATTGCATGCAAGGGTCTCTATTTATACTATAGGCTGCTAGGGTTTCAGTCTAAACCCTAATGGATACCTTAGCCACCAAGTAGCCCAAGGAATCTTTTGGAATAGGGCCCTTGGACGAAAATATGATGATCCCTCATCATGATTTCGTTCCCTCTTAGTCCATTAGGTTTCCCAGCCTAAAAACTCAACTATAATACATTTGACAGTTTATGCCCCTTTATTTAATTAATCTCTTTTAGTCACCAAATTAATTCCTAATCAATTTATGACTAATACTAATTAAATAAATATGATTTCTCCTTTAATATATTATTCTTATAATATATTAATAAACCATAATATCCTCTCTCTTTCCTTAAATTACCTTGTCAAGTTGCTTTGGTGAAGGCAACCCAAAAGGACCATGCATAACCGGGTCAAGTACATACCAAATATAGTTACGGGCTTAGACACTAATCCAACAAAAACAAGTAACAAATCTTCAAGAACACAAGGCTAGAGAAGAGATGGAGAGAGGACGAACTAGCTCTCGTATTTGCATGCTTAGAACAAGAAGAAGATGGCAAGAGTGCAATCGTTATATAGTCATAAAGTGAAGTCAATACCTACTAGATCTTAATACTTTTTGCAAGCATGTACCTATGCCATGAATTTGTTTCTTATAGCTTGTATTGTTTTCATTAAACAAATACAAGACCCATGCTTATTGTCCCTTCTCTTCAACTCACGGTTCCAAGAAGAAAAGACAAGGCAAAAGTTTATATTTTATAAACTCAAGGTTTATAAGATATAAACTTTGTCTTTTGTTAAAAGACAAAAGGCTTATTAGGTCCAAAACGATGTACATGACATATATATTCATACCATATGAAATAATGTGTTACTTGTATTGTAAAATAATTATTTCCTTGAAATAAATATTTCCCCAATTTATTATAAGAGTTTTTATTAGAATCAATTTCTAATAAATAATCAATTGTATCAAGTTGTTGTTAGTGTGACCCTTAGGATCATATGTTATTTAGCAATATTATTTTAATATGACTCTTAAGCATACAAGATCTTTCAATTTATTTATCTAATTATTAGTATATGATTATTTCGTACGCATGTGAAAAAAACAAAACTGAAAAAAAAAACAATTTGCTTTGAAAAACCAACGATCTAAGACTTGTTTGTACTTATTGGTTCATTTACAACAAAGTGCCATGGAATTTAATCATTTATACACAAATTTTTCATTTTCATAACTTTAGATGTGTTATATTGATTATTTCATATTTATAGTTAATTTTCTTCCTAAGTTTTTTTCAATGAGCAAAAATTATGAGAATTTTAGGGTTAAACGTATGTAAATGAGTCCAAGATTAAGGTCATATCATGAATAATAGTATGTAAAAGTTCGACCAACCATCCAAAGATGTTATCTAAATTTTCTTAAAAAGAAAAAAAAACTCAATCAATTTAAATAAATTTAAGAAAACATATTTTATTTTTCTGAAAGCGAAAAGCAGAAAACATAGCACAATTTTCCTTAACCAAATAGAACCTTAGTTACCACATCATCACCAATAAATCACATTAATATTGGTACTTGTCATAATTTGATTATATATATTGTATCTAAAATTAAACTTATAACACGTAACTATCAATTTGAAGTCTGAAGACATCCAAAGATACTGAGGAGGAATTTTGCAAAGTAAAATAGAAAACTTGATAAATAAACTATTGGACTTTTTTTTGTAAAAGCATATCTAAAACAGTTTGGAAAGTAAAATAGAAAACTTAAATTCTAATAAACTGATAGCATAATGTTATTTATTGCTATTGTAACATCTTGTTTCGAGAAGTTTCTTATTTCGGGATTGCGGACAATAAATGGATCAAGTAAATACCTTGGGCTTCAGGGTAATAGGGTTTAGACCCATTTGGATGTGGTTAATGTAGATTATGTGATCAAAGAGTTTGTTTTGTGCTTTGGAGCCACGGGTATAATGGGAAAACTGGTGTTTCAGAATTATTTTATGAATTAATGACTTTAGTTCAATGTGTTTTAAGTTAAAATTAATTAGATAGTGTTGTAAAGATCCTCAATACCTTTCTGTGGATATAAAGATCGTCGAAAAAGGAGTTAGAACGAAGAAGTTATGAGTGTTTGAAGTTAGGAAGGTTTTCGGGCTCAGTCTAGTACGTTGGGCGTACCTGGAGTATGCTGAGTGTACAAGGCATACATGGAGTACACTGGGCGTACCTGGAGTACGCTGGGCATACTAGGCATTCATGGAGTACGTTGAGCGTACACGATTAGCGCCTATACCCTATTTTTTTGGTGTGAGACCTATTTAAGTTCCTTAAATTCCCCAAACCCATTCCATTCTCAGCCTCCACCTCTCCAACAGCCTCCCTTGAAACCCTAACCCTATTTTGAGCCTTATGAGCAAAATGAAGGTGTTTTAAGTGCTTTGGAGTGTTCTTGGTGCATCTTGGATAAGATGGAGCTCATTGGAGATGTGCCGGTTGCATTGGAGCTTGTAGATCTATAATTTGCTCACCTTGATCTTTCTTCTAGAGGTATAAAGTTTGAATCTTGATGATGCATTTGATAGATCTAGCTACTCTTGGGTGTTATAAGCTTTTGGTCACTTTAGTGCATAAATTTTAGATATTGAAAGTTTGTGACCTTGTTATGGATAAAGTTGGAAACTTTATCCATCTAAACATCATATTGATTCAGATCTGAAGGTTGGAGACTTGGACTTAACAGATTAAGTTGAAAAATATGCACTTTTGGTCGCTTTATCCATTATGGAGTTATTAGGAACCATAAAAATGTGATCTTGGTCCTTCTCTTCCTTCCATGCATGAGTTGGTGGTCTTTTGTTGAAGTTAGAGATCTACGGCTTTGATTTGGGAGCCATTAAGCCATGCAAAGTCATAAAGTCAGGAACTTTATCACTTGGGACGTCCCATAAGAATCAGATCTGGAAGTTATGCATGTTGTCTTAAGGCATTAAGAGGTTTGGAGATGATTTTGGGCTTCAGCATCGTACGCTGGGCATACTAGGTTGGTACGCCGAGCGTACGCACCTGAATGGATTTAGGGCCATTTTTGGGCCTTGAGTCATTTTAGGTTTGGGCCTTGCTTTGTTGGGCCAAGTATAGGAAAGGTAAAATAGGCTTTTACCCATTGTTATGAGGATATATGAATTGGACCTTGAGTTATGGGAAATTTTCCTAACTATTAATTAAGGATAATTTGGATGTGTTCAGTGTGAGGAACCCGGTGGCAGCAGCGCGTGTAACGCCCGTATTTCTGGCTAAGCATTAGTATAATAATGAAATAGTTAGGGTCAACAATTGTAACCTATTTTGAAGTAATAAAGAGGAATTATTTGAGTATTATGTGAATTTATGTGAATTAAACTTGCTTATAACTATGTAATAAATTAAGAATAAAAATAAGCGTCGAAAATAAAATAATAGATAGACCCAATATCTATGAAGAAATTTGTATTGGTCAAGACTAGGATTCCGGAGATATAAAGAACGCCGAAATCTGACTTAAAACGAATAAGTTATGACATGTCGAAGTTTCGCGACAAAACCGGCACGACGATGTGTGACGTAAAAAGTAAGTTTACGATAAAGTACTTTTTAGCCTTAGAGATCTAAACGAAAGTCTTAGTATACGTTAAACCAAGAGCATGCATAAAAAGAAAGTCCAATTCTGACTTCGTATGAGGAAGTTATGATTTTTCTAAGATTTGGCATAGCAGTATGCAGCCTGGAATTTGAATTTTTGATCGACCGATTTTTAACCGACACAACCTAAACGAGAATTGAAGTTCTCATTAGTAAGAGCTCAACGATAAAAAGGCAGACGAAAACGAGTATCTGATGACAAAGTTATGAATTTTTAACGGACTTAACCTCTCTAGGCCTGTTAAAATATAACTTTAAAAATAAAGTCAAAACTAGCCGACAGAGTCTAAATGAAAGTTGTAGACTACGTCTCCACCTACACGTGGATATAAAGAACGTCAAAAACGGAGCTTGTATGTGAAAGTTATGGAATTTAGAAGTCGGAGTAGGCTGATGTGAGGGTACACATGTGTACGCCCCGCGTAGATAACCTGTACGCCCCGCGGTCTCGCATGTTTTGCCCATAAGATTCCACGTCGCCCCATCCAAATTTTGCCACGTGTCCCCTCGTACACGCAACATACGCTCGTACGCCCTGCGTACCTCCAAGGAACGCCCAGCGTAGTCCGAGGCTGAAGGCTATAAATAGCATGTGACGGCTGCCACCAAAACTCACACCATAACCCTTCTCTCTCTCTCTCTCTCCCTAAATTCTCTCTAAACCACCCCCAACCTTTAGTACTTCCCAAGTGCTAAGAGGTGAGTCCCGGAGTGCCAGAAGGCTCCGAGAAGAAGAGTTTTCAGCTAGGAAGTTATGCCCCCGCAGAGCCCGGTTCCTAGCCAAACCTCCCGGTAAGTGAGATATGCTTACCCTACTTAAAAGTATAGCTTATGTTTAAGTTTATTATCATTATTATGAACTTATAAAAAAAAATATATTATAAAATATAATATACAAAGTGCTATTATAATATCTTTTAAATGCTCGCGGTACGGGGAATCTGGTTTGAAGGACCGCATAGGGTTGTTGGATTGCAGAAGTGTTATAATGCCAAAATGGTCCTACCCTCTGTTATTTCATGTCTGACCCCTGTATGTACATAGTAGTTGAAAAGTATTGTTTAACACTTATAAAACAATATCGCTCGTAAATAGTCGCAATAAATATTTGACTAAAATCTAGCGCTAATGGTACTAGGTTTCGTCGAAGGAAAATAGAATTATTAGAAGTGAAGCGTTGTCCGAGTTGGGAATCATCACTTTAATATAAATTACTTTCATCTTACACATAGAAATGAAATATCTAATATAAATTATGTGCTATGTGTGCATACTATTTGTGTTCCTGATATCTATGATGGATGAAAGATCTATGTATTTTATATCTACGAATATGCTGGGTAGAACATGGGTAGATGAAATAGTTGATGTGTGATGAAATAAAATAATGAGAGTCCTCGATGTTTATGATGATCCAGTCAACTAACGGAGTATAGATGTCGACCACGGACTATTCTAGACAGTCTAGTGGAACGCTGGCAGTCTCGTAACCTGTAGGTGTTTGTGAACGATGTGTTCACCAATGTACTCCATCCCCCCTCATAGTTGCGTTGCGAACATATATTGCTGAGGAATCCCCTTAGCAGTAGTGTCCATCCCGATGAAAATCCTTAGGAAAAGGTCCCTTGAATTAGATGCTTTAGGGACAGAAAGTGAGGATAACGGGAAAGGGTAATCGGGTTGATTGATGTGATGAAACTAATAAACTTAATTATTGTTGGTTGAAAACCCTATGTGCTCACCACACTCCCAAACCTGACCCACTCAGTTTCTTGTATTACAGGTAGTGGCACAAGAGCATAGGTGTGATGATTAGATGAGATTTTATGGATTATAGGCCAGTAGATATAAATAAATGTTGTAAGGTCTATGTTTTTTCAGTTTCTGCTTTTGTTCTGTACTGACAATGACATCCCGAGGTTTTAATATAAAGAAATACATTTCTTCGGAAATGCTTTGATAAAATCTTTATCATATTTTTGGGAACAAATTCCGCAAGACTTTCTTTAAAAAGTTACTCTGGTTTTTATATAAAGCATAAACAAAATTGGTCTTTTCTGGCCGTGAAATTTGGGATGTCTCAGTTGGTATTAGAGCATTAGTTTAAGCGAACTAGGAATTTGTAGGATTTCTAGACTTAAACATAGAATGCTAAGCGATGATTGTGATATGAGTGTCTGATATATTTTAGACACGAGCACTAACTTATTTTAGTGAAGATGCCTAAATTGCTATTATGTGCTAAATGATTTATGTTATAGCTATAAAGATGCCTTATATGTTATTAATTGATCGGATTGATGGTATATTGCTGACCGGATCTGGAAACTCTGTGTATTCAGAATTCTAAACGTATAATTACGGTATTAGAACTAGCATGTAACTTTTTGGAGTGACAAGGAGGATTAAACGTCAATCGTAAAAAAAGATCTAAATTCGCCTACTTTGGTGTATAGATCGACATGGTGAGAACACAAAGCAGAAATGCTAATGGAAATTTTATTCAGCGGCCTATGATTGAGCGTGCACCAGAAGTAGCAGCTGCACCCGAGCCAATTACTGTGACAGGAGTACAAAAAATGATTCAAATGATGTTGGATCGCCAGATGGAAGAGACAATATATCTACTTCAACAGAATAGGGATGAACCTACTGTGCCTGTTGAACAGCCTGAACTAAATGAAGGTCAGTCAGAAAAAGGAAACTATATTAGTACTATTAGCCAAGCTGAACCGCTAGTGGTTAGAAGAAATAACCAAGATGAAGGGATCGAAAGCAACGGTTGCAAGTTCAAAGACTTTATGACTTGCAAGCCATCAACTTTTACTGGGAAAGAAGATCAAATCGGAGTGATGGATTAGATCTCTAAAATGGAGCTAGCTTTCATAACGTGTGGTTGCAAGGGAAAGCTACAAACCACTTTTGCAGTACGGCAGTTTAGGGGTGGCTTTGTTTGCAGGTGGAACACCATGGGGAAGTCCATAAGCCCCAATGAGCCACTACAACAGACATGGGTAGAGTTCTTGGTCCACTTTAAACGCAAGTTCTACTCAGCCCAAAACATGTTGGAACTAGAGAATCAGTTTCTGACACTGAAGAAGGGCAGCATGTCCATGGGTGAGTATACTAATGCCTTCACAGACAAAATGGAGTATGTTTAACGCATTGTCCCTGACGAGCAAACGAAAATCGATAAGTATACGAAGAGACTACCATGTGAGTATGTTGTGCCAGTAGGCCAGGCACCTACTCATGAGGCAATTATCTGGGCTGCCAAGTATGTTGAGGAGATGATCAAAGAAAGAGACACCAGCAAGGTTGAAGTGGGTGAGAAAATGAAGTTTGAAGGATCTTCAAGGTCCAACAAGAAGAGCAAATTCTCGAAGTCTGGTTCGAAGAAATTTGGAGGCGGAGGAGGTGATTCGAAGTGGTGCGAGAAGTGAAAAAAGAAGCACTGTGGAAAATGTGACGGGGAGGTCACTTGTTTTAAGTGTGGAATGTATGGGCATTATTCCAGTGAGTGCACATTCAACAAGAAGGTTTGTTATGGGTTTAATGTGGAAGGGCACATTTCAAGGGACTGCCCGAAGAAGGAGGCGGCAATGCCTAATGCAGCAGATGTTGCTTAAGGTACCTTTCTCGTAAATGGATTGCCTACCAATGTATTGTTTGATTCGGGAGCAAATTACTCCTTTATATCACACAAATTTAGTGGAATACTAGCATTGCCTGTAGATAAACTTGATAATGCTCTAGTTGTAGAAGTTGTCAGTGGAAAATTCAAACCTGTTAGCGATTGCATTAAAAACATCGTCATCGATTTAAACGAGAACGAATGCCATGAGGATCTGTTACCTATTGAGTTGAATGGTTTCGAAATCCTGATGGGAATGGATTGGGTTAGTGCAAACGATGTTGAGATACTATGCAGAAAGAAGATGGTGAATGTAAACCCACCTGGAAAAGAGTCATTTATGGTGTACGGGGACAAACATAGAATGAATTCTGGAATCATTTCCCTGATGAAAGCCAGAAAATGTTTGTCTAAAGGATGCACATAATACTTGGCATTTGTGATTGATGCAAAGAAAGAGAAGAAGGAGATACAAAGAATACCAGTGGTGTGTGACTATCTGGAAGTCTTTCCCGAAGATCTTCATGGATTACCCCATGATAAACAAGTGAAATTCCGAATAGACTTGTTGCATGGATCGACACCAATAGCGAAAGCACCATACCGATTAGCACCGACAGAGATGAAGGAGCTTATGATGCAACTTCAGTAGTTGTTGGATAACGGTTTCATTAGACCTAGTTCATCACCCTGGGGAGCTCCGGTGTTATTCGTAAAGAAGAAGGATGGAAGCATGAGGATGTGCATAGACTATAGAGATCTGAACATGGCAACGGAAAAGAACAAGTACCCATTGCCATTGATTGATGACCTGTTCGATCAGCTGCAAGGTTCGAGCTATTTCTCAAAGATCAATCTTAGGCCAGGATATCATCAGCTGAAAGTGAGAGAGCAAGATATTGGGAAGAGTGCATTCAAAACAAGATACGAACATTATGAGTTCTTGGTTATGTCATTTGGACTAACCAATGCTCCAGCAGTATTTATGGATTTCATGAACAGGGTTTGTAAACCATTCCTCATTAAATCTGTGATAGTGTTCATAGATGACATTCTGATTTACTCAATTAGCCAGCAGGAGCATGACGAGCACCTACGAAAAGTATTAGAAGTTCTAAATAAGGAGAATTTGTATGAAAAGTTCTCCAAATGTGATTTCTGGATTCGAGAAGTCCAATTCTTGGGTCATGTGGTTAACCAAGAAGGAATAATGGTTGACCCAGCAAAGATTGAAGTGTGATGAAATGGGAACGACCAAAAAGTTCCACTGAGATTCGAAGTTTTTTGGGATTAGCTGGATATTACTGAAGGTTTATCCAACGCTTTTCTTCGATAGCTACTCCATTGACAACTTTGACCCATAACGGAGCTACGTATACATGGAGTGAGAAACATGAATAAGCATTAGAGAAATTAAATAAGAAGTTGTGTGAAGCATCGATTCTTTCCTTACCTGACGGATTTGAAGACTTCTCAGTCTATAGCGATGCATCCGAAGTTGGGTTAGGTTGTTTTCTGCCCCAAAGAGATAAGGTCATAGCATATGCATCTCGACAATTGAAAGAGCACGAGAAGAACTACCCCACTCATGATCTAGAGTTGGCAGCGGTAGTATTTTCATTAAAGATATGGATGCATTATATTTATGGCACAAAGTGCAAGATCTTCACTAATCATAAGAGTCTCCAGTATCTCTTTTTATCAAAAGAAATTGAATATGAGGCAACGACGCTGGCTAGAGTTACTCAAGGATTACGACTGCGAGATACTTTACCACCCGGGTAAAGAAAATGTCGGAGTTGATGCTCTAAGTCGAAAGGTAAACCTGGAAAGAAAGACACCAAGAGCGTTAAGAATATAAGTTGTCTCAAAAATTATGGAAAGCATTAAGAAAGCTCAGGAAGAACCTTTAGAGAAAAATGACCGAAAGGAAAAACGTTTAGGCAAAATATTGGTATTCGGCACGAATAATTCAGGATTCAAGGTATTCCAAGATAGGATTTGGGTGCCTAAGATGGGAGAAATAAGGGATCTTCTGATGGAAGAAGCTCACAAGACCATGTACTCGACTCATCCCGACAGCACTAAGACATATAGGGATCTGAAACCCTACTACTGGTGGCCGACGATGAAACTCGATGTTGCAAAGTATGTGGCGGGGTGTGTGATGTGTGAGAGAGTTAAAGCACAACATCAGAAACCATATGGGAGTTTAGAACCCTTACCTGTACCCATGGGTAAATGGGAAGACATCACCATGGATTTTTTAACTAAACTACCCAGAAACGAAGAACGGTCACGTCATGATTTGGGTTGTCATGGATCGATTCACTAAGAGTGCACACTTCATAACAGCCAATGAGAGATGGTATATGGATAAGCTTGCAAATGCTTACGTGAAAGAGGTAGTAAGACTTCACGGTGTACCCTTAATGATTGTATCAGATCGTGATAGTCGTTTCACGTCAAGATTTTGGAGTTTACATAAGGAAATGGGTACGAAGTTGTGTTTGAGTACAGCCTACCATCCGCAGACTGATGGTCAGAGCGAAAGAACGATTCAAACACTATAAGATATGAAAAGAGCATGTACCCTAGAATTCCAAGGTTACTAGGATGAGCATTTACCCCTGGTAGAGTTTTCCTACAACAATAGTTACCATTCAAGCATAAAAATGGCACCTTATCAAGCCTTGTATGGACAGAAGTGTCGTACGCCGTCTTGTTGGTTTGAGGCCGGAGAAAAGCAGTTTATGGGTCCTGCCCCGAGATAGTCCATCAGACTGCTGAAAAGCTGAAAGTGATTACAGAAAGTATGTTGGCAGCTCAAGACCGCCAAAAGAGCTATGCTGACAAGAAGCGACGACCGATGACATTCGAAGTTGGAGATTCGGTATTGCTCAAATTCTCACCGTGGAAGGGACTTATAAGGTTTGGAAAGAAAGGAAAGTTGAGTCCAAGGTTTATTGGACCATTCAAGGTTCTTCATAGGATTGGGAAACAAGCTTACAAGCTACAATTGCCAGAAGAACTAGATTGTATTCATAACACTTTCCATGTGTGTTATTTGAGGAAGTTCACGGCAGAAGTTCCCGATATAATTCCACTTTCGGAATTAAGAATGGATTAAAATAAGAGGTTAATCAAAGAGCCTGAGGCAATTGTTGACCATAAGACAAAGAAGTTGCGACGCAAGATGGTTGACTTAGTGCTTGTGCGATGGAAACATACGAATGGGCCGAACCTCACCTGGGAAACAGAGAGTGACATGATGAGTCGCTATCCAAATCTGTTTGCTGATGTATGATTCTGGGACGGAATCATCCTAAGGAGGAGAGAATTGTAAGGCTCGTGTTTATGGCTAAGCATTAGTATAATAATGAAATAGTTAGGGTCAACAATTGTAACCTATTTTGAAGTAATAAAGAGGAATTATTTGAGTATTATGTGAATTTATGTGCATTAAACTTGCTTATAACTATGTAATAAATTAAGAATAAAAATAAGCGTCAAAAATAAAATAATAGATAGACCCAATATCTATGAAGAAATTTGTATTGGTTAGGACAAGGATTCTGAAGATATAAAGAACGCCGAAATCGGATTTATAACGAAGAAGTTATGACCTGTCGATGTTTTGCGACAAAACCGGCACGACGATGTGTGACGTAAAAAGTGAGTTTACGATAAAGTACTTTTTAACCTTAGCGATCTAAAGAAAGTCTTAGTATACGTTTAACCGATAGCGTGCATAAAAAGAACGTCCAAATCTGACTTCGTATGAGGAAGTTATGATTTTTCTAAGAATTGGCATAGCAGTACGCAGCCCGGAATTCAAATTTTAGATCGACCGATTTTTAGCCGAAACAACCTAAACAAGAATAGAAGATCTCTTTAGTAGGAGCTCAACGATAAAAAGACAGACGAAAAAGGACGTCGGATTACAAAGTTATAAATTTTTAACGGACTTAAATTGTCTAGGACTGTTAAAGTATAAATTTAAAAATGAAGTCAAAATTAGCCGATGAAGTCTAAAGGAAAGTTGTAGAGTACGTCTCTACCTACGTGTGGATATAATGAACATCAAAAACGGAGCTTGTACGCAAATGTTACGGAATTTAGAAGTCGGAGTAGGCTGATGCGAGGGTACACATGTGTACGCCCCGCGTAGATAACCTGTACGCCCCGCAGTTTAGCATGCTTGGCCCAGAAGATTCCATGTCGCCCCATCCGAAGTTTGCCACGTGTCCCCTTGTATGTGCAGCGTACGCTCGTACGCCCTGCGTACCTCTGAGGAACGCCCAACGTAGTCCGGGGCTGAAGGCTATAAATAGCATGTGAGGGTTGCCACCAAAACTCACACCACAACCCTTCGATCTCTCTCTCTAACTTCTCTCTAAACCTCCCCCAACCTTTAGTACTTCCCAAGTAGTGCGATAAGGTTCCGAGAAGAAGAGTTTTCGGCTTGGAAGTTCTGACCCTGCAGAGCCCGGTTCCTAGCCAAACCTCCCGGTAAGTGAGATATGCTTACCCTACTTTAAAGTATAGCTGATGTTTAAGTTTATTATCGTTATTATGAACTTATAAACAATAAATATATTATAAAATATAATATACAAAGTGTTATTATATTATCTTTTAACTGCTCACGGTACAGGGAATCTGGTTTGAAGGGTCGCATAGGGTTGTTGGAATTCTGAAGTGTTATAATGCCAAAATGGTCCTGCCCTCCGTTGTTTCATGTCTGGCCCCTGTCTGTACATAGTGGTTGAAAAGTATTATTTAACACTTATAAAACAATATCGCTCGTAAATAGCCGCAATAAATATTAGACTAAAATCTGGCGGTAATAATACTTGGTTTCGTCGAAGGAAAATAGAATTATTAGAAGCGATGCGCTGCCCGAGTTAGGAATCATCACTTTAACAAGTGAGTGCATAGTTACTTTCATATTACACATAGATATGAAGTATTTAATATAAATTACGTGCCATGTGTGCATATTATTTGTGTTCCTGATATTTATGTTGGATGAACGATCTATACATGTTTTAAATGATTTAAATTGTATATGTATTTTATATCTACGAATATGTTGGGTAGAACATGGGTAGATGAAATTGTTGATGTGTGATGAAATAAACTGATGAGATGCCTCGATGTTTATGATGATCTAGTCATCTAGCGGAGTATAGATGACGACCACGGACTATTCTAGACAGTCTAGTGGAGCGCTAGCAGGCTCGCAACTTGTAGGTGTTTGTGAACGATGTGTTCACCGGTGTACTCCATCCCTCTTATGGTCACCTTACGGACATATATTGCTAAGGAATCCCCTTAGCAGTAGTGTCCATCCCGATGAAAATGCTTAGGCTAAGTCCCTTGAATTAGGTGCTTTAGGGACAGAAAGTGAGGATAACGGGAATGGGTAATTAGGTTGATTGATGTGATGAAACTAATAAACTTAATTATTTTGGGTTGAAAACCCTATGTGCTCACCAAGCTCCCAAGCCTGAACCACTCAGTTTCTTGTATTACAGGTAGTGGCACAAGAGCATAGATGTGATGATCGGATGAGAGTTTATGGATTATAGGCTAGTAGATATAAATAAATGTTGTAAGGTCTATATTGTTTCGGTTTATGCTTTTCTTTTTTATTGACAATGACATCCCGAGGTTTTAAGATAGCCAAATACATTTCTTCGGAAATGCTTTGATAAAATCTTTATCATATTTTTGATAACAAATTCCGCAACACTTTCTTTGAAAAGCTACTCTGATTTTTATATAAAGCATAAACAAAATCGGTCTTTTATGGCCGTGAAATTGGGGATGTCTCAGCGCATGTGTGTTTTCGTTATCTCAGATTAAGGTGAGTCTCCTCACTATGCTTGTGGGTAGAAGGCACCAATGTCGGCTCATTCGATTATGTTGTAGGATAGTAGTGGTCTTTATGACACTTACTGATATGCTTGTATGTGCATGTTGTCTTCGTGACTCTTGCTGATATGGTTGTATGTTTTATGTAGTTCGGGTTGATACGGACCCGACACAACTACGTGTTGTTATGTAGAGTCATTATGGACTCGGGGTTGATACGGACCCGGAATAGCTACATGTTGTCATATGAGGTTGATACGGACCTGACACAGCCATGTGTTTTTATATGTGTATGTGTATTATATGTGGCATATTGGGGAAACTCACGAATAATTGTGCTTACGGTTTATGTTTATTGTTTCATGCACATCGTTTTCAAAAGGGAGGGCTCGGCTTGATCGCACTGCATCCCCTGGAGTTTTATTCTGCACTAAATGTTTACAAATTACTCTAATGTTTTGAGAATACTTTGGCTCTGATCGTCTTTTAGAACAATGAATGAATGGATTTAACTTATATATAAAAAAAAGAAATGAAAACTTTCCTTGGTATTTTTGGGACGTTACAAGTGTTGGATTAGGTGTCTAAGCCCATAACTATAATTGGTATGTACTTGACCCGATAGTAGCATGGTCCTTTTGGGTTGCCTTCACCGAAGCAATTTGATAGGATGGATATTTGAGAAAGAGGTTATTTGTGATTTATTAATATATTATAAGAATAATATATTAATTGATAAATAATATTATTTAATTGGTATTGGTCAAGAATTAATTTGGAATTAATTTAGTGATAAAAAAAGACTGATTAAATTAACGGGGACTGATTAAGTAAATCAGTAATACATATAGTTTGGGCTAATGATCCATGTTGATTAGGATGGACTAGTTTTATGTGGGAGTCCATGAAGAGTTAGTCTGAAGGGCTTATCATATGGATTATTACACTAAAGGCCCAAGGAAGTGAATTAGGGTTTACAAGTGAAACCCTAGGAATTCCACACTATAAATGTGACCCCTAGCATCACCAAAAAATGACCTAAGAGTTCCAAGAAGAACCCTAGCCATTTTTGTGTGCCTCCTAGCCTCTCTTTCATTATCCTCCATTTGCTTATCATGTTTGTGACACATTAGAGGCATCACACTTGAGGTGCTAAGCTCTTGAAAGACCAAGTTCTACAAGCTACATAAAGGAGGTATTCATCTAACACTTTTTTATGTTGTATATCTCCAATTGTATGCTAGGTAGGGTATATAATTTGGATAATATGAAATTGCATGTATAATTAGAGAAAACTTAGATCCAAGGCATTAGGGTTGTATGTGCACCATAGGAGTGTTATATCACTTAAAACCCATCAGTGGTATCAGAGCCATGGGTGTTTTCTGTTGTATTGATGCATTGGTTAATTGTTCAAAGTTGAAAATATTGAAAATTGATGTCTGATCAGTGGACTCGACGAGTCCTATGAACTGACTCGACGAGTCGTGCATTATACAAGCCAACTCGACGAGTCCAATATCCAACTCGACGAGTTGGATCATCAGGTTGCAATTTTTTGGGTTTTTTTGGCCAGAATTGGATTAGGATCATTACCACAAACTCTTTTGACTGATAAAAATTGTTTTTTATGATAAGGTAATGATTATCCACATCCAATTCTATGATAAATGCCAAATCTTAAGATAATTACTTGATGTTGTGAAAAATGAATTATTTGTAGAATTTGATTTGAATCATTTTGCTATATGAACTGAATTAGGTCAAATTGGTAAAAGATAAAATTATATGATTATTTTACTTGTTTAAAATTTGATCTAAATGGCTTTGGAGAGTTACAAAACTTGCCATCAAGTTTTGGAATTCAAAAGGTCTTGAAGATTTACAAAACTTGCCATCAAGTTTTGGAATCCAAAAGGTTTTGAATCGTTTCAAAATTTACCCTCAAGTTTTGGAATTTAAAATTTGATTAAAAGTCTTAATTATGAAATATTAAATACTAAAAATCTTGTGTAAGGTCCTAGAAATAGGATCTTAACCAGTGATCAAGCAATCTAACAATAAAATAAGATGAGAAATGAGTAGAAGAATGAATGAATCAAAGCTTGCACACGTTTGTATTCAGAAAACGTATGGTACAACTCTGACAATGGTCGTAAATTGTATGGATCATCAACAACAACTAACAGACACATATTGAACATATATATAGGGAAATAGACCTGACCGTAAACAGGACTTGGCCGTAAACTTGTTTATGGCCGTAAACACACTCTTGGCCGTAAACACACCAAAACACTTCTATTACAAGACTCAAAGTAAAAATGACCTATACATCCAAAATCCTAGCCCAAACCATAACATGGACCCTTCAATCTCCCCCTTGGTTTGGGGCTAGCTGTGACTCAGTTCTTCTCAATTACAGGTACATCGGACCCTCCCATTTCCCCTTGCCACATCTCCTTTGAAATAATCTTGGCAACCATTGTTGTGTACTCTTTAGCAACAGGCTCGAAAATATCTTCAGCTACCTTGATCTGATGTAGGGCCAGATGATGAATATCCCACTTCCCAAATTGAAGTAGGTCTTGTTTCTCATATAGGCGAAAGGAGCCATCTTGGAACTTTATGACAGCAGACGCAGTAGTTTCATCATAGACCTAGTAATGCATGTTTGCGAGAGATCCATCACTGAAGGTCTGCAGCACTGGAATTTGTTTGACTTGATTGGTTGGCGGTCACATGACAGTCTGAAAGGGCTCATTTGTTTTTGGATCCATTACATTAGGAAATTTCTTAATGAAAGACTCAGCAGTCTTCATGCCAGAAAATCCCTTCTTTACTTGGTCCTCCAATAACAGCTTGAAATGAGTTGCCTTTGGATCTCCAGAAGGATTGGCGAATGGAGCATTTGCTAATTCTGAAAGGTCAACACTAGTCCAAGAATTGAAATCATGGAAGTCTTTGTAATACTCCACGTTTTTGCTTTTACGTCTCACTAACCACATGTTTAGCCCGTCATGAAAGCCCCATGAGACAATTCTTGTTCTGTCACCGTACCTGTGTCCAAATTTCTTCTTTTCAAGATCAGTGACGGTGATAGTGGGTTTACCTCCAGGAGCATTCTGATAAGAGGATTTCTCTAAAAGAAGTTGTTTTTTCTTGTCAGAAGCTGCTAACTTGGCACGCTTGAGTGCAACAATGCTTGGTGCTTGAGCTGATTCCTTATCGAAGCGATCGACAATCGTAGTTCTTCTTTGAGTGGGCGGGTCAACAGGGGGGGTCTTGAACTTGTTGATCAGAAGACTGGATAGCGTTAAAATGTTGAACTGAAGACTTGAATTTGTCGCCAAATTCTTCTGCCAACTTCTTCTTAAGATCAAAATAACTTGCAGTCAAGGATCCCCGATGGGTTTGCAGATCCGAAATCTGCTGAGTTTTTAGAGTTTTATCCGCTTCAAGATCTGCAACCTGAATTTTAAGTTGGGCCTTTTCAGCTTCAAGATCAGCTACCCGGATATCAAGCTCAATATTCTTCTCATTAAGCACACTGATTTCCTTTTGAAGTCCAGTTATGGTGGGATCATCCTCTTTTGAGTGGCCTTCCTCAATAAAAATTTCCTTAGCTCGGGAGGAAGGCACTGAGCTTTGTTCGTGGGCCAAATGTAGAGCAAGCCTCTTAGAGGCAACATCATGATAGGACCTAAGAGGAGATGATCCCGAAGGAACTGATGAACCACCAGCTTCATAAAAGGTTCTCGGTCCTTCATGGGATGGAGTAGGTGAAGTAGCAATAGAAGTAGATATTGGTGGAGTCGACAAGCCTTGAGATAGTTCTGGCACAAGAACACCCGGTCTAGGATCAAGTCTTCTCCTCTTCAATGAAGGCGAGGAAGTCTGATTTGTCAGTGGTTCACTCACTGTTGGCTCAATAGTAGGAGGAACATTCTCAGAGGGAGGAATCTCTGAAGATGTCTCCATAGGAGTTGAAGTTTCAGCCATTTGTTTTGAAGGAGGAGGCATAGTCTCAAGAACGTCTTCTGACTCCCTTATCTCCGTTGCTGGATGAGCAACATCATGGATAGTTTCAAAGAAAGAGTCAAGATCGTCATTTGACAAGAAGTTTGCATTGCCTCCAAGATTCAAGGGAATATCATCCATGTCAAAGCCCGAAAGATCCAAATCCTCAAAGGAATCATTTTCTACGTTCTCTGTTGCATCCTCTGATTCTCCCTTGTTGAAATCACTCTCAACATTTACAGAATGTAAATCATGCTCTTCAACTACCATCGCAACAGGAGTAGCTTCAACATCTTCATGATCGGAAACCAGAATAACATCGTCTTCAGAAAAGATATCATCTTCAGAGGTCACACGGTCAGATGAAACATGAGACTCAGATGCCTCACAAGAATCGGCAAACAAGCCAAACTTCACCAAGGGAAACTTTCCTTGAAAAGTAATTTTTCCCTTTCTGTTTTGCTTCATTAACCCGACGGTGTTCAGCCCAAGAGACTTCATGTCGAGGACTTCTCCATCTTTAGCCATATCGGGAAATTGTTCATCAATGAACACTTGAATGAACCTAGGGTACAACAAGAATTTGTTCCTAGTTTTTCCTTTGATGTTTGAAATTAGTTCTTCGAGAATAAACTTTGAGAAGTTGTAATTCAGTCCCGTAGCCAGAGCGATGATGGCACCAGTGTTTCTTAGAGAAATCTCATCTGCACCAGACTTTCTTCCGGAAATGCAGCTCACGAACACATGTGCTAAGAATCTCTATAACGGTGGCAGCAACTTCTTTATAGTTGGAGGGAAGACACCTTCATATCCCATTTTGACAAGAAATTCTTCAACTTGGGAAATCTCGATCTCATATGAGAAGGTTGATTGGTCGTCAATTTTGAGCGTACTTCTGATGAACTGTTCAGTGATGATGATTTTGCAGTTTTTGACTGAAGCCTCAAAAGAAACAACTCCATCATTTCCTTTCTTCACCTTTTTTGACCTCCAGAATTCCTTGATCAAGCCTTGATAGATGTCTGGATTAACGGTCAGGGCAGTAGACATGCAGCACTCTCGCAGTCCATGCATCATCGACTTGAATTCTCCGTGAGCAGCCGGAGGATCAGCCAAAAGGATAGCCAGGTTGTGACTATCAGCAAACTTGAGCTCTGCCATTTCAATCTGCACAAAACAAGCCAAATGAGAAAACAATATATTTAAACATTTAAAATTGATGTTTTACTCATGTTTGCAGTTCAAATTAGCTTTTCAGTGAAACACACAAAGAAAAATCTATTTTATTGACCAAAAAGGGAGTTCACGGCCGTAAACAGCCTAGCCGTAAACGCCGACAGTTGATTTTTCCTCGATTAAACCTTGAAAACATGTCGATTTGATGCAAAAATAGCATATTCCTGGCCGGAATCAGCATACCTTTGAAGCTCTCGGATCAATCTCACTATTTTTCACAAAAAAAAATAGAGAGAGAGAGAGAGAGAATCTGGAGAGTTTACGGCCAGGAGGTTGAAAATGAGAAGTAAACTAGGATTCACGGCTGAATCTTCTTTATATACTTGGTCCAAAAAAATTAATGGGCCGCAATCCACAATGATAAAGTCCAATAGCCGAAAACCTTAATAAAAATAAAACATTTTGAGCACACAAATAGAATAAAAAAAATTAAAGTAGAATAAAAAATAAAAATAATTTCTAAAACTAATCTTAAAAAAAATTATCAAACATTTTTTCAAAATAAAAAATAAAATAAAATTCTCTCAAAATTTAATGAGAAATAAAACTTATTTCACCTTAACTAATACTAAAAATATTTTTGAGACACTGGGATCAATGTTATTAGACAGCCTTACTCCGCTTATTGGTCTTTGTACCTTCATGTCTATGTCTGGTCGATCGCCGGTATTGTGGTCCACTTAAACACGAAAAGTTGTAACAAATTTAGGATATACTATAAATGACAAGACATTAGATCCTATGAACTTAGATAATTTTCCTAAAAGACCATTCAGCTGACGACGACCAAGAATATTGTTGTCCACCTAAATTGAGCAGCGAGATCTACAGACAATCTATAAAATGTTCAATTTTAATTGCGTTAGAACGCGTTTCCCATTTCCTGATATACCCCAGTAATCAAGTTCTTCCAGAATACTCCTTACATCAGATGAGCAGACAATTATTAAGGAAGAAGTTAGATTTAGAATGCATATGCTATACACTCAGGTCGGATCTCTTCCAATCATGCAAAGAGTGAAACATATGACTAACTAGAGTTTAGAGGGATTAAGAAGTAGAAGGTTGCATATGCTGTGTACCAGGTCGGATTGTTAATCACGCAAAGGAGACAGCATATGGCTAACAGGTAGAAAGAATTGCATAGATAGAAGATGCAGAGAAATAGAATTGCATATGTTGTAGTCCAGGTCGGATGTATTTCAATCACGCAGAGGAGACAACATATAACTAATAGAAAGAAATAAAGAAAATAACTTTCTACAGACCTAATTTATCGGAATTCCCCAGTTTCCCCGTCAACATCGGAATTAAGGACAGAGTCTGCACATCGAGGAAAAGTTAATCCACAATTCTAGATACAGATCATTTAATGTATCCGCAGATTTTCATGTATATCTCTCTGCTCAACCAACCCAGGCATCGTCTTGTCAGGCCAAATGGAACTATCTAGGTCAAGATTTGTCAGGTCGCTAGATTCCTTAAGTTCATCTAATCCTAGTCAAGTCCATTTTAAAACTTTCAAGCCTACCGGCACATCGAACACAGAACTTAGACAATTCGACTTTGGCACCTTACACGGATTCAGATTGTCTGTTATCACATGATTATATCACTTCCCAATACATCACCTACAAACAAAATTTGTTAGCAACATATTTGTCATTTTCTGATTTTTAATGTTTTTGGATTATTTTCTGAAAACAATAAAACAGAAATAACACTATTTTTGGATTTTCTTAATTTTCTAATTTTTGTTTGGGTTTTTGTTTATTTCTCCCCCTAAATTTGTGCATGGGTGAGAATGAAATTAAAATGCACAAATTTAAACTAACCTAAAGCAAAAATTAGTCCTCAAAACGTAGCATTTTCAAAAAGCTCACAAGCACATCAAATCGAGCTTTGTTAAACGGCTTTGTTCTTTTGTTGTAGACCATGTACGCAGTACGAGCAGCATACCCCACAAAATAGCAGTCATCAACTTTGGCATTAAACTTCGGGTTGGACTCCAGGTGAAGAAGGGTACAAGGGCAGCCAAATACGCGAAAATGGCTGACAGATGGCTTGTGAACGTATAGAATTTTGTATGGAGTCTTCATCTGGGCTTTGTTGATCAAAACAAGATTCTGAACATAGCAAGCAGTGTTGATCGCCTCAGCCCAAAAGAAAACTGGTAACTTTGAATCACACAGCATCGTCCTTCAGCGTCTTGCAGCGTTCGATTTCTCCGTTCAGCAACACCGTTTTGCTGAGGCGTGCGAACTGAAATGTATTGACGCACAATTCCCTTTTCTGCACAAAAGTGATCAAGAACTGCATTCTTGAATTCTGTTCCATTATCAGTTTAAAGTGCCTTCACCCGGTTATTTGTTTGGTTCTCAATCATTACGATGAATTTCTTGATCAGATCAGATACCCCAGCTTTGTTTTTTAAGAAGAAGACCCACGAGAAACGCGAGAAGTCATCAATCACAACTAGATAGTATGAATTTCTATTGATGCTTAGGATTTTGACCGGACCAAATAAATCCATGTGCAATAATTGGAGCACATGGCTGATTGAGTTGATCTGTTTTGGCAGGTGTGGTTTCCTGTGATGCTTTCCTTGGGCACATGACACACACTTTTCAAATGTTATGAAGTCTCTGACAGGCAGGCCACGCACCATTTCGTTTTTAGCAAGACGATTCAGATTCTTAGCGTTAGCATGACCGAGTCGTCGGTGCCACATCATAACATTTTGTTCTAAGACTTTTGAAAAGAGGCAGGTGACTTTCTCAGGAATGTTGCTATTCAAGTCGATGATGTGAGCATTTCCATCCTGCTTTGATTTAACAAGAATCCACTCATCCGGGATGACAATGCCTGGCTTTAAGATCAGACACTCTTTATCAGTAAAATGCGTTGAATAACCCTTGTCGCAAATCTGAGAGACGCTTAACAACCTGTGCTTTAACTCGGGAGCATAGTTGACGTTCTCGAAACTCGGCACTCCGTTTGTTACAGTTCCTCTCTGCGTGATTTCTCCGCCTTCACCACCCGCAAAGGAAACGAATCCCCCATTAAAAGTTTGAATGTCGCTCAATTGGGAGATGTCTCCTGTCATATGCCAGGAGCAGCCGCTGTCGACATACCATGGTCTGAGGACATTCCTCCGCAACTGTCCCTGCAAAATGAGCGGGATCATTTAGATTTGGGGACCCAGGTCATTACAACTCTGGGTTGACCCTTAACATTCGCTGATTTATCTTTTAATCCTTTTGATTTTGAATCATCATGTAAAACATTTTCAGAGGATGATGATGATTGGTTGGAAGATAATTTGGGCACCCACTGGCATTTAGGTTTCTTAACACTCACGGGTGATTTTGAAACAATTTTCTTTTCAGTTTGCTTTGGGCATTTGGATTTTCTACCAGAAGAGGTTGAAGATCCAGATTCCCTTTTTGACGAAACCGACCTTGGCTTAGCCAAGCTCGATTTTGGCAAACTGTTTGTGCTTTGTTGTTGAAAACCTGTTTGTTCTTTTGAAAAACTGCCATTTTCTTCTTTTGATTAGTCTTCCAATAATCATCTCGAGGACAAGATCTCGAGGACTTTCTAGTTAAAGACCTTCCTCGAGACTCGTTCTTTCCTCTTTGAGACGAAAAATGCACAAATGCCCTATTAGGACAATTCCTAGCGATGTGACCGGCAGTACCACAGTTAAAACAAATCTGCTTATTATTATTGTAACTGGTACTGCCTTTGTCTGATTTGCTTTCTTTACTGACACTCTTACTTTTTCCAGAAGAACATGTGCAAGAATCAAATTGTGTGATAGGTGGGGGTGAATCCGGTTGTGTGATTGGTGAAGTGGATGTGCTTGAAACAGGAACATCAAATTCAGAATTTTTTTAATACCAAAGACCCAATTTTGGGGTGCCTTTGAGGTACCGAAAGATTCTTTTGACAGCAATAAGATGTGAAAGTTTAGGATTCGCCTGATAACGTGCGCATTGACAAACTGCAAACATGATGTCTGGTCGGCTTGCAGTTAGATACATCAACGAACCGATCATTGATCTGTAATGAGTTTGATCTACGGATTCGCCATCAGTATCTGGAGTCAGCAGGGGTCTTTTGGCTATTGGCGTCAAGGCAGGTTTTGCGTCTTGAAACCCGAACTTCTCAAGTATATCGACCACATATTTTACTTGATGGATCAGGATTCCGGTTGATCTTTGTTGGACCTGAAGCCCCAAAAACATGGTCATTTCACCTAACGAGCTCATCTCGAACCGCTTTTTCATCACTCCTTCGAACTCTTTGCAAAGCGGTGGATTTGTAGACCCGAAGATAATGTCGTCAACATAGATCTGGACTAGAATCTGATCATTACCCACATGCTTTATGAACAAAGTTTGATCGATAGTGTCGCGAGAATATCCATGTTCGAGCAAGTTCTTTCTGAGAGTTGCATACCACGCTCGAGGAGCTTGATGTAACCCATACAACGCCTTGTCCAACTTGTAGACATGATTGGGAAGCTTCGAGTTAACAAACCCAGGGGGTTGATAACCGTAGATTTCTTCCTTCACTTTGCCATACAAGAAGGCTGTCTTGACATCCATCTGATAAACAGTGAAGTTCATGTAGGAAGCATATGCAAGGAAGATACGGATAGCCTCCAAGCGAGCCACCGGAGCATAAACCTCAGTGTAGTCAAGACCCTCAATCTGTCTAAACCCACGAACCACCAATCTCGCCTTATTGCGCACTATGACTCCGGAATCATCTTGCTTATTGCGGTATACCCAGCGAGTGTTAAGAGACTTTTTGCCTTTAGGAAGTTCAACCAGTGTCCAAACTCCGAGCTTTTCAAATTGATTTAACTCTTCGTGCATAACATCTACCCAGCTGGGCTCATTCAAATCCATTTCAACGTTCTTTGGCTCTATTTGAGAGATAAAGCAAGAATAGAGACATGTATTAACATCTCCATTCTGGCTTCTTGTTTTAACACCATCACCTAGCTGGCCAATAACAATATCGATCGAATGATCGCGTTGAATGCGTGAAGGTATCTCCTGGCTGATTTTATTTGCCGAAGGATCCATATCAGACGAACCTATCTCATTAGTATGATCTGCCACAAATTCATTTGCAATTTGCTCAGGAAAGAGAAGTTCCATAAAAGTTTGAGTAACAGCGGAAGCATCTCTTGACATGAACTCTCTTTCATCAGGAGTAAGAGGAGTGGCATTAGCATCAGGAGAATGTTGTTGGCTTGGAGATTCTGGACTAGTAATTGGAACAGATGACTCCACCGAAGGAATCGCAGAAGAAACTATCGGCGGTCTATAAACAACGTCTTCGTCTTCATCTTCAGGTACAATCTTCGAACCAGAAGTAGAACCAGATAAACTATCGGAACACATATTGAACGATTTGAACAAAGATGTGTAATCAAACAGCCAATCAGGACCCACTCTAGCATCTATTTCATTCTCCTCCAGCCAGCGCACATCAAAGGATTCTACAAATTGCTCTGATACCAATTGTAAGGTCCTAGAAATAGGATCTTAACCAGTGATCAAGCAATCTAACAATCAAATAAGATGAGAAATGAGTAGAAGAAGAATGAATCAAAGCTTGCACACGTTTGTATTCAGAAAACGTCTGGTACAACTCTGATAATGGCCGTAAACTGTATGGATCATCAACTTCAGGAACATCAGAATTATAAAACAAATCATCAAATATGTCAAAAAAAAATTGGATTCAACATGATCCGATGCAGAAGCATCACAAGAAGTATCATTGATTTTAACATTAGAAACAAAAGAGTCATTTTTTGAAACAAAAACATCAGGTTCAGAAACATTTTTATTTTGAGAAACACATCCTTCAACTTCTTGCTTTGAGTGACTTGAAGATTGATCTGCATGGGAAGTGGAAACATTAGTACTTTCGACATTAATACTACCTCCTGACACAAATAAATATTTAAGAAATGGCTCTCTATCCATTTCATCTTTTGACAAAGGGACATTAGTATCGGTATGATTAAAAGGAGGAGGCACTTTATCATATCCTAAACCCTTTGAATGATTATTTTTGAATTGCAAATTAGTTTCTATCATGGATGCAACTACTTCACTTGACACATCAAATTTTCTAAAAGTAAAATCTGCATTTTCAAATTTTTTTTTCAATGTATCAAGCTCAGCAGTTACCTCAGCAAGTTGTTCAGTTACATATCTATAATGTGCACTCTTAGTACTATACTCTTCCTGAAGTTTTCTAAAGTCTTTGGTTTTTGCTTCTAATTCAGCCTTCAGGGGTTTCTGTCCTTTTCTAAGTTGATACCCTTCATATCTCAAGTCCTCGTTCTCTCTACGTAATAATTCTATAAGCTCAAGAAGATTTTTAACTTTATCAATACATGTTTGAGAACAAGAAGACTGACTTACCTCATTCTTTTTAGGTTCTGTAGTAGAAGATACCATGAAAGAAAACTGCAACTCCATCATCTCTTCTTCAAGATCAACTTCAGCTTCTTCCACAGGAGTATCATTAATTTGAGCCAAGTGAGCATTTTCAGGTCCTGAAATATTCAGTGCCTGAATCTGGTCCTCCCAGTCAAAGGACTGAGCAACCACTGCTAGATTAGCAGTCTCAGTGTTGACAGCAACATCTCCGCGATCATTTCCCACTGGAACCATTGTTCGATCACTACTTACTCTTCTGTCTGGTTTGGGACACTCACGAGCAAAATGACCTGGCTCGTGACAGTTGTAGCAACGCAACTTTCCCTTGTTAAACCCTACTTTCTTATCCGCATTCATTCCCCAGTTATTCTTTCCTGTCTTCTTAGCAAATTGCTTTGCCCTGAACACTGCCATAGCTATCTGCCAAGTAATGTCCATTTCTTCCACATCCTCTGGATGAATTTGATTCAGGTCAGCAAATGAGAGTTGAGGTGGAAGCTCTCCAGCTACAAAAACATTATAGCAATTTACAAGTCCAGTGGCAAGAGCTAAGTTTTCATCGTTTTCTTTGGAATGGGGAGCAGGAACCATAACTGGTGCATTTGAGGAGGAAACAACTTGAGGGACAACAAAAGACTGACTTTGTGGATGAGAAACAGATGTTGAGGCAACAAATGGTGCAACAGATAGGGTAATAAAGGTTTGATTCTGAGGTTGTTGAACAACAAAAGCTTGACTTGGAGAGGAGGTAAAGGATGAAAAGGCGTTGTTCGAAGAAATCCCAAGATTTGCAGTCGAGTAGGAATTCACATGATTAATCTCTCGTTGATTGTCATCAAGATCACATGCTTTGATGATTGCCATTGTTTCAGCAAGACTAAGAAGATTGAGATCTTTTGTCTTCTTGATATCAGCTACATTCATATCCCACGACTTCGGAAGTTAATTCAGCAACTTTTTGTTTATCTCAATTTAGTCAAGTAAATCCCAGTTGTGCTCATCTCAGTAGTAAGAGCAGTAAATCGCTGCAACTGAGCTTCCAGGGTTTCTCCAACGATATAATTGAACATGTTGAATTTTTTTCTTAACATATCCTGACGACTTTCCGTCATATCTTCATTTCCCTCGTAGACATCAATCAAATCTTCCCACAGTATTGTGGCTGAAGTATATTCTCTGAAGCCTTGAGCAATATCGGGTGATAAAGCCATAGTCAAAGTAGGCCAGTGCTCTTTCTTGTTCTTCAACCTTTTCGAAATCCACATCAATGTAATCAACGTATAACTTGTCAATTACTTGTCCAGTTGGAAGATTCGTAGTGATTCTGACTGGTCCTTGGAGAATGCTTCTCCAAACCTTGAAATCTTTCATTTTGATGTATTTCTCGATTCTGTATTTCCATTCTGGGAACCCTTTTGCAGATAACAATCGGGGAATGCGAGTGGTTGTTCCCATGATGGAATCCAATTCATGATGAAGTACTTGACCTTGAGAATCCATTTTTTTAATTTTTTTTAATTGAAAATGACTTGAAAAAATAAACTAAAATGCCAAAAAGGTAGTTTGCAGTCACACGATTACGGCCATAAACAAGAGTTTACGGTTAACGTTCACGGTTGAGTTTACGGTTGAAAGGAGTTTACGGTTGAGGATAGTTTACGGTCTAGGGGAGTTTACGGTTGAGGATAGTTTACGGTCTAGGAGAGTTTACGGTTAAGGGAGATTGTCTGTTTATGGTCAATGAAGATTGCCTGTTTACGGTCAATGAAGATTGCCTGTTTACGGTCAATGAATATTGCCTATTTACGGTCGTGAATGGGAGTTTACGGCCGTAAACACTTGACCGTAAATGCCCAGAACTTGATGAAAATGTGAATTGTAAGCAGACCTGATCCCCTAATGTCACGAAAACACCAAATGCAGTCTCGAAGAATGAAAGATGTTTTGACACCGGACTTTCTCTAATACCAATTGTAAGGTCCTAGAAACAGGATCTTAACCAGTGATCAAGCAATCTAACAATCAAATAAGATGAAAAATGAGTAGAAGAAGAATGAATCAAAGCTTGCACACATTTTTATTCAGAAAACGTCTGGTACAACTGTGACAATGGTCGTAAACTGTATGAATCATCAACAACAACTAACAGACACAAACTGAACATGTATATAGGGAAATAGACCTGACCGTAAACAGGACTTGGCCGTAAACAGGTTTACGGCCGTAAACTTGTTTACGGCCGTAAACACACTCTTGGCCGTAAACACACCAAAACACTTCTATTACAAGACTCAAAGTACAAATGACCTATACATCCAAAAGCCTAGCCCAAACATAACATGGACCCTTCATCTTGGTTTCCATAACCTAAATTAAGAATTAATTAAAATGTTTTAATTATGGCTTTGTTGATAATTAATTAAAAGATTAATTAAAAGAGTATTAATAAACCCATAATAGAATGGTTTAAAGTTTAATTAAATTAAAAGTCTAATTTATTAATAGATTAAACCACTTAGTATTTTAAAAGTTTAAAATACACCCTTATACTATATAAAATTAAAAGTCTAATATTATATATATATATATATATATATATATATATATATATATATATATATATATATATATATATGTATGTATAAGTTAAAAGTCAGTTTTGCCGTTAGTAGGCCTCATTCAAGAAGCTGGTCGATAAGGGGGGGGGGGGGGTATAAGGAAATTGCCTATAAAATGGCGATTGAATGAGTGTCCACTCTCACCCACCGCTTCCTTGACTAATGGAGGGTCGTTAGCTGAATGGGTAAGATAGGACACAAACTTTCATTAATAAGTATAATGAAATACAAGTAACTAAATGTTTTATAAATTCCCAAATCTTAGTTACTTAGGAAAAATGTGAATTTGGTGCTAATCCATGAAATTGCACATTGCACCTTATTGGTCGTTAGTGGAACGTGTGTGGTTAACCGGCACACTAATCTGGGACTAAAGTAGGATGGCAATGGGTAGCTCGGAGATTATCATAAATCAATGGAGCGCGCGTGGTTAACCGGCACATTGATTTGGTGATAAATGTCTTCGAGAGTACCAAGCTAATTTGCATGGTTATTCATACCTTGTTTGTGATCCTCGGTATCCCAGTCACAAACTTGAAGGGCATAATTGAGATTAAACATCCCAGTCAATTCATTTAAAACCTAATATTCACTTTCTTTTTTCATGGTGGAAATTGGTAAATCGTCATTTACCTACCTTCAAATATTTTGCAATTGGATTACGGCATCCCTCTTCCGAATTATGTAATATTGTGTTGGGTCCTAGCCTTAATATTTCATTTGGGTGTTATATTAAGGACTTAAATCAATTAACTTGAATTTCTCCCTTGTGGATGTCTAATTCTGACAACTATGGTCTTCCTGAATCTTTTGAAAATAGCTTCCTTCATGAAGATGATGTTCCACGATTCGATCATGAAAATGGAAATCATTCTTCACTTCCTCCACCTCCTCCAATTATTCTCCGTGACCCACATGTTCGTCGACTTGAAAAGTTCAAGATCACTCAAGCCCTATTGGCAAGCAAACATGAAGATGGAAAGTCTGTATGTGCTCACGTCTTGGACATAAAGCTGCATATTGACAGGCTGGGAATGTTGGGTGTCGTCTTCCCAAGTAAGCTGGCTGTTGACTTGGTTCTTCATTCACTTCCTAAGTCATATAGTGAGTTTGTTGAAGACTACTATGTGACAGACCACGACGTGACCCTTATCGATCTTACTTATTTGGTTATTGTTGCTGAATCAGCAATGATTTGGCACACTGGTAAATCAAACTTGATTGGAAGATATACTTCCCAAACTTCCATGGACATTGACAATGGCGACATTTCAAGTCCAGAAAAGATTTCTCTTCCCAATGGAAAGAGATTGGCCAAGGTCAAACCGTTTGACCAAATGGTAAAGAGAAAGGCTAAGTCTGTGACTGTCTCGTGTACCATTCCGACAGAGTCTGTTTCTATTTCCAAGAGAAGGGGCATTGGTTGCGAAGCTGTCTCGACTACCTGAGAGATCTAAGAGATGGTAAAATCAAATTGTATGGTTCTACTTCAGGTAAGTTCACTATTTAACTCTATTAAGTTCCTACTTATAGATTCTTAATACATGATGTGATAAGATTGCATTTTGATGTTTTATAGGATCAAAGAAGAGAAAAGAAGATTGAAAGAAGAGTAAGTTGATTCTGATCGCGAAGAGATGGATATCGATCACATGGTTCGATGACCAAATTTTTTGACCTGCTGCTTAGGAGTTATGATAGATTGCTTAGGAATAGATACCAACATAGTTTTCATTTGTATTTGCATCGTAAGGACAAGTTTTTCCGCACGTTTATAAATAAATAAATTTTTATTTTATTTTATATTTCCTTGTAATGGCATTTGTGAAAATTGTTGTTTATATGTTTCTATTAATAGCAATATTGAAAATGGTTTGATTCGTAGTTATATCAATTGTGGTAGTGTCGTAATTTTCTAAGTAAGGAAAGATTCTCATCGCCCAAGTTTCAATTGGATAGAAACCTGGAATCATATGATGTATGAAAATCTTGGTACTTGGGAAATTAAGACTAATTCCTTGTTTACATATGTATGTAAGTCAAGTGAAAGATGAAATGATCTAGTACACATTGATGTGTACTGGTCAGGTCCACCACAAAGGATGATAAAGTATATTCGTCATGATTTACTAAAAGTTCAGTAAATATGGTTATGCTTAAAAGTTTAAGTGTAATTCTAATACCTTGAAAAGTTTCAATGTATAGTAGAACGAATAAGAAGAATCAATTAGGCAGAAATATAAATGTTTCTCCAATCTGAAAGGAAAGGAAAGAACTTTAGTATCGTGTTTTATGATCATCCTAATGATTATGGAGCCATATCTCAATTGATCCTCTAAGGACACCTTAGTGCACTTGCATGACTAAGAAGAGGAATCAAGAATTGTTGAAATGGTTAAATCAAAAAGGTGAGTCATACTTCGTTCCAAAATCGAGTCTTAGAGTCATACTCCAAGATTGTGCCTTGAGTGACATAATCTTAAGTAGGTTTATAACACATCATGAAATGTGAAAGTTGTCTTACCCGTGCACATTTGAAATTGGTAGTTGAGACGTTTTGGATATAACAAAGATCAACCAAGACCAATTATATGAAGTGTTTATCTTGATAAAAACCCGCAATAACTCTTGAATATTTGTTTGTCAAGAAATGTTCCTTGACAAAGAATCTTATGCCAAGAGGTCAGTGGGAGTCTTAATTGTCTTGAATAGTTTAAGGAACTAATCAAGAATAAACCTTTAGTTATCACTAGCACACGACTTGAGGTTTATAACCTATTTTGTTGACATATTCTTGTTATCGTGCCTATTCTAGTTAGTTTGACTATGCATGTGAGTTCTATGAGTTCTTATTTGAATGCATAAGGCAAAGCACCTTGATCAATGGAAAGTACATTGATTTGTATAGTTGAGCTGCTCAACAACATGGAAGCAATGGTAAGACCCTTGTGCTACTAGATGGCAGGATATTAAGATTGAACTAGATCAGTCCATATGAGTTTGGATTTGTCACGAACCTTGTCTTGTGATTATGGTTATGACAAATTCACATCGATAGGAACACATACACCATTAAAATCTAAGTGGCAAAGGTTTATCTCCGCTTCATGAAAATGATTGTGAGGAAACGCTTTCACTAAGTAGATTTCAAAGAATTGGCAGTTGTGTTAATTGCGTTCTCAAATTCGAGTATGATTACGGCATCCCTCTTCATAGTTCGAATTGTGAGAAATGGAAAATAGTCTGAACATTCAGAACTTACTGCTGTGAATTCTGAAATAGTTTAGACACACATATGAGTTGTCTAAAGAAAGGTGTATGAGTTTGAGAAACCTAGATAAAGTCTTATCGAAGCATTTATATCAGAAATCTGAACTTTGGTAAGAAAGTCAATATGTATTGATTTCTAGAAGTCCAGCTGATCTTTGGATACATGTCAAAGCTAGTGGGAGCATAAGTGTGATGCTAGTAAGAAGTAATTATTGTGCTAGTGGGAGCACAATTATTACCTTAAGTGTTGCAAGTTAGCAATACTAATTCTAGGAAACAAAGGTTACAAATTTGCAAAGTTGTAGAGTTTGAAAAGTTGCTTTGCTATAATTAAGGGAGAGGAACTTATACTTTATTTCAAATATAAAAGATTAGATTTAAATATTAATGGAACTTAGTCATGGAAATATATATGAATGTTATGTTGAAATGCTTCAACCTTGGAGATTCTATATATGGAAATATTGTAGTGAGAGACTGGTAAAGTATCATATCTTTATGTAAGACATTTAAATTGTATCCCATAAGCCTCAGGTATAGTATCGATTGCATATGCTATAATATTCACTTGTTTTAATTTTCCAAATGCCTAGCGCATTAATTGGGAAAAAGGACTAGAACCAGATATGACTAAAGTAGTTAAAAAACTATCAAGGACAATCTAAGGTTCGCTGAGGATTGGTCGCTTGTGGACAGTTGGAAGTATAGTAATGGATCGACCATACTGACATTACTATGAATAGATAGGATTCTATTTAGAATGGATAATCATATGGAAATTATGGAAATGTTTCCATAATGGGAGTTGGATATTAAGAATCTATGTGTAGGTTAGAAACTTTTGTGCAAGAAGGATGTTCAAAGGAATGTACTTTGAATATGGGACCTCATTTCCATAGTGGCAAGAATTTCATATTCTTAAACTTATGAGTTGGAATTGTGAAATGAGCGACATTGGAAATGTTTTCAATTAATATATTTCACAGAGAACGGACTATAAGTAAACAGTGTGCATGCTTGGAGCATGGGAAAACTAATGTTTTAATTCAAGTATTAAGTTGATTAGTCGAAACATTATACAATGAATAATGTGTAATCCATATGGTGATTAAATAATAAAATTTTATTTATATTCAAAAGTTTTAAATCCATATTGGATTCGATTATTCTTGTGTTTCACTTCGCATGTTTTACTTCCCGAATAACTAGGTTATTCAAACATCCACAGTCAATCATACTTTGGAAGTAAGTAATGAGGTAAGACTGTCATGAATCCGTCTGTAGATTGTCTAAGTGTTTAGACATAGCACAAGTTTGCTTCAGTGTTCATGAGTACTCCTGTAATATGATTTGAGTATTGGATAAAACCCACGCTCACATGAATCACTTCATGGATTTTATCACAAGTGATTGTGAGATGATAATATCTTATATTCTTGAAACGGAGACATATGAGTTGTAGTTTACAAGTCGGTTGCACATTGATGATGCGTAAACGCACCAGTAAATTGGTGTTATAAAATGTATCATTATGTGTGATTTGATGAGTAAATTAAGCAAGCATATGATTCAAAGTTTATCCGTTCCTTTTACCCTGAGAGGGATAAAAGCGATATGTGTGGGCCCCTCGATGATTTAGTGATGACACCCTAAGCGCTTGGCCAAGCCTGGACTGATTTGATTTGTTCAATTAGTCAGTCATCATAAATCGGAAATCGGGAAACAACACATGGACAGAGAGAATGATTATAATCCATGTCTCAATCCGTACGATATCTTGTAGAATGGAGGAATATTTGATCCCTTATCTAAAGGACGCGTTATTGATCAGAGTTGACAACGGCTTTTGAGAGCTACGATTGCTAATTGGATTCTGAAGTCGTACTTGCAATAATAGTTATTAGACTTATCCAAGTGGGAGACTGTTGGATTAGGTGTCTAAGCCCATAACTATACTTGGTATGTACTTGACCCGATAGTAGCATGGTCCTTATGGGTTGCCTTCACCGTAGCAATTTGATAGGATGGATATTTGAGAAAGAGGTTATTTGTGATTTATTAATATATTATAAGAATAATATATTAGTTGAGAAATCATATTATTTAATTGGTATTGGTCAAGAATTAATTTGGAATTAATTTAGTGATAAAAAAAGACTGATTAAATTAACGGAGACTGATTAAGTAAATCAGTAATACATTTAGTCTGGGCTAATGATCCATGTTGATTAGGATGGACTAATTTTATGTGGGAGTCCATGAAGAGTTAGTCCAAAGGGCTTATCATATGGATTATTACACTAATGGACCAAGGAAGTGAATTAGGGTTTATAAGTGAAACCCTAGGAATTCCACACTATAAACGTAACCCCTAGCATCACAAAAAAATGCCCTAAGAGTTCCAAGAAGAACCCTAGCCGTTTTTGTGTGCCTCCTGGCCTCTCTTTCATTATCCTCCATTTGCTTATGGTGTTTGTGACACGTTAGAGGCATCACACTTGAGGTGTTAAGCTCTTGAAAGGCCAAGTTCTACAAGCTACATAAAAAAGGTATTCATCTAACTAGTTTTTATGTTGTATATCTCCAATTGCATGCTAGCTAGGGTATATGCTTTGGATAATATGAAATTACATGTATAATTAGAGAAAACTTAGATCCAAGGCATTAGGGTTGTATGTGCACCATAGGAGTGTTATAGTACTTAAAACCCATCAACAAGTTGGTATTTGAGCCTTGGTTTGAGGGATTTAGGCACACTCTCGGGTGTGAGTAAACTCAAACTGAGGAGTTGGTAATCTTTTAAAAGAAAAACATTTCTAAAATGACTTTTTTAAAGAAAAAAGGGGTGTGATGTGTGCAATCATCCGAGCTCAAGTAAGTGATTCCTAGAATACCCATACATGTTTATATGTTATATTATATGAATGTTTGCATGCTAGGATAAGGCTAAATATACTTTCAGGAATTGCATGATAGATTGGCCTGATATGTAATGTCTTGTAGCCTAGGAAGCATTAGATGCTATGCTAGATTGGCAATATGTATTGGTAACAGTAATTGCTAAGTGTATGCTTTAAAAATTTTACACGATTAGGATCATATGGCCCTATAATGACTGATTTGGCCTTATTTAATGTTCCTTGTTTAGTTGTGGTCTTAGGGTAGAGTCTTTTATTCGACATTCTATTTGAACCTGTATTGTGTATAATTTTCATGCATAAGGCAACCGGTAGTGAGATTGGAAGTTCCTAGCATAGATAGTAGTAAGTGAGCTTGGGATGTCCTTTGTTGTTCTTTGGCTTGCAGCGTTACTGCATGAATGTGGCTTGCTTTGTTCTTTGTGGAACTCTTAGTGATGTAAGTTAAATATTAAGTGAATATGTCAAGTCACATGTTGCAAAGGTTAAATGTATCAGAGTGGCGGATTTGGCTCTATTACGCAGCTCAGGTTTGAGTCTAACCGTTGTAGGGTTGAGTTTGTTACTCGAAGGATTATCTAAGCTTTGTGACATGTGAGTGTATTCATGAATTAGTTAATTGACATTATTGAGAGTTCTTCAGCAGTTGATGGCAGGGTGAGGTCAGGACCTAGGAGAGCCTAGGAAGTGTGTTAGTGGGCTTGGTTGTGCTATTTAGAAGGTACTTGGAGTACCAAATTGAGTAGTCACTTAGAGGACCTGAAACGATCCTTGAGGAAAGTATGGATAGGTGTGGAAGGTAGTATCGGGCCCGTAATTCTGAAAGCACAAGATTCGTGCTCAAATCGAGTAAATTTTCAGGGATTCTAAGGAGGTGATTGAGGGTAGATTGTATGGTTTGGCACCATGGTTCATTACAATGTGTTTCCATTTTATTCGGTTTATCGGTTATGGTTGATCAGGCTGAGGATGGGTCTGGTGGTTGTTTGGGCCTCAGTGGCAATGTAAGTTTGGGATTGAATGGTGCATACCTAGGTGAGTTAGTTGATTTCAAGGTCTCGAGGGCCTTACTCGAGGTAGTTCTAGTTGAGTCGTAGGACTCAAGAAGGAAGCGATTGTGAGCCAAAGGCCGAGTGATTGACAGACAGATTGGGATGTCACTATCTTCGATAGGAGCTATGTTCTTCCAGCTTTCCGTATTTGGAGGAGAGAGAGAGAAGACATGAGATTTTCAGAGGTGGGATGTAGACCCAACATGGGGATAGATGGCTGTGGTGTTTTAGTGGCAAGTATGGCAGTGTGGGAATGCACAAGAGGATTCTTGTGGTATGGTTGCCTTGAGACGAGATCAAGGGTCTGCTTCCTTTAAATTTGGTTAGTTTTGATGTTAATTTATTGTTCCAGGTGATCAAGGAAGGTGAATTGGAAGCGATTACTTTTGTTGTCTCTGATGTATCTCGACTATGAGAACGTTGCCCCTTGTATTTATGAATGATCCTCGTGATGAATTGATGGTTGGGTATTTTCAGGCGGGGAGTGTGGTAGTCCATTTGTCTGTAAATAGGAAGTTGGTGTTATGAATGGACTCTCAGAATTATTGTTTGTGCATCTGCATGGGATTCTGATGTTAGAGGCGGATATGATTGGGAGGTTTTCGAGGTCTCCATCTGAGATTCGGAATAACTTTGAGTTTTCTTGGTCTTTATCTGGAAGACCAACTTATGTTGTGTTATATATTCTAAAGATTCGGGGATGCTACGTATCTGGTTCAACCGGTTTGAGATGTGGTTTGTCTGCAACGTCATTTAGTGGTAGTTCGAACCCTAAGTGGGGGGAGAACTTGCTATTTTGCTTGAAGGATCATCATTATGTTCGATTTTATGATTTCAGAAGAATGGGTCTTAGGGATTTAATGCGAAACTTTGTTTTAGGATATGGTCAGGATGGAGGTGTAGATCAAGTTATCATCAAATGTATGTGTTCAGGAGTGCAAGAGTCATCTTCTCGGCAAGAAGATGTTGGATAAGGAGCTTGTTATAGCAAGTGGTTCCTTTCGGAATGTCGTTGAATAGATCAAGAGGCATTTGGGACACTTAGGTTGAGCATCGAGGGCTGAGGGATTCCTCAACTCGTTGTATAGATTGATATCCATGTTCTAGGGTGGGTAGTTATTGATCGGTAAATCACCTTTAGAGTTTGGTATGTTTAGTTTCACTTGGGTTTTGTTCAGTAGTGTATTGGGTCATTGGTATAGTTGTCAATGCATTCTCGATCATTGGTCATTTCGTTCATCATCAAAAGTGGAGGTTCTTCGAAAGTTTCAAGTTGTGTTAGTTGAAGTTCAATGGATGCGTCAACAAAATGTCAAGTTTCATATGTTTTTAATTTTCTTTGGTTGTTGAGTATGTTTACCCTCAATTGTGGTGTGGAATTTTGGTTCATAGCAGACTCAATTTTGGCAGTTGTCCTTGGTTATTGGAAGATCGGATGTTGGGACACCGTTGTTTAGCTTTCCATGTGTGACTTTGATCTACGTAGAATCTAATTTTGGCATGTGGTGTTGGTAGGATTTGTAGTGGGATTGATACAACTAAAGTTTTGGTAGCATTCCTAGATCACCTTAGAAATTTTCCCAATCTATTGCGTATAGGTGGGATCTATTCAGATTCAATCGAGGTGGGGGGTCTTGTATCGGTCGTTCATGAGGATGTTCATGTTTACGGTTGAGGTTCGTCATTTCGTTAAATCTGTTGGTACCTCACCCTTTGGGTAAGGTTGTGAGGATGAGAGAATGCAGTAGATCCAGGGTTGGTTATGTGTCTTCCCTTGGGGGTGTGCATTGTGGTAGTGCCTCGATTATGGTTATGAGGGGTACAAGTGGACTGAGTAAGATAACATGAGACCGCTTTTGGGTTATGTTTTGGGTTATAGCCTTCAAATTGGAACAAGAGTATGACCATATATAGCCTTCGAATTGGAACAAAAGTATGACCGTCTATCTCATTCTCTGGTTGTGTGCGACCATGTTTTCACCTCGTTTTACTTTGGTATCAGCTCATGATGTGAAAGGAATTGTTCGTGATAGAAGGTATGACCCATGTTGTGTTCAGTTAGTATTGAGAGAGATGTTGATTGGGTTCCTGCAAGTCGGTGGACTGATGGTTGGGTATCTTCAGGCCCATGTGGCGCTGGTCGTGATTCTTCATGCCATTGTTGGGATGACAGAAAGACCGGCATAGTACCATGAGCTTATCATTTAATGGTTAGCAAGTGTCACGATGTATTGTGAACCAGTGGTTGTATGATTCATATGGGTGGGACCCAGTAGTCTTTTTATTGAGACTCTTAGGTCTCATATCTTAGTTTTCTTGGCATATTTGGGTGTTAGTGCTTGATGGGAGTCGGGAGACTTAGTGACCAGCTGGTTTGGATCATATGGGAAGTTGGGAGTAATAGTTGTGCATCAAAAGTCTCTTGTGGACTGATTATCAGGAGTTTGGATACCAATGTTGAGTATCGGTTATGGAATCTCGATTGATGAAGTTCATTGTCTCGAATGATTTTTCAGGTGGAGGTACAGATGAGCTGATAAGGGGTTTCGATGCTATTGGATTAGTGTCTAAGTCCATAACTATATTTGGTATGTACTTGACCCGGTTGTAGCATGGTCCTTTTGGGTTGCCTTCACCAAAGCAACTGGACTGGATGATTAATGGAGAGAAAGAATATTATGGTTTATTAATATATTATAAGAATAATATATTAAAAGAGAAATCATAATATTTAATTAATATTGGTCAAGAATTAATTAAGAAATTAGTTCTGTGATCAAAAGAGATTAATTGAACTAAGGGGACTGGAATTGCAATTATAAGATAATTGGATTTTGGGCTGTGGATCTCTTGGATTATAGGGTGGACGATTTTAAGGTGGAAGCCCACTTAGAAATCGTCCAAGGCCTTGTTCTGGAGAGTTCCATTGGACTGCTTAAGGCCTAAGCTATCCAATAAGGGTTTTGACTGAAACCCTAGCAGCACACCTATATAAAGGACCCCAGGGCTTCATATTTCGGCTACCAGAAGAAACCTTAGAGTTCTAAGAGCCGAAATTAAGCCTCCATTCCCTCTCTTCAAGATCATCTTCTTGCCTTGGTGTTTTTAAGCCATTACAGGTATTACACTTATGATACTAGGCCCTCAAAGCTTGAATATTCATGCTACTTGTGAAAGGTAATCATCTAAACTTGTTTTAGTTATTATTTTCACATTTTGTATGCTAGATCTACGGTTTGTAAGCTTTGGATAAATTTACATGTACAATAGAGAAACCTAGATCCAAAGCTTTAGGGTTTTGCATGTACACCATAGGATTGTTGTTTTGCTCAAAACTCAACAGTGGTATCAGAGCCTTGCTTGGTTTCTATTGTATTTGATGCATTGTGTGTTTATTCATTGCTTAAATCATTTTTTATGCCTTCTGCCTGACAGACTCGTCGAGTCCCAAAGTGAAATCGACGAGTCAGATGAACTCGGCGAGTTCTGTAAGGGACTCGGCGAGTCGGGGTGTCAGACATATGGATTTTCAGGATTTTGGCTTCTTTTGACTTGGGATAATTACCAAAAATGTTTTTAATTAATAAAATCCGATTTTTATTGATTCCATGTGATTATCCTTGTCAAAATAAAAGATATTTATCAATTAATTAGATAATTATTGCCTTATTTGATAAACCTTAATTATTTGAATTATTTGATCAATTATCTTGCATGAAATTGGATTAGGTCAAAATTAGATAATCACCAATTAATTGTTTAATTATATTATTTGAATTTTGATCTAGATAGTTTTGAAATGTTTCAAAACTTGCCCTCAAGTTTTGGAATTTAAATTTTTGATTAAAAGTTTAATTGTGAAATAATTAAATTCTAAGCCCTAGAATTTTACAAGTTGAAAATTCAACCCTTATACTATTATAATATTATAAGAATAATTATTATATATATGTATAAGATAAATGCTAGTCTTACCGTTAGTAGGCCTCATTCACGAAGCCGATCTATAAGGGGGTATAAGGTTGCTGCCTATAAAATGGAAGTTTAATGGGTGTCCACTCTCACCCACCGCTTCCTTGATTGGTGGAGGGTCGTTAGCCGAACGGGTAGGATAGGGCAACAAATTCCTCATTAAAAGTATAATGATTAATAAAGTAACTAAATGTGTTTTATTAAATTCCCAATCTTAGTTACTTTAGGAAAAATGTGAAAATGATGTTATTACATGAAATTACACTTTGTACCCTTGCCAAGATGTTAGTGGAGTGTGTGTGGTTAACCGGCACTCTAATTTGGGTCTAGCAAAGGTGACAAAGGGTGAATCGATGTTTGTCATAGATCAATGGAGCGTGTGTGGCTAGCCGGCACATTGATTAGGTGACTGTAACATTGGGGGCACCATGTACATTTGCATGGTTATTCACACCTTGTTTGTGATCCTCGGTATCCCAGTCACAAACTTGAAGGGCATATCGAGATTTAAACATGCCATTGAAAAGTTCAATGAATCTCAAAAGATCTAGGAGTTTTCAATACATTTAAAACTTAATTTCCTTCTTGTTTTTCATGGTGGAAATTAGTGAATCGTCATTCACTTACCTTCAAATTATTTGTTGTTTAGATTACGACATCCCTCTTCTAACTTGCAAATAATGTTGTTGGATCCTAGCCCTAATTTCTCATTTGGGTGTTTAATTGGGGATTCTTATCTAATCAAACTTTGTCTCTTTTCTTTTGCAGATGTCTAACTCGAACAACAGCAACGCTTCAGGCTCAACCTCTTTCGGCTCGTTCTCACTCATGAATTTGTGTGGGAGGGTGATTTTCGATGGGACCAATTTCAATGATTGGATCTGCAATATTCGAATGGTTACCCGCTACGAGGACAAGGAGTATGTCTTCAACAAGGAGCTGAAGGAGGTGAATGTCAACACTGCTACTCCCGAGGAGATCGCTGCCTTTGAGGCCCACGAGCGAGATGCTACGAAAGTCCATTGCATCATGCTCGCGACTATTACTGCAGAACTCCAAAACTCCTACGAGGACTACTATCCCTATGAGATGCACCAGGATTTACTAGACAGGTACCACCAAAGTGCCAGGCAGGAGAGGTACAAGATCATCACTTCGATGATCATGACCAAGATGAGGGACGGAGAGTCTGTCACTGCTCATCTGCAGAAAATGCATAGATATGTCGACCGCCTGCTAAAGTTAAATGTTAACTTCGATGAAGAGTTGGCGATTGATATCATTCTTCAGTCCTTGCCACCTTGTTTCAACCAATTCCGAATGACCTACCACATGAACAAGGAGGAGGTCATCTTAAGCAAGCTTCAAGGCTTGTTGAGGACTGTTGAGAGCAACCTCAAGGACAAATCTGTTGCATCAACTCCCGCTACTGCTACCCCCGTCTTGGCTATTGGGCAGGGGAAGGGTAAGAAGAGGAAGGCTCCTTCAAAGAGCCACCATAAGGGAAAGTCCCATGATGGTACCTCTTCTAGTGGAACCAAGGCTGGTCCCACTACACCCTCCTCCAACCCTAAGGATGCAGAGTGCTACCACTGCCATGACAAAGGGCATTGGAAACGAAGCTGCCCGAAATATTTGCAAGATATCAAGGATGGGAAGATCAAGCGGTCCTTCGCAGGTATTTACACTATTCAATCTAATAACTCATCGCATGCTATTTCTTGGGTTCTTGATACAGGATGTGGCTTTCACATTTGTTCTGATTTGCAGGGCCTGAGAAGAAATAGGGATGTGGAGCACGGGAAGATAAACTTGATCATGGGGCCAGAAGATCGTCGCCTGTCACTAAGATTGGAGTTTACTCTTTAGTGCTTAGTAGTGGGTTAGGACTATAATTGAATAATTATTGCTATTCGCCAGAAATGGCAAGAAACATCATTTCTTTTCATGGTTTATATAAACAACGATTTAGATTTTCGTTTGATAATGACAAAGGTTCTATTAATGCTTTTCTTAATGGTGTTTTCTATTTTGAAGCATTTCCTTGTAATGGAATATATGAAACTGTGATGGTTGTAGACAACTTAGGAAATGATGTGTTGCATATCGACTCTTCCAATAGTTTGGACAAAGCATGCTTGTGGCATTGTCGTCTTGGACATGTCAACAAGAAACGCATAGCCCAACTCCAAAAGGATGGAGTGTTGGAGTCATTCGACCTTAGGGACGATGAAGTGTGCGAGTCTTGTTTACTTGGAAAGATGACCAAGTCACCCTTCACTGGTACTTGTGAAAGGGGTGAGGGTTTATTGGATCTCATACACACCGATGTGTGTGGGCCCTTTAGATCCACCACAAGGGATGCAAGCTTCTTCTGTGTGACTTTCACCGATGATTATAGCAGATATGGATATATCTAGTTAATGAAGCACAAATCAGAAACCTTTGAAAAGTTCAAAGAGTTTAAGCAGGAAGTGGAGAATCAGTTGGGCACGAAAATCAAGATGTTTCGATCTGATCGAGGGTGAGAGTACCTTAGTCTTGAATTCCACGACTACCTCAAGGAATGCAGGATCGTTTCGCAATTGACGCCGCCTAGGACACCGCAGTTGAATGGTGTGGCTGAGAGGCGTAATCGAACCTTGCTAGACATGGTTCGTTCCATGATGAGTCGTGCTTTGCTACCTATCTCATTTTGGGGTATTTATTAGAGACTGCCGCCCATATCCTTAACTTAGTCCCCACAAAGAAGGTTGCCAAAACACCTCACGAGATGTGGACAGGGAAAGCTCCCTCGTTGGCACATATCAAGGTTTGGGGTTGCGAGGCTTTCGTAAGACGAGTGACTAACAAAAAGCTCGAACCTCATAGTGAGCGGTATATTTTCATCGGCTACCCACATAATTCCTTTGGATATCTCTTCTATAGACCGAGTGACAATGTTGTCTTCGTTGCGAGGAGAGGGGTTTTCCGAGAGCGAGAACTCATAAGCCAAGAGGACAGTGGGAGGCAAATCGATCTTGAAGAGCTTCAAGAATCAAACGATGAAGGAACCTCAAACACTGGCGCTCAACTTGAGGAGGAAACTCATGTTGAACCGATTGACGAGTCCTTACCTCTTAGACGTTCCAGTAGAGTTAGTGTTCCGCCTGTGTTGTATGGTTTCCATATAACAAGTGAGGGTGATACGTTTATTAGTGATAGTACACTAATAAATTTGGATGAACCTAACAGCTACAAGGAAGCCATGGCAGGCCCGGAGTCTACAAAATGGAAAGAGGCTATGGACAGTGAGATTCAGTCCATGTCTGACAACCAAGTTTGGAATTTGGCGCGATTGGTTGTGAAGGGCTTTACTCAAACTCCCGGAGTTGACTATGATGAGATCTTCTCACCGGTTATGAAGATAAAGTCTATTAGGGTGATGCTAGCCATTGTTGTATTTCTTGACTATGAAATATGGCAAATGGATGTCAAAACTGCTTTCCTTAATGGGAAGTTGGCTGAGGATGTTTTGCATGAGTCAGCCAGAGGGTTTTTCAATGCGAAGCATCCTAATAGAGTGTGTAATCTTGAGAAATCCATTTATGGATTGAAACAAGCATCTCGCAGATGGAATCTTAGTTTCGATGAGAAAGTCAAAGAGTTTGGCTTTTCTGCAAAGCGAGGATGAGTCATGTGTATATGTCAAAGCCAGTGGGAGTGTAGTTAGCTTCCTCGTATTGTATGTCGATGACATACTACTCATAGGAAACGACATCCCGACCCTGCAGGAGGTTAAGTCCTGGCTTGGGAAGTGTTTCTCTATGAAGGACCTCGGAGAGGCTGCCTATATTCTGGGAATAAGGATAGTGAGAAACAGGAGTAAAAGACTAATAGGACTTAGTCAGAAAACTTACTTGGACAAGGTACGAAAGCGTTTTAGTATGGAGAATTCAAAGAAAGGGGAGTTACCGATCCAAAGCAATGCCAAGTTGAGTAAGACTCAAAGCCCGAGTACCGAAGCCGAGATAGCAGAGATGAGTCAAATACCTTACGCTTCCGCAGGTGGCTCAATCATGTATGCTATGACTTGTACTCGCCCTGATGTGGCCTTCGCTTTGAGCATGGTCAGCAGGTACCAAGGGAACCCTGGCAGAGCACATTGGACCGCTGTCAAGAATATTCTTAAGTACCTTCGGAGGACCAAGGAATGGTTTCTAGTCCTCGGTGGGAGTGATGACTTAAGGGTGCGAGGGTATAGTGACGCCAGTTTTCAGACCGACTGGGACAACTACCATTCTCAGTCGGGTTGGGTCTTTACCCTGAATGGAGGAGCAGTGACTTGGAAAAGTTCCAAGCAAGAGACCGTAGCTGATTCAACGTGCGAATCAGAGTACATAGCGGCGACCGAAGCGTCAAAGTAGGCGATATGGTTGAAGAACTTCATCGGAGACCTTGGAGTTGTACCACCCGTAAAGGAGCCCATGGAAATTTTCTGTGATAATGAAGGAGCGGTTGCCTTAACCAAGGAACCAAGGGATCATGGCAGATCTCGACATATCGACATGAAATATCACTTTATTAGACATTGGGTAGAAGAGGGACTCCTCGTGGTAAAAAGGGTATCGTCAGAGGATAACCCAGCAGATCCCCTTACGAAGGGACTGAGTAGGGTTAAGCACTTGCAGCACGCTAGGAGCATTGGGCTGAAGGACGATATTAGTTTACATTAGATAGCTTCGAAACGTGTAATAGATAAATTATAATTAACATTTGATGATTAAATAAAGGAGTATTATTTATAAGTAAAGTTACTGTCTTGTGTTAATTATTTACATATTGTTTCACTTTGCATGTTTTGACTTCCTGAATAATAAGATTATTCGAACACTCCACAGTCGCTCGTACTTTGGAGGTAGGTATGAAAGAAGATTGTCATGAATTGGTTTGTAGACTATTTAAAGTGTATTAGACATAAAAAAGTTTGCTGCAACGTTCTGAGTGCTTATGAAATAAGATTTGAGCATTGGATTAAACCCACGCTTGCTGGAATCACTTCATGGAATTTATCACGAGTGATCGCAAGACGATAATATCATATAGTCTTTAAACCTAGATATATGGTTTATTGTTTGCAAGTCCGTTGTGCATTGATAATGTGTAAACGCATCAGTAACTTGATGTTATAAAACGCATTGTTGTGCATGATTTTATGAGTGAATAGTAAATGCATATAAGTCGAAGTTTATCTGTTCCTTTTATCCTAAAAGGGTAAAAGCGATGTTTGGGCCCCTCGATGATTTTGTTTGACTTATTTGTCGGGCCCGGTCAGGACTGAATTGATGTGTTCAATTAAGTTTTATGTCAGACGAATCAGAGATCGAGAAACAAACTGCTGGACAATAAGTATGACTATGTTCCATGTACTTGTCTGCAAGATATCTTGAACGGAGGACTATACGATCCCTTGTCTAATGGACGAGTCAGAGTTCGACAGCGGCTTTTGAGAGCTGCGATTGCTAATCAGATCCTGAATTCGTAGTTGCATTTATAGTTATTAGACTTATTCAAGTGGGAGACTGTTGGATTAGTGTCTAAGTCCATAACTATATTTGGTATGTACTTGACCCGGTTGTAGCATGGTCCTTTTGGGTTGCCTTCACCAAAGCAACAAGACTGGATGATTAATGGAGAGAGAGAATATTATGGTTTATGAATATATTATAAGAATAATATATTAAAAGAGAAATCATATTATTTAATTAATATTGGTCAAGAATTAATTAAGAAATTAATTTTGTGATCAAAAGAGATTAATTGAACTAAGGGGATTGGAAATGCAATTATAAGATAATTGGATTTTGGGTTGTGGATCTCTTGGATTATAGGGTGGACGATTTTAAGGTGGAAGCCCACTTAGAAATCGTCCAAGGCCTTGTTCTGGAGAGTTCCATTGGACTGCTTAAGGCCTAAGCTATCCAATTAGGTTTTTGACTGAAACCCTAGTAGCACACCTATATAGAGGACCCCATGGCTTCATATTTCGGCTACCAGAAGAAACCCTAGAGTTCTAAGAGCCGAAATTAAGCCTCCATTCTCTCTCTTCTAGATCATCTTCTTGCCTTGGTGTTTGTAAGCCATTAGAGGTATTACACTTGTGATACTAGGCCCTCAAAGCTTGAAGATTCTTGCTACTTGTGAAAGGTAATCATCTAAACTTGTTTTAGTTATTATTTTCCGATTTTGTATGCTAGATCTAGGGTTTGTAAGCTTTGGATAAATTTGCATGTAGAATAGAGAAACCTAGATCCAAAGCTTTAGGGTTTTGCATGTACACCATAGGATTGTTGTTTTTCTCAAAACCCATCAGATGTAACATGAGAATTCTTAGATTAACCATCCTTATGCTCGTGGGATCAATGGGTTGTTGATGACTTGTCTGGAAGTCAAGTGCATATTTGAGGTTGTTGGGCACAATTTTTGAAATTTGGAATTTGGTGATATTCGCGATCGGTATATTTTGAGTTTTCCTTCTGCAATGGTTGAGTGTTATTCCTAGTCAGAGACTAGGGGATGGTACGGTGAATGAATGATCAGTAGTCGTAGGGAATAATTTATGGGGTTTGAGTTGATGGTTTCTAGTTTTCGAGAAGTTTCCTGCTTTGAGTGGTTGTCACGGTGATTTGAGGCCTTCCAGTTAGGAATAGTAAGGTAGTTGTTTCAGTTCTTAGGCAGAGCAGTTGGGTTTTTTTCATTGCCCGAGGGCAGAGTGTTAAGGTTCATTCTTCTCGATGGATAAGTGATTTATGCTAAAATAGGGTTTGGATGGCATGTTTTGGAGACGGTCGTCGGTATAGGATGAATCTTCATTCTTAACAGAATTCAAGATGTTCGGGCAGGATCGACTAGTGTGGCAGAGGAAGTAGTAATGAATGATTTCGAGGATGAAATCTAATTTAAGTGGGGGAAAGGTGTAACATCTTATTTCGACAAGTTTTTTATTTCGGGATTGTGGACAATAAATGGATAAAGTAAAGACCTTGGGCTTTAAGGTAATAGGGTTTAGACCCATTTGGATGCGGGTAATGTAGCTTATGTGGTCCAAGAGTTTGGTTTGTGCTTTGGAGCCATGGGTGTAATGGGAAAAGTGGTGTTTCAGAATTCTTTTATGAATTAAGGATTTTAGTTCGATGTGATTTAAGTTAAAAGTAATTAGATAGGGTTTTAGAGCTCCTCAATACCTTTTCGTGGATATAAAGATTGTCGAAAACGGAGTTGGAACGAAGAAGTTATGACCGTTTGAAGTTAGGAAGGTTTTGGGGCTTAGTCTAGTACATTGGGCGTAGCTGGATTACGTTGGGCGTACTAGGCATACATGTAGTATGTTGGGCATACTAGGCATTCATGGAGTATGTTGGGCGTACTTGGACAACGTTGGGCGTACGTGATCAATGACGAAACCCTATTTTCATGGTTTGAGTCCTATTTAAGCTCCTTAACTTCCCCAAACCCATTCTATTCTCAGCCTCCACCTATACAACACCCTCCCTTGAAACCCTAACCCTATTTTGAGCCTTGTGATCAAAACGAAGGTGTTTTAAGTGCTTTGGAGTGTTCTTGGTGTATCTTGGAGAAGATGGAGCTCATTGGAGATGTGTTGGTTGCATTGGAGCTTGTAGATCCAGACTTTTTTCACATTGATCTTTCTTATAGAGGTATAATGTTTGAATCTTGATGATGCATTTGATAGATCTAGTTACTCTTGGGTGTTCTGAGCTTTTGGTCACTTTAGTTCATAGAGTTTAGATCTTGAAAGTTTATGACCTTGTTATGGATAAAGTTGGAAACTTTATCCATCTAAACATCATATTGATTTAGATCTGAAGGTTGGAAAGTTGAAAAGGATACACTTTTGGTCCATTTGAGACTTAAAGACTAGATATTGGTTGTTTGGACAATTCTAATGGATAATGTTGGAAACTTTATCCATTATGGAGTTATTAGGAACCATAAAAATGTGATCTTGGTCCTTCTATTCCTTCCATGCATGAGTTGGTGGTCTTTTGTTGAAGTTAGATATTTAGGGCTTTGGTTTGGGCGCCATTAAGCCATGCAAAGTCATAAAGTCAGGAACTTTATGATTTGCAACATCCCATAAGAATCAGATCTGGAAGTTATGCATGTTCTCTTAAGGCATTAAGAGGTTTGGAGATGATTTTGGGCTTCAGCGTCGTATGTTGGGCGTACCAGGTTGGTACGTTGGGCGTACACACCTGAATGGCTTTTGGGCCATTTTTGGGCCTTGAGTCATTTTGGGATTGGGCCTTGCTTTGTTGGGCCAAGTATAGGAAGGGTAAAATAGTCTTTTACCCATTGTTATGAGGATATATGAATTATACCTTGAGTTATGGGAAATTGTCCTAACTACTAATTAAGGATAATTTGGATGTGTTCAGTGTGAGGAACCCAGTGGCAGTAGCGCGTGTGTGTTTCGGCTATCTCGGATTGAGGTGAGTATCCTCACTATGCTTCTGGGTTGAAGGCATCAATGTCAGCCCACTGGATTATGTTGTAGGATAGTAGTGGTCTTTATGGAACTTACTGATATGCTTGTATGTGCCTGTTGTCTTTGTGACTCTTGCTAATATAGTTGTATGATTTATGTATGTGGGTTTGATACGGACCCGACACAACTAAGTGTTGCTATGTAGAGTCATTATGGACTCGGGGTTGATATGGACATGGGGAATGATACGGACCCGACACAGCTACATGTTGTCATATGTGGGTTGATACGGACCCGACACAGCTACTCACTAAGCTTTGTGCTTACGGTTTATGTTTATGGTTTCAGGTACTTCGTTTTCAAAAGGGAGGGCTCGACTTGATTGCCCTGCATCCCCTGTAGTTTTATTCTGCACTGAATGTTTAGAAGTTACTCTAATGTTTTGAGAATACTTTGACTCTGATCGTCTTTTGGAACAATGAATGAATGACTTTAATTTATATATAAAAAAAATTACTCGGTATTTTTGGGACGTTACAGCTTTATTAGAAATAAATGAAATCATAATGCTCTAATAAACAAGTATGTTCATCTACAACAGTAACTTTGCAACCATTTATTGATTTATCACCAGATCACACCTACACAAAGATACATATTCAAATAAACTTTCCATGACTAAAAAAATCAAGAGTGAAATAATAAACCAATTTTTGTCCATTGTTGCAGCCCATCTTGTTTGGTGGAACAAAAAATAAGGATTTTACTTGGTCCTAGTCCAATACTGAACAAACATGGTACTATCTATTTTATCATGTCCAATCTAGCATAACAAAACATATGCCCCTTGGATGAAATCACAATTACTTACATCAGATCCTCTTCCAAGTTGTTAATCGACTCCTCTACAAATCAACATTCCACTAAAATCATCAAGTTTGACTGATTTAGTTCCCATATTCATTTAGAAACAAGATATGTCTAAGAATATAACAACATTAAGGACCAAAATGATTCAAAAGTTACTGTGAAGAACTTTGATTTCACCAAAAAAAAAATTAATCAAATTGTTTATGTTTTGTGAGTATGTTTAGAAAAAATTTAACAAAAAAAATGATATGGCTTCAAAAACATTAATGTCAGTCATAAAACCTATCACTGCATCTCCATGAGTTCCTTTTGCCGAACTATTTTCTTTGGTACGTATGTGCTCCATAATGCATGTGACTTTCCTACAAGACCACACCTCTAAATAAGAATCAACATAGTTTGAAGGAATCAGAGATAAAAACAGGTGAAAATTTACCTGTTTATTTGGTCTGTTGAACACAAATGGTTCCATTCGTCTATCACTCCTCAGGAGAGTAACTCGTCCACCGTTTACCATACTAAAAATGCAAAGTAGACAATACCTTAATAACATAATGCTAACCAAACCATATAACCAATGAGAAAGAAAGAAAAAAACATATACAAGGTTTCAAGTAGTGTTTCATCAGCACCAAATCGGAACTTACCATTGAGAATTTTAACAAAGCAAAAAACCCAAAAGTACCCTAATTGTAAATAAATACAAAGAACCAACAACATGAGGCGACAATAAACATGGGTTACATATTCGTTGCCCAAAACAGATCGGATACCGTTTCGTTAGAGATGGTGAGCACCAATGGAATTTGATACATCATGGTTTTTAACAAAAAGGTAGTTCAAGAGAACAAAAATCTATTTATTCCATAATTGGTGGCACAAGGTCTATTAGAAAGTAGGAATGCCTATATCAAGTGAATCAACCAAAAAACACAAGTAAAGAAGATGAACTGCTTTTCTAATACTTTATTTGTCTAAAAAATCCAATATCAATGACGATTTTAGAAACGAAACAAATGGTGAGTGATTGAAAAGAAACAAAAAAACACAATTAAAAAGAAAACAGAGCATGGGTGGTTGAAGGAGGCGCCACCATCTCTACTTCACAGTTTAGAAGAAGCCAAAGTATGACGTTGTAATAGACAAAAACTATTAAAATTTTCATTTCAGTCACACACCCACACATACAATCATAGAGTAACACACATAGGAACATAAATACATATTCATATAAGGGTATTATATTTCAGCCATTATTACAATTTATACAAAACAGGTTATTACCAAGAACAGGAAAAAGGATGAAATGTCATACTTACACTCTTCTTGAAAGTAAATGAGGAGAAAGTAGTTAAAGAAAGTATGTCCTATAAATCTCTTGCAGCCCTTTAAAGAATAAGTAGATGATAATCATGAAATTCTATTGAAACTGCAATAAAAACCATACATAATATCATTACACTTCCAAAACCACCAACTTATGATTATGAGGAAATAAACACTAATAGACAACCCAAATATCTAAGTCGGGATAACTAAATACCCAAAAAAAAACCAAACTATGGTATAGGTGGATCTATGATTTAAAACCAAATAGTGGACAATATTCATAATAGCAACAAAAAAACAATTGAAATAACAAAACTTTAAAGAGCTTTGGTGAGCACCTTTTAGAGAGGTTTCCTTCACTAAAAATTGAACTTGCGATACCAAAAACAATCGAACATGAACATCGGAGATCTTGTTTCAAAAGTTATAAAGTAAAGAAGAGCAAACAGTTACCACCAACTTCGTATCCACAAAACTTCATGGAGTTCCGAAATCCCTAATAACAAAACAATATTTGTGTTCATCAAACCATAATCGTTCGACAACTTAAAAATAAAAGAAAGAGGGGGAGAGCTTAAGGTTTATGGAGAGACAGAGGGGGAGAGCTTAAGGTTTATGGAGACGATGATTGATACGTAATGTGCAATTCTGCGTTTTTGGTAGTGATACAGTCTTGACAATCGCGGTGGCTTGGTAGTTTACGCTTGAAGATAGGTTGGATCTACTCATTCCTTACTCAGAGCTCATGAATCTTCGGATTGAAAACCACTATCTTTCATATTCAACATAACTTTGATTTTTAGAAATCAAAATAGATTATGAGAGTAGGTGAGAGTCGATTTCTTAAGTTCCAACCTCGATACACATGAGAATGCAAAAAATCTTACATGGATCTAATTACCGCTTAAATGAATTCGCTAGGTAAGGGAAGCAGGAAACGGAACAATGGTTGTGATCGGTTATCTAGGGTTTAGAAGGAGATAAGGAGGTATATGATCCTGAATGGAGGGAGAGAAAGTGATAAACAGAAAAAGAGATGCCATCTAATTTCAAAAAAATCTGAATTTCCCTCTTAGAACTGAACCCTATATTAAATTGAAATGCCTCCCAAACCTTTCTTAGAATTGAACCCTAGATATTGAACACTGTATTTTGATTGGTCGTAAACAAATCACACGAATCATCACTGGTAGAATCCTCACCATCCAATGTAGATTTAAGGGACCAGATTTTGTTTCCTTGAGTTTTAAGACAATTGTCTTAAATTGTAAATGGCCCACATTTATAAACTCTTTATAAGATGCTATATTATATATATATATATATATATATATATATATATATATATATATATATATATATATATATATATATATATATATATATATATATCAAGGTTGTAAAAAACGCACGACGGTAGCTCGACGGTCGACTGGTGTTAAGGGATTAATGGGTCTTGGTAGGGATTAATTGTGCATTAATCGGGGACCATAGTTTATTAATAAAATATTAAAATTAATCAAATCAATATATCTTAAGAAAAAAAAGTACTTCAAAATTAGAAAATAAGAAATTGTGTAATTTGAAATTTTGAAAATACGAAAATATAAATATTTTTGTATAATGTTTGAAATTTTGGAGTAAAAAACCTGAGTTTTTGAATTTTTTTTTTTAAATTTTAATTTTTTTTTAATTTTTTTTTACTTTTTTGACTTTTGTTGACTTTTGTTGACCAATTAATCCCGTCAACCCCGATTAATCCTAAATTTCCGATTAATACCCTAATCCTCGACGGTTGGAGAACGCCAAGCGATTAATCCACGATTAATCGCCGATTAATCCCGATTTCTGCAACCATGATATATATATATATATATATATATATATATATATATATATATATATATATATATATATATATATATATATATATATATATATATATATAAATCAAGTTTAACAACAAACTAAAAATGGAGCAAACCAACGAACCCATAAATCCATTGCTTTTTCCGTTATTGTTTTCACCAATCCTTCTACATCATCAATCGATTTCGCCTTACTGTTTCCTAACATTGGAAATTTATCCACTCTCTATGGAATCCCCAGCTCCTTCTGCATCACAATCATCGGAATCTCGAACATTGTGTCTCTCCTTCTCGGCGTATCCACCATCATCCCCACTCGGTACAACCAAAATCCTCTTTGATATGTGATTTGCACGAACCGTTTACTGTAAATTTGGTCCAAAACAACATTCTGTTTTAGGTATACGTTGGGTAGACATGAGGTTTTATTGATCTGATCTCTTTTCTTCTAAGGTATAGGATTGATTTATTTTTCATTGAAATTACTCAAATTAGTCATAATTCCATGTTTTTTATCATCAAACTAATTATTAAATAATTGTGCGATTATAGAGATTGAAAACTTATTGATTTGAAGTAAAAAAATAAAAAAAAACTTTTGCATTTGAATGATGTACTGATTTATTTTTGAGTAAATTACATGGATAGTCCATGTGGTTTGGGGTTATTTGCGCGTTTGGTCCTTAACTTATTTTGTTAACTCGGACCGTCCCTATAGTTTGGTATTGTTGTGTCGTTGGACCCTAGCCGGCTTAAAATGGCCAATATACCATTATCCAATATTTTAATTGTTTTGTCATTTTATCTACTTATTGCATAAAATTATAAAAGAATTTTTTTAATTGATATGGGCCCTATTCTTTGTGACAACCCGAAAATTTTCGCCTTGTAAAGTCCAACATTTCAACTTAACCAAGTGTCAGACTCGTTTCTGCTATCAGTTAGCCTTGTTTAGAGTCCGTATAAGGGTTCAAAGCTCAGTACATTCAAGCATTGAGTATAGGATTGGGTCGCGTGCACTTCTAGCACTAAAAACAAGCCTTACACTCTAACATGAGGAGTGTACGGCCGTACACTTGGGTGTGCGGCCGCACACCCCTCTCCTGGCAGCACACTCTTGTGTATATAGGTGGGAATTAGCTTTCCTTTAACTCTTTTCACCCTCCCAAGCCAAGAACTCGACTTCTCTCTCAACTACCATCCGATTTTCATCCTAGATATTCAAGATTGTAAGTGTTCTTCCTATGATTCGTTGTTAATCTTCTTAAACTAGTAACACCCTTTGATTTCATCCATTGGAAATCATATTTGGCTAGATCTTCAATTCATCATCCATTTCACCAAGAACACCAAGAACACACACTTGTTCTTGGTGATTTTGAGCCTTCTCGAGCCTCCAGATCGTAAGTACTCCTTCCCTATGCTTAGATCTTGTTAAGAACACTAGTTTAACACCTTGAAAATACCCAGAACTCATGAACATAAGGTGCGTGCGGCCGCACACCCAGGTGTGGCCGTACACCCCTCAAAACACCCCTAAAGGGCCTTCAAAATGCTTTTCTAGCTTCAACACTTGATGAGCAATTGTCCCATAAGCCTCCCTACCTTTGGAAAATACTTTTGTGCACTCATTTTCATGAGTGTAAGGCCGCACACTCCCTGGCCGCACACCCATGGCCGCACACTCCTCAAAGTGGTCGTACACTCCCCTTAGATGAATCACATGTGATTCCAACACTTGGTCAAAGTGTTTCCTAGTCCCTAAAGGTGTTTCCTTGCATTTGGTTGCTTCTAAACACTGTATTTATGCCAATATATGCCATTATATGTCATTTAGGACTCGTTGAGTGTCGGGACTTCATTCGTGGAACTTCTCATCCTTACGCGCATATTCGTTTGAATCACCCACATAAGGTGAGTTCATACCCCTGTAATCAATCTTTTAAAGTGTTTTAAATGCTTTTAAGGGGGGAATACAAGTTGAACACAATGAAAATTGTGTAATTGTTTGTTATAAACATTTTAAAAAGATTGCTTATGTCGTTTATAAGTGGTCAAAACTTTTCAAAAACTCTTTTAATGTTATGTTACTTTATAGTTTAGCAAAACTCCATTTTTAAAGTACCAGCATAACTTAGTAGAAAAATGAGTCTTTTCAGTATCAGTTCAAGTAAAATACTAGTAAAATATAAGGGGTATAGTTTAGGGGTTCAGTTCATACTAGATACTAGAGCATACTACAAAGAGAAACAGGGAGGTAGAAACAATACGCGATAACAAAGAGAATATACTAAGATACTATAACAGAAAGAGCATACTAAGATACTATAACAGAACGAACATACTAAGATGCTATAGCATAAGAACACTTCAGGATCTAATAATACCAATGAATCACTAACTCATTGTTCTAGGCAATTAGTGATAGTTATATTGGGTATACATGATCATATAACTTTGATGTGAATTTACACGGCCTAGCAACTGGCTTGCGGAAGTCGTGTTTGGTTCCCAGAATCTTTTGTAGGGAGAGCGTATAGTATGGGGACTATTCATCATATTATGATCTTAATAAAACAAACATAATTTAAGGTAATCAGTACTGCAGAATGTCAGTTCATAAGACAACTAAGTACTTATATTTTCCTATTACTTTCATTTTGTGACAGTTCCACTTGAAAGTTAATGCAAACTATTTTCGAGTTAAGATAGTTATGAACTAGGGAAAACTTACATCTTTTCAAACGACAAACAGAATAGTCGAGTCTAGTACATTCAGTAGAAATGGGCCTATAATGCTAACTTTATGATTTCTTAGTGTATACATCAGGGATATATATTAATCGGATCCGACAGGTAGTAGGATGTGTGCTTTCCTCTTCATTTCATGTTCCTTGTTTGGTTGTGGGCTTAGAGCAGAATCACCCAGCCTACTATCTATTCGATCTTAGCTATATATATGTTCCGTATACACCAAGTAATCATAAAGGGTACCAGGTATGGGCCAGGTCATAGGACACAAATTCAATGCATCGTTTTCTAGTACAACACATACTTTTCAAATAGAACATTAGGTATTAAAGACTAGAAACTTACCAGTAAAAGGTTTAATTCATTTTATTAAACCGGTATAAACTTAAAGGACCTTAGGTGGTTAATTCTATAATACCTTAGTTTATACATCAGGGTTACATATAATTAATACCCGATAGGTAATTGGATGTGTGCTTTCCGCCTCATTTCCTGTTCCTTGTTCGGTTGTGGGCTTAGGGCAGATTCACACAATTAACTATATGTTTGATATTAGATTATATATAGCTAGTATAAACTAAGTGATTATAGAAGGAACCATTGTGGTTACCATTTTTACTAAAAGAAATGAGGGTTTTCTTAAAGAATCTTTTCATCAAATATAAAGGAACTATTACAGTTAACTTCGTGAGTACCAAGTGAATACGCCAGGGTTATATACAACGATGATCTAACAAACAATGGGTTGTGTGCCTTCCACCTCATTTCCTGTTCCTTGTTTGCTTGTGGGCTTAGGGCAGATTCACACAATTGACTATATGTTCGATATTAGATTATGTATAGCTAGTATAAACTAAGTGATTATAGAAGGAACCATTGTGGTTACCATTTTTACTAAAAGAAATAAGGGTTTTCTTAAAGAATCTTTTCATTAAATATAAAGGAACTATTACAGTTAACTCCATGAGTACCAAGTGAATACGCAAGGGTTATATACAACGATGATCTAACAAACAATGGGATGTGTGCCTTCCGCCTCATTTCCTGTTCCTTGTTTGGTTGTGGGCTTAGGGTAGATACACACAATCGATTGTTTGTTTACTCCCGGTTTTATATAACTTGTATCCATTTAGTACTCATAGAAAGGATTGTAGAGTCATTTTTACTTATCTTTCATCAAAGCAGGAAATATAGGATTTTCTGGAGGAACATGCAAACTTTTCTAAATTGAACTTACAACTTACTACAACTTTCTTACAACTTACTTACATCACTAAAATCTTATGAACTCACCAGCTTAAATGCTGATCTACGCTTTCAAAATAACTTGTATTCTCAGGAGACCAGGAGACAGGTACGTGCACTGGGATTCAGAAGATGGAGCAGTATAGTTGCATGTCTTTTTGTCATTTGATATGTATTCTATATTATGTGAATCGCATACTTTGTAAACACTTTCTTTCTAATGAAATGGTTGTTTATTACTTGCTTACTATGATGCATGTCTTGTGATACTAAACATGACGTCCTCCACCCCAGAACGTTTCCGTCGTTCCGGTTTTAGGGTGTGACATTCTTTCTCTAATATATGCCTGATGAATGAAAAAGGCAACCGTAACCACCGTACCAACTTCCTTCCCAATTACTCCTTCTTCCATCTCCTCTCTCTCCAGTGCTACCTCCACGTTCCACGAAAATCGTCGTCGACCGCCGGAGCAAAACCTTCACACTGTCGTTGACCACCTCTACTGATCAAAACCTGCCCAACGTTGTTGGCCACTTCCTCCGATCAAAACATTCACGTCATCAAGCACGATGTCAGCGTTCGCAAGTGAACCCAGGAACCTACGGCTGGAACTCATCGACAGATTCCACAGATGCTATTCACTCCTCCTTCCGATCATATTCCCTCTTTTACCCTAAACCATCGAGCCATCGAACGATCATCTGTCGCTATTCTCCTTTCAACCGGCAACACCATCTTACTTGAAATCAATGACCTCTGTCTACCCTAGTCTCCGACGATAAACACAACCCACCTTAAGTCCATAGAACTAGAGCCAACAAGAAGAAGCATCCTACTACGTGAGATGGGGAACAACTGGAAGCTTCAAGTTAGATCCTTCTGATCCACCAAAATAACAAAAGCAAAGGGAGAAGAATGGATCTAGTTGTGTTGAATCGTGAGTCACATTCATTAAATCGTTAAATATGAAACCTTTTTGTAACAATTTTTCTAATTACCGATCAATCTATAGAGTCTCAATGGCATAATTTGGTGTCATGTGTCGATCCATCTGGAATTACATATGTGATTTTTGTATCAACGATTTTGGATTTGGATTTGAGGTACAAGTTGGAATTTATATCTATTTCAGATTCATTGTTGAACTTTAGGTAGATTTATGGTTAAATTTGTGTTGAGTTTGGGGTGATTTATGTGGTCCTGGATCTATGGTCGGAGCTGGTGCAGGAAACTGCATCTATGGTCGGAGATCGTGTCCAGATGTGGTGCATTGAACGAAAAGAGGATTAAGGCGGGGTGGACCCGTAGGTCCCATTTCCATTAATATATTAATAGTTTATTTTATTTAAATATAATTGAAATAATAAAAAAAGGATTAACAAACTAAAAATATATCTTTAAGGGCAAAATAGTCATTTTAAGTCTGATAGGGACAAAAGACGCAATGAAAACATATTATGGGGACTGTCCATGTTAAAAAAAAATAAGTTAGTGACCAAACAGTCGGGTTATGTGCACCATCAATCCTATGGTGCACATGCAAACCCTAATGCTTGGATCTAGTTTTTCTATTTGTACATGAAATAATTTTCCAAGACTTGCAAACACTAATCTAGCATACTATAAAATCAAAATCTACATCTAATGAAGAGTTGAGATATTACCTTTGATTGTAGCTTGATGATCCTAAGCTTTTGAGAACTTTAGCACCTCAAGTGTGATGCCTCTAGTAGATCATAAACACCAAAGCAATTGGAGAATTCAAGAGAGAGAGGGAGGAGGCTAAAACCGGCTCTGGATTCCTTGTAGGGTTTCTGGTATCCGATTTTAGGTGCCCAAGGGTTCCTTATAATGGTGAGGAATTAGGGTTTCAGTCAAATACCTAATCTGGTTGCTTAGGCTCTAAGCAGCCCACTAGATCCATCTACAACCTAGCCCTTGGACGAAATCCTTATGGGCTTCCATAAGATTTCGTCTACCTCTTATCAAAGAGGTCCTCAACCCATTTTGCAATTATCCAATAATTACATTAACAGTCCCCTTAATTCAGTTAACCTCTTTTGACCACAAAATGAATTCTAAATTAATTCTTGACCATTGTTAAATAAATAATATGATTTCTCTTTTAATATATTATTCAAATAATATATTAATAAACCATAATAACCTCTTTCTCTATTATTCTTCCAGTTAAGTTGCTTTGGTGAAGGTAACGCAAAACGACCATGCTACAACCGGGTCAAGTACATAACAAATATAGTTATGGCTTAGATACCTAATCCAACAGTCTACCACTTGGATAAATCTAATAACTATAAATGCAAGTATGACTTCAAAATCCGATTAGCAATCATAGATCTCAAAAGTTGTTGTCGAACTCTGACACGTCCTATAGATAAGGGATCATATAGTCCTCCGTTCTCAAGATATCGTGTGGACAATCACATGGAACATAGTCATACTTATTGTCCAGCAGTTTGTTTCTTGAACTCTGAATTGTCTGACATAGAACTTAATTGAACACATCAATTCAGTCATGACCGGGTCCGACATATAAATCAAAACAAAAGCATCGAGGGGCCCAAGATATCGCTTTTAGCATCGTAGGATAAAAGGAACAGATAAACTTCAACTTATATGCTTGTACTATTTACTCATCAAATCGTACACAACAATGCGTTTTATAACATCAAGTTAGGGAGTGTTTGATAAATGTCTGACTGGGTCGAGTCAGCAAATTGGGCTGACTCGGTCAGACCTTAGGTGTTTGATTTCTGCTTTCTCGGTAAGATCAGCTGACCCAAATTGCTTTCTCGCTCAGTTTTTTAACAATTGTTGACTGGAAATTAGACCATCTTGCCCCTGCGTCTTTATTCTTTATTCCCTCATTCGCGTCCCTTCCCAGTGACCTAAAAGCACAGCAGCCGCCATACAGGAAGAACTCCACAGCGAGTGAACACCAAACAGAGTCGGACCTCTGCCTCTCGCCGGACCTCCGCCACCGCCAGAGTACTCTTCAATTAGTGACGCCTTCTTGACTCTATCACACAGGTAAGATATTCGTCTAACTTTTCTGTTAATAATTTTCAAAATCAGATACCATTTATTCTTTGCTGGTATGAAATTTGTAGTTCTTTATGAAATCAAATTACTATTTGTTAGAATATTATGAATTCTCAACCTGTATGTGAATTGGAATTTTTTTTTGTTCTTTTTTGTAGTTCTTTGTGTACAAGAACTGAAATTTGAAATTCTTTGTTCTAATATGATGAATTTCGAAATTGTATGTGAATTGGAAGTTTGTTTATGTTCTGTTTTGTAGTTCTTTGTGTATAAGAACTGAAAATTGAAGTTTTTTTTTCTAATGTTATTAATTCTGAAATTGAATGTGAATTGGAAGTTGTTTTTTGTTTTTTTTTCTGAATTGGAAGTTTTTTTCTCCAATTCACATTGGAAGTCTTTTTCTCCAATTCACATTTTATAGCTTATGAATTGAAATTGAAAGTGAATTGGAAGTTTTTTCTGAATTCTGATTTTATAGCTTCTGAATTGAAATTGAATGTGAATTGGAAGTTTTTTTTTTCTAATGTTATGAATTCAGAAATTATAAGCTATAAAATCAGAAATTGGGTTGTTCTTTTTTGTTTATAAGCTATAAAATCAGAAATTAGCTTGAATATTGATGTTTTATGAAATATGAAATTGTTTGTGTATAAGTTATCAAATCATCATTTTTTTAGTTTAATTATTTAAGTATATGTTGATATTGTTGACCTTAATTGTTAGCTTGTTATCTTTTGTGAAATTGTTAGCTTGAATATTGATGTTTTATGAAATCTGAAATTGTTTGTGTATAAGTTATCAAATCATAATTTAGGATGATGCTAACTTCCTTGGTTGAAAATTGCTTTATGTTTAAAATTGTTCTTGATCTTGATAAAAACTATGATAAATTACTTTAAATATTAATGTTTTAGGATGTTGCTATGGAACGAGAGTGGGGACAAAACTTTTCTTGATGTATGTATCCATGAACTAACCACTAATGGTCGTGAGGGTTCTGGGCTTAAGGCAAGTTCATGGAAGACAGTACGCGAAAAATTGATAAACGAACACGCTAAAGAGGTTGATCAGAAGCAAATGAGAAACCACTTTGACTACTACAAATCAAAGTATGTTGCTTGGGTGAAACTCAAAAACAAAACCGGCAATATATATGATCCTATAAAAAATAAATTTAATTTGACTGATGAACAATGGAAAGAAGAGGGGAAGGTAATATTTTTATAATAAATACTATTATGATTATTTTTATAACATATACTAATATTTATAAAAATTGTAAACAGTTGAACAACTTCGTGTTGTCATTGAAAACTAAACCCCTATTGTTCCCTGATCTTTGCACCCAACTATTTGAATGGTCGACATCAACCGACTTTCAAAGTTGGGGGCCATCTTCTACACTCCCTCGTCCTGTAGAAGAGTTTAGTCCCCATGAGTTTGATGATGATGTTCCAATGGAAACCTCAACACAACACGTAGGTGCAAGTGAAGAATCTTCGGGACGTTCAAAAAATAAGGAAGTTGGTGGAAAAAAAAGAGTTGGTGGAAAAAAAAGAGATGCAAGGGCATTAGAAGTTGAAGAGGAGATTGTCAAGCTTGCAAGGTCGTTAGTGGAAAAAAATGAAAGAATTGAAAAAAGTGAAATGGATAAGGATGTTGATGCGTGTATGGAGAAATTGAATAAAATGGAATGGGGAGAAGAAGATGAAAGACACACGACCTCTCTTTTGCTATTTGGTGAAAGTGCTGATGTTCGAAAAGTTTGGTTACGACTTTCGCATAGTAGTTGTGAGTCGTGGGTGATGGGTATGGGTAGGAAGTATGGTTACCTTTGATGGGTGCGAGTAGTAAAGTTTGGATACTAGTTTTTTTGGATGATGTTTACTAGTTTTTTGGATCCTATGTTTGATGACTTTTTTGGATGATGTTTACTAGTATTTTGTTATATAACGTTTGTTATATGACTTTTGTTACTTTTGATGATGTTTACTAATTTTTTTGGTGCATGATTTTTTTTTACTTTAACATGTTACCTAATTGTTTGTAACAGATCAAGTATGGTTTCTGATGGTAAAGTTGTAGCTTTTCTTTTACTTGTGTTTTATTGGTTGAGGTCAAACCGGCGCAGACTAATCAGAATTCATAGAATTAGAGATATCGATTCAAGAGGGTATGCGTATACACAAGATTTGATGTACGGAGACCCTACAATGTTTCGATATGATGCGTCTTACACAAGAGGCATTTGCATTATTATGCAACCATTTTACCCAAAAAAATTGGTTGCAAGCTAGTAGGACAATAAGCATTGAAGAGAAGATGGATATCTTCTTACATGTTATAGGACATAATGAACGTTTTCGCGCGGTTAAGGGAAGATTTCATCACTCCACACAAACGATTCATCAATGTTTTCACGAGGTCCTAACAGCAATGATGTGTTTTGCAAAAGAAATTATAGTACCAACAACTCCTAACCCAACAAGACATAACTCGGAACGACATAGACGGTTAAAAAATATTTTTTCCGGAGCAATAGGTGCATTAGATGGAACTCTTGTACATGCGGTTGTACCTGTTGATCAACAAACTCGTTATAGAGGAAGAGGAAAATGAGAATGTTTTCAAAATGTAATAGGAATTTGTGATTTTGATATGATATTCACCTTTATTTGGGCTGGATGGGAGGGTATAGCACATGATTCAAGAGTTTTGAAAGAAGTTGCATTCAATTCGACTTCTGGATTTCCATTTCCTCCACCAGGTTTGTAATCTTTATATAATTTTTATTATCTATCTTCTTTATATAATATGTGTCATTATATAATATGTGTCACATTCGTTTGCAGATAAATATTATCTTTGTGATGCCGCATATACAAACACTCGTGGGTTTATGGCTCCATACCGCAATACTAGGTATTGGTTAGCCGATTTTCGAAGAGGCGGACCTTTAACTAGAGAAGAAAGGTTCAATTATGCTCATGCACAACTTAGAAATGTTATTGAACGTGCTTATGGTGTATTTAAGGCGAGATTCCCAATCTTAAAACAAATGGCTCCTTATCCTTTTACAGTGCAAAGAGACATAGTCATTGCTTGTGTCGCGGTCCATAATTTTATAAGGAAATACAATATAGAAGATGACTTGTTTAGAAATTTTGAGGAGGACACTATGGTTACTCCTGGCGTCCAAGGTGGGGGAATTGATAGAGAAAACATACAAGGCATAGAATGGGGTCTAGAAGCCATTGAATATATGCGTGTTTTGCGTGATCAGATTGCAAATCGACTACTTTCACCTACTTTACATTAAATTATTATGTTATTTTAAATTTCATTATGTTTTTATTTGGATATTAAATTATTTATGTTTAATTTACATTTTGTATGACATTTTTTATTTGTGTGTAATTTACATTCTGATGACAATATGTATGTTTTTATAATTATTCAGCAATTTAATCCATCACTATATATAACAGCAGGGTAAAATGGTCATTTTTCATCACTCAGCACATTCAGTTAGATGTACAATCAAACAACAGGATTTCTTACTCAGTCAGAATTTCTTACCCAGACAGACCTTTCCCAGTCAGCACTTTCTCAATCAACAACTATCAAACGGGCCCTTACTAATGCGTTAACGCATTATCAATGCACAACCGACTCGTAAACAACAACTCATATATCTAGGTTTAAAGACTATATGATATTATCATCTCACAATCACTCGTGATTAAATTCCATGAAGTGATTCATGTGAGCGTGGGTTTAATCCAATACTCAAATCATATTTCATAAGCACTCATGAACGTTGCAGCAAGCTTTTGTTATGTCTAAACGCTTAGACAATCTACAAGCCAATTCATGATAGTCTTCTTTCATACTTACTTCCAACGTATGATCGAGTGTGGATAGTTTAAATAATCTTATTATTTAGGAAGTCAAAACATGCAAAATGAAACAATAGTAAATAATTATCATAATATAGTAACATTACTTATAAATAATACTCTTTTATTTAATCATCAAATGTTAATTACAATTTATCTATTACAAGTTTCTAAAATCTATCTAATCACTAAAACTAATATCGTCCTTCAGCCCAATGCTCCTAGCGTGCTGCAAGTGCTTAACCCTACTCAGTCCCTTCGTAAGGGGATCTGCTGGGTTATCCTCTGACGATACCCTCTTTACTAGGAGGAGTCTCTCTTCTACCCGATGTCTAATGAAATGATATTTTCTGTCGATATGTCTGGATCTGCCATGATCCCTCGGTTCCTTGGTTAAGGCAACCGCACATTCGTTATTGTAGAAAATCTCCATAGGCTCCTTTATGGCTGGTACAACTCCAAGGTCTCCGATGAAGTTCTTTAGCCATATTGCCTCCTTCCACGCTTCGCTCGCTGCTATGTACTCTGATTCGCATGTTGAATCAGCTACGGTCGCCGGCTTGGAACTTTTCCATGTCACTGCTCCTCCATTCAGGGTAAAGACCCAGCCCGACTAAGATCGTAAATTATCCCGATCAGTCTGAAAACCAGCGTCACTATACCCTCGCACTCTCAAGTCATCGTTCCCACCGAGGACAAGAGCCCAGTCTTTGGTCCTCCGTAGGTACTTGAAAATGTTCTTTACCGCGGTCCAGTGAGCTTTACCAGGGTTCCCTTAATATCTGCTGGCCATGCTCAAAGCGAAGGCCACATGAGGGCGAGTACAAGTTAGCATACATGATCGAGCCAACAGCGGAAGCATAAGGTACTCGGCTTATTTCTGCTACCTCGACATCAGTACTCGGACTCTGATTCTAACTCTACTTGGTATTGCTTTGGATTGGTAACTCCCTTTCTTGGAATTTTCCAAGCTAAAACGTTTTAACACTTTATCCAAGTAAGTACTTTGACTAAGTCCTATTAGTCTCTTACTCCTATTTCTCAATATCCTTATCCCTAGAATATAGGCAGCTTCTCCGATGTCCTTTGTGACACCAGTCAAATTTAGGTCAAAAATAAATTGATCAATAATCATAATTGGGATGAACAAAGTGGTAGAGATTGTAACAAGGTTTCCAAAAGTATAAAGAACACTGAAATTCGTGTTATAACGAAGAAGTTATGATCAATCGAAGATCCGCGACAAAACCGGCAAAACACTGTTCAGTGTAAAAAGTGAATTTTTGATAAAAGGCTTTTTAGCCTTAACAATCTAAATGAAAGTTGTAGAATATGTTAAACCGAGAACTTTCATAAAAAGAACGTAAAAATCTGACTTCGTATGAGGAAGTTATGATTTTTCTAAGTTTCGGTTTAGTAGTAGACAGCTAAGAATTCGAAATATAAATCGATCGATATTTAGCCAACACAACTTAAACGAGAATCGAAGGTCTCGTCAAAAGTAGTACAACGGTAAAAAGACAGACGAAAACGGACGTCGGATGAAGAAGTTATGAATTTTTAACGGATTTCCTGTCCCGGTCTATTAAAAAAAATAATATTAAAAATAAAGTCAAAATTAGCCGACGAAGTCTAAACGAAAGTCGTAGAGTATAATTTTACCTACGTGTGCATATAAAGAACGCCAAAAAGGGAGCTCATATGCCAAAAGTTATGAATTTTGCAAGTTTTTGGCACGAAAATCGAAAAATGTTGAAAACCGGGAAAAATCGCATGGACACCCTTCGGCCACGTCACCCTCGCATGAGAGGCTTCCCCGTGTCCTCTACGTGTTCGCTTATGATTGGACCGAAGTTGTCGTGCCATCTCCTGATTGGACCGAAGTTCGGTCCACTCCTGATCTGACACCACCGAGGAAGCTTCCGAGACCGCCTCCAGCTTCGCTTCTCCTTCTGACGCGTGGCTGCTGAGTCCTCCTCCCCCTCGCATGCGAAGCTGCCATGTAGCTGCTGACTCGTCCTCGCCTTCACCACCTGTCCGAACACGTGGTAGCTGCTCCTTCCTTCGGACCGCACCCTCGCACCCTATATAAGGGCTACGAGATTTCTCGGATTTAAGACATTTCTTTCACCCAAATTTCACCCTTTTTCACCCCTTTAACTTCCATAACTTCACAAACAACCCCCAAGGCCCCGGTATCGTATCAAAAACCCGAAGAAAGCCCCGAAGCCCCGGAATTCTCGAGAAGCTAACCTCTTTCCAGTCGAAGTGATGCCCGCATAAAGCCCGGTTTTTAATCAAAAACTCGCGGTTTCTTCGAGAAAGGTCATCTATAGAAACAAAACGCTGCCCAAATCACCACTTATCAAGTGAGTTCACACCCCTATAATCTACCTTTTTAGTGGTTTTTAAATGCTTTTTAGGGGGGGAATACAAGTTTTACACAATATAAATTGTGTTAATAATTGTATGTGATAATAATCACACAAAGGGTTTCCTTATGCTTTTAAGGATTACCAAATACTTCCAAAATGACTTACAGCCATGTTAAATCTTTAAAGTCATGTAAACTCCGTTAAATTCTTTGAAAAAGGTTTTATAAACTATTTCAAATTATAATTGCCAAAATCATGTTTATATATGTATAAATATATAAATAAGATTTGAAGGGCTTAGGACTAATGAATTATCTTATTTCATTTTCCTTGTTTGGATGTGGAATTAAGGTGGTGTTATTTGTCCGAAGTTCGTTTCCTTCTTAATTATATATATATATATATATATATATATATATATATATATATATATATATATATATATATATATATATATATATATATATATATATATATTATACATATATGAATATAAAAGGTTACTTCATTCGGTATCATTACCTTTGTATCATGCTGAGCAAAGGTGTTCATCCATGCGAAATCATGCTAATCAGATAGAACATATAAATTATAATAGGTATAACTTATGATTCAAAACTAAATATACAAGTATGATTCACATTCCAAGGAAAGTACCAACAATTCATTTACCTATACCAAGATATGTATAATACTTTTAGTATATGGATAATATATTAAAGAAGTAATAATACATCATACCGAGTTTGCATTAACAAGGGTACAATACAGAGTACCAGGGTTAGCAATCACGGGGTAATAATACATCATACCGAGTTTGTATTAACAAGGGTACAATACAGAGTACCAGGGTTAGCAATCACGGGGTAATAATACATCATACCGGGTTTGCATTAAGAAGGGTACAATACAGAGTACCAGGGTTAGCAATCACGGGGTAATAATACATCGTAAATCTTGTTGAAACAATAAATTTGTGAGACTCTTCATGGTGTACTTATCTAAGTACGACCTTAAGTCCTGACTTATTAACCAGAATCTCCTGTAGGGAGGGCGTGAATTTGTGTATAGCTCTATATGGCACTGACAATCCCGCACCTTCACTGTTCGCTACAGTTTGGACGGCAGGCCTACGGTGTCAAATACCATATCGTTTCCGACGCCTGAATAACGTCGCATCAGGCATCTCAGGCATATTAGTATGGTTAATAGAACTCACATGGATAAAACAACAAGTAAATTACTTAGTAATATACTTCTCTTACAACAGTAAGAAAAGATAATTACATCCTTACCAAATATACCTTCTGTTAGTTTTTACTTACAGAAAAACTACGTATCATGAAATCAAGTATGGCAAATATACTTGTACCTCTGATTTTGGAACATTTAAAACCACAAAGAAGTATTATGGATAATATAATATTTTCCAGGATTAATACTAATGCTTTACTGTAGAACGGATATAACTAAGAATACTTTTACAAATGAAACGGTTTATGGGATTAAACTACTTTTACAAATGAAACGGTTTATGGGATTAAACTACTTTTACAAATGAAACGGTTTATGGGATTAAACCACTTTTACAAATGAAACGGTGTATGGAATTAACCTACTTTTACAATTGGAACTTAGTCATTCACTCTTTGTAAACTAGTATAACATAAAGGACCTTTAGTGGTTAATTCTATAATTCCTTAGTTTTTACATCAGAGTTATACATAATTAATATCCTATTGACAGTGAAATGTGTGACTTCCGCCTTACTTCCTGTTCCTTGTTTGGTTGTGGGCTTAGGGCAGATACACCCATTTAACTGTCCATTCAATATTAGGTTATATATAACTAGTATAAACTAAGTAATTGCAGAGGGAACTATTGAGGTTATCAGTTTATCACCTCAGGAAATATAGGATTTTCTGGAGGAACCAGCGAACTTATCCAAGAACTTAGTGTATACATTATAGAACTAAAATACTTAAGAACTCACCAGCTTAAATGCTGACCTACTCTTTCAAAATAACTTGTATTCTCGGGAATCTAGTAGACAGGTACACTCCCGAAGCTTTTGAGAAGACTACCTAGTACCGTACTGCGACTCTTGTCTTCTACTATACCTACTTTGGTGTTTGAATATGTAATGTTTAAACACTTATGTAAAACTTATACTTATTAATGCAATGGTTGTTTGTACTTTGATTACTATATTGCATGTGTTGTGATACTTACCTGAAGTCCTCCGCCCCCGAACGTTTCCGCCGTTCTGGTTTGGGGGTGTGACAGATTGGTATCAGAGCAGTGTTTATAGTGAACTCGGTATATCAGTCATAAAAGATATACAACTATAAACCCATTGGGATAAAAACACTCTGATGAAGAGTTATACTTTAAAAATATAACAATATTTTATAAAAGTATAACTACATGCAGAATATATATACTAGAATGAGTATCACAAGAAGAACAAAACAAAAGTATTTGGATGTTGGACATTACAGTTAAACCTAGGCAGTGACGTAATCATATCTGGGATCAATATAGCCTGATCAACTATATTCATTTGAGATATGACTAACATGTGTTTGGGAGTGATTGTAGTGTTGCAATAAGTCTAAAACTTACCTAGGTACCTGAAGAATTCTAGAACCAAACATAAAGGTTAAAATGCTATAGGAGTATTTTAGGATACTATAACTAGAAAACTGAAAACTTATCAACTTCTTATATCTAGAAGTCCAAGAATCAAACTTATAATTAAAATACCATGGAGGTATTTTAGATACCATAAATAACTTTGGGGAAATGATTAAAAAGATCTTTTCTGATAAGTCTATAATTACTAAATGGATATGGTAAGGTTATATATAGTTGAGATTTTATAGACTTAGAATATGTGATTTTCACTCTACTTCCTTTTCCTTGTTTGGATGTGGTTTTAAAGTAGGATTACTTATTTGAAGGTCTATTTGATCTGGATTATATATAATCGGTACACACCATATGATTATAGAAGGACCAGAAAGCATCACCTTCGTAAAAATTTAAATTTTCTCATAGATTCTTTAGACATTCCCATTCTTGTATAAACCCCTTAGATAGATGTAGTCACTCCAGCAACCAATAGAAGAGTCAAGGAGGATCCAACACAATTTCATTAGGAGAATTCCGAGAAAGAAACAGATGAGAAGTAAATAAACTATAGAAATCATTTATTGCCCTTACCCTATTAAGGACACTAATGAGAGATTCACATGAACTTCCAAGATTCAAAATCTTCATTACGAAATAATGGGGGTCAGTGTCAGAATCGGAAGTAAGATAGCTCGGGAATTCAATATACCTACGGAGGAGAAGGACACCCTATAGATACCAGGAGAGAACAAATCATTACCACCCATAATAGAACAGAGAACAAAGGAAAACCACGTGTGATTCATGTGAAGTGTTTGAGCACCTTTTCATCTAAGTAATAACTAGTAAATCGATTCAACCTAGTGAGTTAGTGATTACATTACTCACATTAGGTTTTGAGCTTATCTTCTTTTCCTATCACGGCTAATAACAATAAATCAGATCACGAAATCTCAATTGATAGTGATTACTTCTCAAATTCATAAGTCTATTTTATGTAGACACTGTTATGAATTGTTTTCGAATATTTTCGAAAGTTGGAAAACGATATCCACCAATCGAAGGTAACTTAGTTCGGATGATACTCGGTTCATAGCTATTCTAGAAACTTATTTATGTTCCTTACCAGGACTGCATCATAGGGATGCAAGTCGAATCATTGAGAACAATATAACAAAACGAAAGATTTATACGTAGATACAAATGGTAAGAATACATCTAGAGCCAACGATAGTCGCTCACGAGCTCATTTTCTTATCATGAAACAGAATCATGCCTCCGAAGAAACGTAACCAACCCACCGGCAAAACACCAATCCTTCAAATAGATGTGGCTGCGTTTCAAGCTGCAGTCACAGCAGCTGTAGCAGCTGTCATGGCACACCTTAATGCTAACAATGCAAATTTTAGTGGTAATACTATCGGTAACCCCGATCGTGGTGATGGCTAAGTACAGCAACGAGCACCTACTTGTAAGGACACTTTGAACCTTAAGCCTAATATCCTGAAACGAAAGTTCGAGAACAAGAAAGGGAGTTGTTCAACTCAAGAACCTAACAAAGGGCAACGAACTGGGGCAGTCAATACCCCCATCATCCCTGTTATTCTAGCACCGACCACGCCGTACTTAGGAAACCTCCCACACTGCAGCAAGTACAACTACCATCATCATGGAGTTTGCTGAGAGCTGCATTGCAATAGATGCAACATGAAGGGGCACACCTCCCGCATCTGTAGAACTCTGGTTGAGTTCATCACTTCAACTGCCAATGTCGGAACCATTCCCATATGTCACCTTTGTGGTGAAATAGGACATTACAAGAGGGACTGTCCAACAGAGAAGAAAGACGGGGCAGCAGGAGGAGTTTGACCCCAATGCATGGGAAGGCATCAAAGAACCCTGCTATATTTTAGTACGCTTCCAAACCCCGATAATTATCTATAATTATGAGTACTCTCCCGTTCAAATTAAATCACAGCATTTGTATAAAATTTGAAACCCTAACAGGTAAGCTATGATGACTTAGTGTATACATAAGGGTCATTTATAATTAAGATTTGTAGACTTAAAGTGAGTAATTCTGCCTCATTTCCTGTTCCTTGTTTGGTTGTGGATTTAGGGCAGGGTTGCTCAGTCAAAGGTCTTACCAATCTTAATTATACATAACTTATATACGCCAAGCGATTATAGAGAGACCTAGTAAGGATCATTTCATGGAAGTTCATAATTATCAGAACCCTCGTATTGGTAGTACCCGCCAATTTCGAATCAAAAAGGGGATTCGTAACAGTAATAACAAAATAAAACCGGAAGCGCTGAAAACTTAGGTACATAGGATATCATCCTAGTAATCATTCCTCCTATAACAACTTAATATCTATTTCGTTGAGAAAAATTCTGACATCCTCATTCGACATGGTTTGGCCTGGCCCTTACCATGTGAAAATTCTTATGTTGTGTAAGAGAACTTTTTCCTTAATCAGCCATAAGATGAAATTCTTCCAATCCATAACGCAAAAATAGAGACTAAGAACTCATTAGGTTAATCTATCGATGCTAAGTGTATACACGAGAGTGGTATATAATTTAGACTTAGCAAGATTAAGGATGTGTAATTCCGCCCTATCTCCTGTTGTTTGGTTGTGGACCTGGGGCAGAGTCACCCATCCGAACGTTTTATGAAATCTAAATTATATACGACTTGTATACACGAGGTGATGGTGTATGAGCCAAGTATGAGTCTTATCATGAAATTTGAAGCAAAAGCCGCATGCTTACTACAACAACCGGAGATACCTGAGTGGAAGTGGTAGCGGATTACAATAGGATTTATAATCAAGTTACCAAGGCAACAGGTGGACTTGATGCCATTTTGGGTGATCATCGACAGATTAGCCAAGTCCGCGCACTTCCTACAATTTTGAGGAAACAGGCAAATAGAGAAGATAACTAGAACGTGTGTTAGAGAGATTAGTCAGAGTGCACGGTGTTCCAATATCTGTTATCTCCGTTGAGATAATAGAATCATCTCCCAGCACATGCAGTCACTTCAGAAATCCATGGGAACTAGAGTAGTCTTGAGCGTATGTGATCGACCTTGGTAAAGCATGGGATACCCATTTACCAATTAGTCGAGTCCTTTACCATGCTAGCATTTAAAGTTGCTCCATTCGAAACCTTCTGTGGTCACAAGTACAGATCCTATCTGCACTGGACTAAATTAGGTAATACGCAACTAGCTAGAGGTCCAATTTCCACACAGCACCTTCACTGATCTGGAATTCATCCAAGAAACTACCAAAAAGAAAATACGAATCAGGAAGTGACATAAAGCTTCCAGAGTTAATCAGAGAAGCTACGGCTTCGATAAAAGAAAACCCTTAGAATTCGAAGTTGATGACCTTGTCATATGAAGGTCTCACCCCGGAAGTACAAGATACGCTTGAGAAAGTGTGGAATACTAAATCCAAGGTACATAGGACCGTTCGATATTCTTACCAGAATCGGTCTTGTAGCTTATAAACTTAACTACCACAAAAACTTAATAACATTCATCCCACCTTTCACATATCTAATCTAAAGAGGTGTCTATCCGATGAAACACTTGTTATTTCACTCGATGAAATCAAGTTAAATAAAAGTCTACACTTTGTAAAAGAAGCAATAGAAACCATGGATAGGGAAATCAAAAGAACCAAGCAAAGTCTTACCCCGTTAGTGAAGGCTCGCTGGATTACAAACCGGGGACCTGAATTCACTTGGGAAAGGGAAGATTAGACGAAACAAAAATATCCATATCTTTCCCCTAGTCCATGAGTATCACTTTAGACTTAATTTCGGGACGAAGTTCCCTCTAACGGGGGGATAATGTGACACCAATCAAATTTAGGTCAAAAATAAATTGATCAATAATCGTAATTGGGATGAACAAAGTGGTAGAGATTGTAACAAGCTTTCCAAAAATATAAAGAACACTGAAATCCGAGTTATAACGAAGAAGTTATGACCAATCGAAGATCCGCGACAAAACCGGCAAAACAATGTTCAGTGTAAAAAGTGAATTTTCGATAAAAAAAAAAGGCTTTTTAGCCTTAACAATCTAAATGAAAGTTGTAGAATATGTTAAACAGAGAACTTTCATAAAAAGAACGTAAAAATCTGACTTCGTATGAGGGTGTTATGATTTTTCTAAGTTTCGGTTTAGTAGTAGACAGCTAAAAATTCGAAATATAAATCGATCGATATTTAGCCGACACAACTTAAACGAGAATCGAAGGTCTCGTCAAAAGTAGTACAACGGTAAAAAGACAGACGAAAACGGACGTCGGATGAAGAAGTTATGAATTTTTAACGGATTTCCTGTCCCGGTCTATTCAAAATAATAATATTAAAAATAAAGTCAAAATTAGCCGACGAAGTCTAAACGAAAGTCGTAGAGTATAATTTTACCTATGTGTGCATATAAAGAACGCCAAAAACGGAGCTTATATGCCAAAAGTTATGAATTTCGCAAGTTTTTGGCACGAAAATCGAAAAATGTTGAAAACCGGGAAAAATCACATGGACACCCTTCGGCCATGTCACCCTCGCATGCGAGGCTTCCCCGTGTCCTCCACGTGTTCGCTTATGATTGGACCGAAGTTGTCGTGCCATCTCCTGTTCCTTGTTTGGTTGTGGGCTTAGGGCAGATACACCCATTTAACTGTCCATTCGATATTAGGTTATATATAACTAGTATAAACTAAGTAATTGCAGAGGGAACTATTGAGGTTATCAGTTTATCACCTCAGGAAATATAGGATTTTCTGGAGGAACCAGCGAACTTATCCAAGAACTTAGTGTATACATTATAGAACTAAAATACTTATGAACTCACCAGCTTAAATGCTGACGTACTCTTTCAAAATAACTTGTATTCTCAGGAATCCAGTAGACAGGTACACTCCCGAAGCTTTTGAGAAGACTACCTAGTACCATACTGCGACTCTTGTCTTCTACTGTACCTACTTTGGTGTTTGAATATGTAATGTTTAAACACTTATGTAAAACTTATACTTATTAATGCAATGGTTGTTTGTACTTTGATTACTATATTGCATGTGTTGTGATACTTACCTGAAGTCCTCCGCCCCCGAACGTTTCCGCCGTTCTGGTTTGGGGGTGTGATATCCTTCATAGCGAAGCACTTCCTAAGCCAGGACTTCACCTCCTGCAGGGTTGGGATGTCGTTTCCAATGAGCAGTATGTCATCCACATACAACTAGCATACAATTGACATAAACAACATAAAATAATATTTAGGAGTTTACCTCTTTATGTAGCTTGTAGAACTTGTTGTATTTGGCCTTTAAGAACTTAGCACCCCAAGTGTGATGCCTCAAACGGTTCACAACACACCTAGGATAAAGGAGAACTTGAGAGAGATGTTGCTAGCTCCAAAATCGGCTCTAACGAACTCCAAGAACTCTAGTAGTCGATTTTGGGTGCTAAGGGAGTCCTTTTATAGTGTGGCAAAGTCTAGGGTTACATCCATGCAAACTATAATGCCCATAACCTTTCATATTACTTAGGCTACATGGGTTAAACCTCCATGGACTATCCATGGACTACCATATTGGTTTAGCCCATCCTAAATAACAATTGGCCCACACTATAAAAATCATTGATTTACCAAATCAACCCCCATATATTTAATTAGTCTCTTTTGATCACATAATTAATTCAAAATTAATTCTTGATCAATACTAATTAAATAATATGATTTCATATTAATATATTATAACTTATAATATATTAATAAATCGTAAGTAACCTCTTACTCAAGTATCCATCCCATCAAATTGTCCTGGTGATATGCAAACCGAAATGGACCATGCTACTCTCGGGTCAAGTACATACCAATTGTAGTTATGGGTTTAGTCACCTAATCCAACAGTCTCCCACTTGGATAAGTCTAATAACTATAATTTCAAGTACGACTCCACAACCCGACTAGCAATCGTAGCTCTTAAAAGCCGATGTCGAACTCTGACCTAGTCAATGACGCGTCCATTAGATAAGGGATCATATATATACTCCATTCTACAAAATATCATATAGATTGAGACATGGATTATAATCATTCTCTCTGTCCATCTGTTGTTTCCTGATTTCCAATTTATGACGACTGACTAATTGAACAAATCAAATCAGTCCAGGCTTGGCCAAGCGCTTCGGGTGTCATCACTAAATCATCGAGAGGCCCACAGATATCGCTTTTATCCCACATTGGGTAAAAGGAATGGATAAACTTCGACTCAGATGATTTCTTGTACATACTCATCAAATCACACACAACAATATGTTTTATAACACCAAGTTACTGGTGCGTTTACATATGTCAATGTGCAACCGACTTGTAAACTACAACTCACATGTCTTGGTTTTAAGAATATAAGATATTATCGTCTCATGATCACTCGTGATAAAATCCATGAAGTGATTCAAATGAGCTTGGGTTTAATCCAATACTCGAATCTTATTCCAGGAGTACTCATGAACACTGCAGCAAACTTGTGCTATGTCTAAAACACCTAGACAATCTACAGTCAGATTCATGACAATCTTGCCTCAATACCTACTTCCAAAGTATGATCGACTGTGGATAGTTTGAATAACCTAGTTATTCGGGAAGTCAAAACATGCAAAGTGAAACACAAGAATAATCGAATCCAATATGGTCTCAGAACTTATGAATATAAATAAAACATCTTTTATTTAATCACCATATTGATTACACATTATTCATTGTATAATGTTTCGATTAATCAACTTAAATACTTGAATTAAAACAACAGTTATGCCATGCTCCAAGCATGCATACTATGTTTGCCTATGGTCCTTACTTTGTGAAATAGATCAATTGTAACCATTTCAATGACACTCATTTCACAATTCCAAATCCTTACCGTAAATGTAAGAATACCAAATTCTTGTCATTTACTGTAATTTGTTAGATTCTAAACTTAAATGAAATGATCCTCTTGTAATGACTATGAACAAAAGTCACAGAGACTTGGAAACAGACAGTACAAAGTATTCCAATGGAGAGAAATTCCACATTAATGAAATATCAAATTCAAAGTACATTCCTTTAAACATCCTTCTTGCATTAAGTTTTCTAATCTTACACAGATTTAAAGAGAAACTTCCAATTATGGAAACATTTCCATATTCCCATGTTGACTATCACTTCTGAACAAGAGTTACCTCTTCTCAGAGTATGTCAATATGGTCCTTCCAAAATTCAGAATATACTTCCAACTGTCCGTAAGCAACCAATCTTTGGTAAACCTCAGATTGTCCTCAGCAATTGCTTAACCATTTTAGTCATATCTCGTTCTAGTTCCTTTTCCCTCTTAATGCCCTAGGCATTTGGAAAATTAGAACAAATTAATATTATAGCTTATGTAATCGATCCTATATCCGAAGCATATGGGATATGATTCATAATGTCTCACATAAACACATGATACTTTAGCAGTCTTTTTCTATAATATTTCCACATATAGAATTTTCTTATGTTGAATCATTTCAACATAACATTCATATATGTTCTTGACTAAATTTGATTAAAATCTCAATCTAAGCTTTTAGAAGTATGAATTCCTCTCCCTTAATTATAGCAAAACAACTTTTCAAAACCTGCAACTTCGCGAATTGAAACTTTTGTTTTCTATAATTAACATTGATAACTTGCAACACTTACCATAATAATTATGCTCCCACTAGCATAATAATTACATTCTTATTAGCATAACACTTATGCTCCCACTAGCTTTGACATGTACCCAGAAATCAGCTGGACTTCTAGAAATCAATACTTCTTGACTTCCTTACCAAAGTTCAGATTTCTGATATAAGATGCTTCGATAGGACTTTATCTAGGCTTCTCAAACTCATACACCTTTCCTCAGATAACTCATATGTATGTCTTAACAATTTTAGAACATACAACAATAATTCTCAAATGTTTAGACTTTTTGCCATTTCTCACAATTCGAACTATGAAGAGGGATTTCGTAATCATAATCGAATTTGAGAATGCAAATAACACAATTGCTATCTCCTTAAAATCTACTTAGTGAAAGCGTTTCCTCACAATCATTTTCATGAATTGGAGAGAAACCTTATTACACTTAGATTTTATGGTGTATGTGTTCCTATCCATGTGAATTTGTCATAACCATAATCACAAGACAAGGTTAGTGATAAATTCCAACTCATATGGACTAAACTTGTTCAATCTTAATTTCTTGCCACCTGGTAGCACAAGTGCCTATCATTGCTTCCAGGTTGTCATGCAAATAATTGAGTACTCATAGAACTCACATACATAGTCAACCAACTGGAATGGCACAGAAACAAGAATATGTCAACACGATAGATTACAAACCTCAAGTCGTGTGCTAGTGATTAAACAATTGGTTTACTCTTGATTAGTTCTTGAAACTCTTCAAGATCTTTAAGACTCTCACTGACCTCTTGATGTATAAGATTCACTTTTTCAAGGAACATTACTTGACAAACAAATATTCAAGAGTTAGTGCGGTCTCTTATCAAGACAAAACACTTCACACAATTGGTCTTAGTTGGTCTTTGTCTTGTCCAAGACATCACAACTTACCAATTTCAAATGTCCAGGAGTAGAAAACATTTTACTCTACATCTGATAAGTGTTATAAACCTTTATTAAGATCATGTCACTCAAGTTACAATCTTGGAGTATGACTCTAAGACCTGATTTTGGAACGAAGTATGATTTATCTTCTTGATTTAACCATTTCAACAATTCACGATTCCTCTTCTTAACCATACAAGTGCACTAAGATGTCCTTTAGAGGATCAATTGTGATATGGTTTCATAATCACTAAGATAATCATAAAACATGATACTCAAGTACTCTCCCTTCTTCTCAGATTGGAGAAACTTTTATCTTTCTACCTAATTTGATTCTTCTTATTCGTTCTGCCAATAATTGAAAATTTTCCAATGATTCAGAATTACACTTAATCTTGTAAGAATAACCATATTTACTAAACTTTAGTAAATCATAACGAATAGTCTTATCGTTCTTTGTGTTGAACCTGATCAGCGCACAACCAAGTGTACCCGATCCCCTAGTCCTTTACTTGACTCACATATACATGTGAACAAGGAAATAGTCTTAATTTCCGAAAGATGAAGTTCTCATTCATCACACAATACAAGTTGCATGATTCCAAGTTTCTATCCAACTGAAACTTGGGTGATGAGAATCTTTTATTATTTGGTAAATTATGACACTTCCACAAACGAAAGAATCAAATCCATTTTTTCAATATTGCTATCAATGGAAACATATAAACAACAATTTTCACAAATGCCATTGTAAGGAAACTTACAATAAAATAAAATCAAAATTTATTTATTAAAATTACGGAAAACTTTTCCTTACAATGCAAATACATATGAAAACTATGTTGTTATCTATTCCTAAGCAATCTATCATAACTCTTAAGCATCAGCTAAAAATTCTGATCATCGAACCATGCGATCGAAATCCATCTCTTCACGATCAGAATCAGCCTACTCTTCCTTTAAGTTTCCTTTCTCTTCGTTGATTCTACAAAACGTCAAAATGTAATTACATTACATCATGTATTAAGAATCTCCAAATAGGAACTTAATAGAGTTAGATAGTAGACTTACCTGAAGCAAAGTCAAACTTTTTTTACTTTACCATCCTAGCAATCTTTCAGGTAAATATGGCAGCTTCGCAACCAATGCCCCTTCTCTTGGCAATAGAAACATATGGACTCTTTGGAATTGGTACATGGGACAATCTAAGACTTAGTCTTTCTCTTTACCATTTGGTCAAATGACTTGACCATGGCCGATCCCTTTCCATTGGGAAGAGAAGACTTTTCTGAACTTCCAATGTTGCCATTGTCAATGTCCATGGAAGTTTGGGAGGTAGATCTTCCAATCAAATTTGCTTTACCAGTGCGCCAAATCATTGCTAATTCAGCAGCAACAAGCAAATATGTTAGATCAATAAGGGTGATGTCGTGATCTCCCATATAGTAGTCCTTAAAGAACCCGCTATATGACTTAGGAAGTGATTGAAGAACCAAGTCAACAGCCAACTTCCTTGAAACAATAACACCCAACATTTCCATCCTGTCAATGTGTGACTTCATCTCCAAGACATGTGCACACACAGACCTTCCATCTTGGTGTTTTCTAGCCAAAAGGGCTTGAGTGACCTTAAACTTTTCAAGTCTTTGAACTTGTGGGTCAGGGAGAATTATTGGAGCAGGTAGAGGAAGTGAAGTTTCACTACAACACGAAGAAGGGATTAATCTTTCACCTTGATCGTCTTGTGGAATATCATCTTTATAAAGAAAGGATTCGGGAAGACCAGATTTGTTAGAACTAGACATCTATAAGGGAGAAATTCAAGTGAGTTGATTTAAATCCTTAACATAACACCCAAATGAAATATTAAGGCTACGACCCAACACAATATTTTACAATTCGGAAGAGTGATGCCGTAATCCAATTGCAAAATATTTGAAGGTAGGTAAATGACGATTTACCAATTTCCTCCATGAAAAACGAAAATGAACTTTAGGTTTTAAATGAATTGAAATTCCTAGATCCTTTGAGATTCATTGAACTTTTCAATGGCATGTTTAATCTCGATTATGCCCTTCAGGTTTGTGACTGGGATGCCGAGGATCACAAACAAGGTTTGAATAACCATGAAAATTAGCTTGGTACTCTCGATGTCATTTATCACCTAATCAATGTTTTGGTTAACCACACACGCTCCATTGATCTATGACAAACATCGAGCTACCCTTTGCCACCCTTGTTAGTCCAAGTTAGTGTGCCAGTTAACCACACACGCTCCACTAACGACTTGGCAAAGTGCAAAGTGCAATTTCATGGATTAGCACCAAATTCATATTTTTCCTAAGTAAATAAGATTGGGAATTTATAAGTGTTTAGTTACTTGGTATTTTCATTATACTTTTAATGAGAATTAATGTCCTATCCTACCCGTTTGGCTAACGACCCTCCACCAGTCAAGGAAGCGGTGGGTGAGAGTGGACACCCATTAAACCACCATTTTATAGACAGTAACCTTATACCCCCTTATAGACCGGCTTCGTGAATGACACCCATTAAACCACCATTTTACATATATATAATAATTAAACTTTTAATATTATAATAGTATAAGGGTGTATTTTCAACTTTTAATATACTAGATGGTTTAATCTGTTAATAAATTATAATCTTAATTTAATTAAACTTAAACCATGTCATTAAGAAATTATTAATCTTTATTAATTAAAAACTTTAATTAATTTAAGAAAGTCCATAAGGTGTAATTGAACTATTTAAGAACTTCAAGGTTCTAAATATAAAAACTCACAATTAAAACTATTTAATTAATTTTTTAATTTATGAACCCAAGAGTTACACCTTTAAATTACAAGAGTTTCAAAAATTGAGACTTTTCAAATACCAAAACTTGAGGGCAAGTTTTGTAATTCTTGAAAACTTTTGGTTTTCCATAACTTATGAGTTAATATGATTTTTATGAAAAAACCTTTTCATGTTCCATAACTTGAGGACAAGTTATGGAGTTCTTTAAAAGCATTTAGCTCAATATTTTATACTAATAAAATTACCATATAATATATCATTGATTTCTTCTAACTCATAAGGCTAGATAATACCAAGTCAACAATTTACAAATAAATTAGCTTATCATATAACCTAACACTAAACTTGAAATTTTGACGATTATCTTTTATTTGGATGAGGCTAATTATTTTCATAACATAAAAACGAGTTTTTATCAAGAAAACAATCCATAGTTAATTATCCAAATCCAAATTAAGCCAAGAAAACCGAAATCTGCCATCTGATGCTTCACCACGTCATGGTAATCATTGCCACGTCGTGGTGGGCATACAGAAACGAAATTGGCAGATTTTCTAGCTTTGAAAATAATACAATTGCAACAATATAACAAAAAACAACCCATGTCTCTGATACTACTGTTGGGTTTTGTATACTACAACATCCTATGGTGCACATACAACCCTAAATGCTTTGGATCTATGTTTTCTCTAATTATACATGCAATATTGTTTCCAAAGCATTAAGCCTACAACTTGCATACAATTGACATAAACAACATAAAATATTAGTTAGGAGTTTACCTCTTTATGTAGCTTCTAAAACTTGTTGTATTTGGCCTTTAAGAACTTAGCACACCAAGTGTGATGCCTCAAACAGTTCACAACACACCTAGGACAAAGGAGAACTTGATAGAGATGTTGCTAGCTCCAAAATCAGCTCTAATGAACTCCAAGAACTCTAGTAGTTGATTTTGGGTGCTAAGGGAGTCCTTTTATAGTGTGGCAAAGTCTAGGGTTACATCCATGCAAACCCTAATGCCCATGACCTTTCATATTACTTAGGCTACATGGGTTAAACCTCCATGGACTATCCATGGACTACCATATTGGTTTAGCCCATCCTAAATAACAATTGTCCCACACTATAAAAATCATTGATTTACCAAATCAACCCCCATATATTTAATTAGTCTCTTTTGATCACATAACTAATTCAAAATTAATTCTTGATCAATACTAATTAAATAATATGATTTCATATTAATATATTAGAACTTATAATATATTAATAAATCATAAGTAACCTCTTACTCAAGTATCCATCCCATCAAATTGTCCTGGTGATATACAACCCGAAATGGACCATGCTACTCTCGGGTCAAGTACATACCAATTATAGTTGTGGACTTAGACACACCTAATCCAACACTTTCCTATCCATGTCGGTCTTCTTCTTGAAGATCCATTTGCACTCGATTGTATTACGACCTGGCACGTTGTCAACCAAGTTCCAAACCTGATTGTCATACATGGACTGAATCTCACTGTCAATAGCCACTTTCCATTTCGCAGACTCCGAGCCTACCATGGCTTCCTTGTAGTTGTTAGGTTCATCCAAATTTATCAGTGTGCTATCATTGATAAACATATCACATTCAGTAGTAATATGGAAACCATAAAACTCAGGTGGAACACTAACTCTACTGGAACGTCTAAGAGGTAAGGACTCGTCAATCGGTTCAACAGGAGTTTCCTCCTCGGGTTGAGCGCTAGTGTTAGAGGTTCCTTCATCGCTTGATTCTTGAAGCTCTTCAAGATCAATTTTCCTCCCACTGTCCTCTTGGCATATGAGTTCTCTTTCTCGGAAAACCCCTCTCCTCGCAACGAAGACAACATTGTCACTCGATCTATAGAAGAGATATCCAAAGGACTTCTGTGGATAGCCGATGAAAATACACCCCTCACTACGAGGCTCAAGCTTGTCATGAGTATCTCGTCTTATGAAAGCCTCGCAACCCCAAACCTTGATATGTGCCAACGAGGGAACTTTCCCTGTCCACATCTCGTGAGGTTTGTTGGCAACCTTCTTAGTTGGGACTAGATTAAGGATATGGGCGGCAGTCTCTATGGCATACCCCCAGAATGAGATAGGTAACGAAGCTCGACTCATCATGGAACAAACCATGTCCAACAAGGTTCGATTGCGCCTCTCAGCCACACCTTTCAACTGCGGCGTCCTACGTCGCGTCAATTGCGAAACGATTCTGCATTCCTTGAGGTAGTCGTGGAATTCAATACTAAGGTACTCACCTCCTCGATCGGATCGGAGCATCTTAATTTTCCTGCCCAACTGATTCTCCACTTCTTGCTTAAACTCTTTGAACTTTTCAAAGGATTCTGACTTGTGCTTGATTAAGTAGATATACCCATATCTGCTATAATCATCAGTAAAAGTCACATAGAAGCGGTTTGCATCCCTTGTGGTGAATCTAAAGGGTCCACATACATCTGTATGTATGAGATCCAATAAACCCTTACCCCTTTGACAAGTACCAGTGAAGGGTGACTTGGTCATCTTTCCAAGTAAACAAGATTCGCACGTGTCATCCGAATTGAGGTCGAATGACTCCAACACTCCATCCATTTGGAGTTCGGCTATGCGCTTCTTGTTGACATGTCAAATACAACAATGCCACAAGCATGCTTTCTCCAAACCATTGGACGAATCAATGTGCAACACATTATTTCCTAAGTTGTCTATAACATTCACAGTTTCATAAACTCCATTACAAGGAAATTCTTCAGAATAGAAAGTACCATTCAAAAAAGCATTAATAGAACCAATTTCATTATTAGACGAAAATCTAAACCCTTGTATGTACAAACCATGAAAAGAAATAATGTTTCTCGCCATTTCTGACGAGTAGCAACAATCATATAAATCTAAACCTAACCCACTACTAAGCACTAAAGAGTAAACTCCAATCTTGGTGACAAACGACACTTTCCTATTCCCCATGATCAGGTTCATCTTCACATGCTCCACATCCCTACTTCTTCTTAGACCCTGCAAATCAGAACAAATGTGAAAACCAAATCCTGTATCAAGGACCCAAGAAATAGCATGCGATGAGTTGTTAGATTGTATAGTATAAATACCTGCGAAGGAGGGATTTATCTTCCCGTCCTTGATGTCCTGCAGATACTTCGGGCAGCTACGTTTCCAATGCCCTTTGTCGTGACAGTAGAAGCACTCTGCTTATTTTGGGTTGGAAGAGGGGGCAGCAGAACCAGACTTGGTCCCACTAGAAGAGGATTAGTCATGGGGTTTACCCTTGTGGCTCTTAGAAGGAGCCTTCCTCTTCTTTCCTTTCCCTTGCCCAATAGCCAAAACATGGGCAGCAGTTGTAGGAGTAGATGCAGTAGATTTTCCTTTTAGACTACTCTCAGCAGTCCTTAGTAGGCCTTGAAGCTTGCTCAGAGTGGCCTCCTCCTTGTTCATATGATAGGTCATACGAAACTGGTCGTAACAATGAGGAAACGAGTGAAGAAAGATATATATGGCGAGCTCCTCATCGAAGTTGACATTCAACTTCAGCAAGAGGTCCACGAATCTCTTCATTTTCTGCAAGTGGGCCGTGATGGAATCTCCATCCTTCATTTTGGTAGTGATCATCAAGGCGATGATCTCATACCTCTCCAGCCTTGCACTTTGATGGTACCTTTCCATCAAATCTTGGTGCATCTCGTAGGGATAGTAGTCCTCGTAGGACTTTTGGAGTTCAACAGTCATTTTTGTGAGCATGATGCAATGAACCTTCGTAGCATCTTTCTCATGAGTTTCATAAGCATCAATTTCTTCAGGAGTAGCAGTGTTCACGTTGACCTCCTTCAGCTCCTTGTCGAGAACATACTCTTTGTCCTCGCAGCGGGTAACCATGCGAATGTTGCGGATCCAATCATTGAAATTGATCCCATCAAATATCACCCTCCCACACAAGTTCTTGAGTGAGAATGAGCGAGAATGGGTCGAGCCATAAGCGTTGTTGTTTTGAGTAGACATCTGAAATAGAAAAGGAACAAAGTTTACTTTAGATAATAATCCCCAACTAAACACCCAAATGAGAAATTAGGGCTAGGATCCAACATGATTATTTACAATTCAGAAGAGGGATTCCGTAATCTAATTGCAAATAATATGAAGGTAGGTAAATGATGATTTACCAATTTCCACCATGAAAAACGAAAAGGATTTAAGTTTTAAATGAATTGAAATTCCTAGATTCTTTTTAGATTCATTGAACTTTTCAATGACATGTTTAAATCTCGATTATGCCCTTCAAGTTTGTGACTGGGATACCGAGGATCACAACCAAGGTGTGAATAACCATGCAAATGTACTTGGTACTCTCGATGTCATTTACCACCTAATCAATGTGCCGGTTAACCACACACGCTCCACTGATCTATGATAAACATCAAGTTACCCTTTGCCACCTTTGCTAGTCCCAAATTAGTATGTCGGTTAACCACACACGCTCCACTAACGACTTGGCAAGGTGCAAAGTGTAATTTCATGGAATAGCATACATTTTCACATTTTTCCTAAAGCAACTAAGATTGGTAATTTATAAAAGAACATTTAGTTACTTTATATAATCATTATACTTATTAATGAGGAATTGGTTGCCCTATCCTACCCGTTCGGCTAACAACCCTCCACCAATCAAGGAAGCGGTGGGTGAGAGTGAATACCCATTAAACTGTCATTTTATAGGCAGCAACCTTATACCCCCTTATAGATCGGCTTTGTGAATGAGGTCTACTAACGGTAAGACTAACTTTATCTTATACATATATATATATATATATATATATATATATATATATATATATATATATATATATATATATATATATGTATATATATATATATATATATATATATATATATATATATAATAATTAATCTTATAATATTATAATAGTATAAGGGTTGAATTTATACTTTTAAAACTCTAGGGTTTAGAATTTAACTATTAATCAAAAAATTAAATTCCAAAACTTGAGGGCAAGTTATGAACCTTTTCAAAACATCTTTTAGATCAAATTTGAAAAATAATTAATTAATCATATTATTAATCTATATCACATAATTTGACCTCATCTAGTTGCTTGACAAGATAATTCAAATCAAAATAAAAATAATCAATCTTTATCATATAAAACAAGTAATTATCTTATTTATGACAATTATCTTTGAATTGCATTAGGATAATCAATACCTTATTGAAAAAATCAGATTTTATCAGTCAAAAACGTTTTTGGTAATTATCCTAATTCAATTTCAGTCAAAATCCTGAAAAATCAGCCACCAGACGACCCGACTCGCCGAGTCACAAATAGGACTCGTCGAGTTGCCCTGACTCGTCGAGTTCATCGGGTGACTCGAAGAGTTAATCAGTCAGAGGCAAGATTTTTCGATTTTTAAGCTTTGAACAAATTAGCAATGCATCAAATACAAAAGAAAAACGACCTAGGCTCTGATACCACTATTGGGTTATGAGCATTACATCAATCCTATGGTGCACATGCAAACCCTAATGCTTGGATCTAGTTTTTCTATTTGTACATGCAATAATTGTCCAAGACTTGCAAACCCTAATCTAACATACAATAAAATCGAAATCTACATCTAATGAAGAGTTAAGATATTACCTTTGATTGTAGCTTGATGATCCTGAGTTTTTGAGAACTTTAGCACCTCAAGTGTGATGCCTCTAGTAGATCACAAACACCAAAGCAATTGGAAATGCAAGAGAGAGAGAGAGAGAGGGAGGAGGCTAAAATCGGCTCTGGATTCCTTCTAGGGTTTCTGGTATCCGATTTTAGGTGCCCAAGGGTTCCTTATATAGGTTAGGAATTAGGGTTTTAGTCAAAGACCTAATCTGGTTTCTTAGCCTCTAAGCAGCCCACTAGATCCTTCCAGAACCTAGCCCTTGGACGAAATCCTTATGGGCTTCCATAAGATTTCGTCCACCTCTTATCCAAGAGGTCCTCAGCCCATTTTGTAATTATCCAATAATTATATTAACAGTCCCCTTAATTCAATTAACCTCTTTTGACCACAAAATTAATTCTAAATTAATTTTTGACCAATACTATTCAAATAATATATTAATAAACCATAATAACCTCTTTCTTTATTATTCTTCCAGTCAAGTTGCTATGGTGAAGGCAACACAAAAGGACCATGCTACAACCGGGTAAAGTACATACCAAATATAGTTATGGCTTAGACACCTAATACAACACAAACGTGCAAATTACCCCAAACCACGGGGACCATCTGTGTAATTTACTCTTTTTTTTCTATTTGTTTCACAAAAACATTCAAAATCATGATCCATTAAGCATTTAGATAAATTATTTTGTTTTTAGTTTTGTCAATAAGGAAAAAAAACTGATGCCAACAAAATTATTGGTAAGATTCATAGAATGTAAAGATCTATATGCACAGTTTTCAGGTTTCTTTGTTGGTTTCTTTTGTTTATTTTCATGCTCTTCAAGTGTTTGTTTTAATTCCCCTATGAGTTTTTTCATAATTTCATCACCTGTTCTTCAATTGTAAACCCATCCTTTATCTATCTATTCTTTTGCAACTTTATTAAAAATTTTCAATACTTATTAACCCTTTCTCCTACCTACACCTATGTTCACTCACAAATTTGCTTGTATTTCTATGATTAATCACTTAATATGAACTTTCTTGATTTTTCCTGAAAGTTTTTACTTCCGAGCCCACCTGTAAGTGGTCACCTGATATAAATTTTTTTGATTAATCACATGATTTCGAAGGTGTAAGTAATTAAAATTTTAAAATCTTTCAAAGACTACAAATCTAATGATGTAACTGAGTTATTCAAAAAATTGACTCGTGATCACTTCACACCTGATATGGTCACTTTGGTGTCTATAATCCCCTCTTCTAGGACTGATTATGGTGAGTCTCTTCACGCATAAGTTATCAAATTAGGGTCATCTGAATTATGAAAAATTCCTATTTTGTTGGGTTTTTTCACATTTTATGATTATATTCTTTTTCACATTACTAGTATTTCGTAGTTTTTTCATGACGAGAGTTTTTTTTGTCTTGCTTTCTTGTTGATAGCTATAAGTAGCTTGTATGTAGAGGAAGTTTTGTTGGTTTAATTTTCATATGAAATTTAGTTTGGATTTGACTACTTTGAGTGTTGATTATTAATCTTTTTCTTTGTAATTTATTAAACAGAAGTAGATTATTAATCTTTTTCCCAATATACCCGTTCCCCTTCAAGTTTATATTTTTTGCTTTTTCTTTAATTCTTTTGTAATGTAAACAAAGTTGTGATTCTTTTTCACAACAAAATCTATATGCGTTTAGCGAGATTGTCTCCTGTTTTTTAAATAGAATATGAAAATATAAAATCAAAAATTTGCTTTTTACTGAAGCTTGACCTCATTAAAACGAACTAGTAACAATGTATATGTATATGCATATGTATAATCATATGCATATGTATATGCATATGCATATGAATATGCATATGTCATGTACTTATTCTTATGCATATGCATATTCATATACCTATTCATATGCATATGCATATGCATATGAATAACTATATGCATATGTATATGCATATGTATATGCATATGCATATGTATATGCATATGTATATATATATATATATATATATATATATATATATATATATATATATATATATATATATATATATATATATGTATATGTATATATATATATATATGTATATATATATATATATATGTACATGTATATGTATAGGCATATTTATATGTATATGTCATGTACTTATTCTTATGCATATGCATATTCATATACTTATTAATATGCATATGCATATGCATATGAATAAGTATATGTATATATGCATATGCATATGAATAAATATATATATGTATATATATATATATATATATATATATATATATATATATATGTGTGTGTGTGTGTGTGTGTATGCATATACTTATTCCTATGCATATTCATATACATATACTTATTCATATGCATATGTATATTTATTCTTATGCATATACATATACAGTTACTTATTCTTATGCATATACAGATACTTCCTTATATGCATATGTATATACTTATTCATATCCATATCCATATACTTATTCTAATGCATATGCATATCCATATGCATCTACTTATTTATATGCATATACTTATTAATATGCATATGCATATACTTATTCTTATCTGTATGCATATGTACATACTTACTATTATGCATATACTGATTCTTATCCATATCTTATTCATATGCATATGAATACATATCTTATTTATATGCATATCTTATTCATATGCTTATACTTATTATTATGCATATTCATATAATTATTGTTATACATATGCATATGCATATACTTATTCATATGTATATACTTATGAATATGCATATGTCATATACTTATTCTTATGCATATTTTATTCTTATGCATATGCATATGCATAATAATTATATTTATTTAATTATCTTATGCATATACTTACTTTTATACATATTGTATGAAGTATCCATATGCATATGCATATATTTATTCATATGTATATGTATATCTTTACTCTTATGCATATAGAGGCATTAAAAATGTTTTTTTTAAATGTTCATGTACATATGCATATGTTTTTAAAAAAATGCATTTTTGATGCAGTTTTTTTGTACATATATACATTTAAAAAAATAAAAATGCATATCTACATGTATATAATTTTTTTTCATTCATTCATTTTTTTTTTTTTTTTTTTTTTTTTTTTTTTTTTGCATATCTCCTACGTATATGTATTTACATGCAGATGTAAAATTTGATACATAAATTCATAGATAAAAAGTTTATTGTTTCTCTCCTTTAATTTATTTCTCAATTGATCTTATATATATATATATATATATATATATATATATATATATATATATATATATATATATATATATATATATATATATATATATTTGATATCATTAATTATTTATTGAACTTTTTTTGGAAAGATAATCGTTTAAATTAATGATTAACAATTATTCAAAAGTTTATGGTTAATACACAAATATGTATATCATTTATAATATACTTATATCCATATTTTCAAAAAATAATTCCTTTTGTTTTATTAGACATGGTCGTTTGATTTGTAAAATTTTTTGAAAATCTTTTGATTTTAACATTCTTTCGTATGAAATTAATATAAAAGTTGTGATGTTATCGTATAACGAATAATTAAACATTTAAAAATATATAATTTTATTTCCACATAAATACAACAAAAATGAAGTTTGAGTGGTAAAACATCTTTATAAATTTTAGATATTAAGATTTAATAAAAATGAAACTTGATTATCATATTAGCTTTTTAAAAATAATACAGATAGTTGATATAGATAGTTCATAAATAGAATGAAAACAAACAATATTGAATTTTTTAAATGATAAAATGTAGAAGTTATGATAATATTTATTTTTTGTAATTTTACATCGCAATCCAAATTCCAACTTCTCTTGTTTTGCTAACAAAAATGTCCATGGTTTTTGTAATTTATTGTTTATATTTGATTTCTTAGTCTTTAAATGATTACTTTATAGGTTATAACTTGTGCGCTATACAGTTTACATTAACATATTTTAAATAATAAAAAAACAATTTATATAACTATAATTTAGAAACAAATATTGTATATGGTACATATATTGAAAAGCTTATTTATATATATATATATATATATATATATATATATATATATATATATATATATATATATATATATATATTTTAAATGTATAAAAGTTTTAAATAAAGTTCGATACGGTGCCAAAGTGTTGACTATTAAAAATGTTAGGCTATACAAACTATTTATATAAACCATTTATGTAGAATAGATGAAAATATAAAAACCTAAATAATAATAGTCAAATTGAAAATAATTGTTCCATAAATAAATGATTGAAATTTAGTTTTGAAGAATAAAAATCAAGTACATTGATTTATTATGATATATTGTCTAATATCTTCCTTAATATTAGTATATCAAATTACCTTCACAATTTCCAATTTTATATAGTGAAATATAAGGGATTTGAATTTAAATAAGTTTAACAATTTTGATATTGCTTGATATTAGAGAATTTTAAATTTGAAAGACAAACAAATAAACTTGGAAAAAAAAATGTCATGTGTACAACATATTGGAATTACAAGTGACAAGTTTAAGTTTTGTTTATTAAAAAAATATATTATATTTTGTTGAGAAAAAACATATAAACCAATTGTATTGATCTCATATTGTTTCTAATTGCATAATCTAATAAATAAACGATTTATTATATTTATTAGTCATATATTTATATTTGTATGTTTATACAAGTTACTTAGATATATATTTTATATTTAGAATTGGTAAACAAAAACTAGCCCGGTATGAAAAATTCTAATTTATTTTGATTTTTCCGTTCAACATTATATTATATTAAATAGAGATGATATTTAGGGTTTGAATATTTTCAGAAAAAAATAGAAAAAAAACACTCAAATTTTGTTGGAGGAATAAATATAAAAATATAACTTTATTAGGAATAAGTTTTATTAAGGAATGAAATTAATTAAAAATATGTAACATCTCAAAAATCATGGTAAAATTTTTTATTTTGGTAATATATTTCCACAAACCAAAATATAATCAACCATTGTTTTCAAGATAAATCTATAAAATCAGAGTATCAAAATCTCTCAAGAACATATATCAGCAGGAGGATATATATGATCATACATTCGTCTTGTCTCGATCATCTGATTTACCTGAAACGATGAAATCAACGATTGTAAGCCAAAGCTTAGTGAGTCCCCCCCCCCCTCAAAAAAAATATCACGCACACAACATAAAATAAACAATACATGCTCATCGAGCCCACAGTATAAAATTGGATTGCCCCTGGGCCCATAGTCTCCCGACTGGATTACCCGTAGCCCACAGTGTCATGATTGGATTGCCCTGGCTCACAATCTCCTGACAATATTGCCACAATTTTGTTGGCCTACAACACAAAGCAGTACTGCCTCAACCCAACCGCACTATGTCGATATATGCAACAGATAAGCAATAACCAACAAGTACCGGTAATCATACATATGTACAAAGCTAATAGATTACTATAGCATAGCAATATCCTATACACAAGGATACATGACACAATCTAGTGGGCCGATAATGGTGTCTTCGACCCACAAATATAGTGAAGAAAACTCACCTCGAAGTCTAGATGATGAAGATAGTTGGATTGATCACTAATCCAAATACTCGTTCTATAGGTCACCTATACAACAAACAGAGACCAAGTCTCAAACTACAGCTGAAAATACCTCAATTGACCTAAAGTCAAACTTGGTCAAAGTCAACGATCAACATTCATAAAGTCAACTTCAGCCAGATTATGTTATGCGTACGTGATGATTTATGCCCTACTTAGAGCACAAGGTGGCTTTTACGGGATAGAACAAGGCTATGTGTTGCGTAGCCAAAACCACACCATGTGTAGAACGTTGTTGATCACCTTTCCCATTAAGTGCTTAATAAATAAATTTAATCCACCAAACTTCCATATCTAAACTATATAGACGTCTTAATGGATAAATCTCTGACTTTATCCATTTTCATGCATACAAAGAGTATTAATCCAAACCATAGGTCCAAGAAGCCTTCAATTTCTCAAAAGCTCATGCATGGATAGATGAGATTGACCAAGCTCTCATTTTTATGACTTAACAACCCTAAAGACGTCTGGAATGATACTCCAATGGTCTGGAGTAGCTATTACTCATATACACCATGGTTTTGGGGACAAAAAGCATGAAATCCTAAACATAACTAGATCTATCATAAGAAGATATCAAGGTGGAAACTTTATACCTTCTGGAGATGGTTGAGTAGATGAAACTTTTGGATCTATGCTAGTTTGAGCTCCCATGTGATTCCACAACCTTCTTCTTCCTTCAAAAGTGAACACAAAACACTCTCAAGGCTAACAAAAACACACCAATGGGGACTAGGGTTTCAAAGTGGTCGTTTGGGAGGATGGAGGATGAGGATTGAAGGGCCTCATGGGAGTTAGAGCCTTTAAATAGGGCTCAAATCCCTAATATTAGGGTTTTGGTTCTGGGTAGCTACATGTTGTGTAACTTGATTTATGCCCAGTACAGCTCACTAATGTCCCGTGCCCAAGATTCCCTTCTACGCACTACGTAGAAGGCTATCTACGCCCCGCGTGGTACCAACCCCAACATTTAAACTTTAAATAAAGGAAAGAAATTTACCTGCAAGATCGGGTGTTACAATTCTCCCCCACTTGAACTAGATTTCATCCTTGAAATCCTCGGTTGCAAATAGATCCGGATAATGCTCACGCATCTCTGCCTCGGGATACCAGGTCCACTCTAAAACCTTCAAATGCTTCCATTGAAACTTGACCAAAGGTACCACCTTATTGCGAAAGGCCTTCGTCTTCCTATCCATTATAGCCACTAGTCCATCCATATAATTCAGGCGCCCATCGACTTAAATGTCATCCAAAGGAACCACTACCGAATCATCAACCACACACTTCTGGAGCTGAGAAACATGGAATGTGTTGTGAATCTGACTAAGCTCCTCAGTAAAATACAATCAGTATGCCACCTTGCATACCCTGACTACTACTCAAAACGACCAATGAATCGGGGACCCAAATTGCCCCTCTTCCTGAAGCGTATCACACCCTTCTAGGGTGATTCCTTCAGCAAAACCATATCTTCGACCTGGAACTCTAACTCCGACCGATGCATGTCAACATAACTTTTCTGTCAACTATGAGCAGTCTGAAACCTCTGTCTGATCTTTTGGATATGCTTCATCGTCTGGAGGACCACCTTGGTCCACCCCATGATCCTATGGCCGACCTCTCCTAAACAAATTAGTATACGTCACTTCCTCCTATGGAGAAGCTCGTACGGCGGTGCACCAATACTATAATGATAGTTGTTGTTGTAAGAAAACTCAGCTAGCGGAAGGTAGGAGTCCCAACTCCCACCGAAATCGATAACACAAGCCCTCAGCATATCCTCGATTGTCTGAATGGTCCGTTCATTATGACCATCAGTCTAAGGGTGATAAGCAATGCTGAAATGCAGTCTCGTACCCAACTTCTATTGAAACCTCTAACAAAACAGATAAGTAAACCGTACATCCCGATCAGAACCGGTACACCATGGCGAGCGACAATCTCGCGCAAATACACATCGGCCAATTTCTCGGCTGAAGAACTCTCCCGGATGGAAAGAAAATGGGCACTCTTGGTCAGGCGATCGACAATGACCCAAAGAGCATCGAATACCTTGGCCATCCTTGGCAGCTTGGTAATGAAATCCATGGTGATATGTTCCCATTTCCACATAGGAACCTCTAAGAGCTGCAAATTGCCATGCAGCCTCTGGCGCTCAGCCTTGACCATCCAACAGGTCAAGCACCTCTCCACGTACCATGTTATCTCCCGCTTCATACAGGGCCACCAATAACTAAGTCTCAAGTCTCGATACATATTTGTGGCTCCAGGCTGGATCGAGAACCTGGACTTGTGTGGCTCCTCCATCACCATCTGTCGGACCCCACCAGAAACTTGAACCCAAACCCGACCACACTGGGTCAAAAGCCCTCGACTATCAGTGGCAAACTTACCAATCTGACCCCTGATCCTCTCCTTCTTCCAATTTTCCTTCCTGATTCCCTCGGCCTAAGACTCCCTGATCAAATATAGAAGTGATGAGTCGATGGTCATCCTTAAATAGTGCTCTCAAACAGAAGTGTTAGCCGCCTTTCGGCTTAAGGCATCGGCGACCACATTAGCCTTCCGTGGATGATAAAGAATATTGCAATCATAATACTTGATCATGTCAAGCCACCTGCACTGCCTCACGTTTTGATTCGGCTGATCCATAAGATATCTCAAACTCTTGTGATCTATGTAAATCGTACAACATACCCCATACAGATAATGTCACCAAATATTGAGGGAAAACACTACTGCCCCCAACTCCATATCATGTTTCGGGTATCTAACCGCATGAGGCTTCAACTACCAGGATTCATATGCAATGACCCTGTCCCGCTACATGAGAACCTCCCCTCAACCTATAATCGGCGCATCACTAAATACCATAAAATACTCAGCACCCTCAAGAAGGGTCGATACCAGGGCCTCACATAACTTCCTCCCCAGGGTCTCAAATGTAGCATGTTGCTCAGGCCTCCAACAGAAATCCACGCTCTTCTTCGTTAGGCGACTCAGAGGAACAACAATGTTGGAGAAATCCTGAACGAATCTCTTATAATAATTAACCATCCCCAGAAAACTCCTTATATCAGATGGGGATCTTGGGACCTCTCATTGCATAACTACCTCGATCTTAGCCAGATCAACCAGAATCTAGTTCTGATTGACGAGGTGCCCCAAGAATTGGACCTCTCGTAACCAGAACTCACACTTGGAGAACTTGGCATAAATCCTCTCCTGTCTCAATACTCCAAGTAACTCCCGAAGATGCTCCTCATGTTACTCACTAGTCTTGGAGTAGACAAGAATATCATCAATGAAAACAATAACTGACCGGTCGAGCATCAGCCTGCATACCTGTTTCATCAAATCCATGAATATTGTTCTTGCGTTGGTGAGCCCAAAAAGCATCACCACGAACTTGTAATGACCATAACGAGTTCGGAACACTATCTTCTCCACATCCTCCTCTTTGACTTTCATCTGATGGTACCCCGACCTCAGATTAATCTTGGAGAACCAAGATGCACCCTGAAACTTATCGAAGAGGTCATCAATCTTACGAAGTGGGTAACAATTCTTCACCATCAACTTGTTCAACTCCCAATAATCTATGCACATACGGCGAGACCCATCCTTCTTCTATTCAAACAGAATCAGTGCTCACCGGGGTGAACTACTAAATCTGATGAACTGCTTGCCCAATATCACATGAAGTTAAGAGGACAACTCTTGCATCTCTAGTGGTGCGAGGCGATTTGTCGCCTTAGAAATCAGGGTCGCACTGGGGATTAAATCGATCCTGAACTCCACGTGCCTCACGGGAGGCACACCACGTAAATCCTCCAGGAAAGCATCTGGAAACTCTCTGGCCACTGGCACATCTGAAACTGAAACTTTCCCCTCATCCCAAGTGTCGACCACATAAGCGAGATAACCCAAACATCCATGCTGGATATTCTGCCTAGCCATGGCATCCGAACAAAAATCTGATCCAACCATGGCACCTTCTCCGTAAATGATTAGTTCTCCCCCACTTAGGGTTCGAACTACCACCAGTTGTCTTTCATAATCGATCATGGTTCCAAACCTGCTCAACCAGTCCATCCTTACGATCACACACACATCCCCCATAGGGATGGGAATCAAGCCGATCGGGTAAGACACCTCGAAGATCTCCAAATTACAATCCTGAAACACACTCGAAGCAGAAACCTTGTGTTCGTTGGCTATGGAAACTCGAAATGGTCACTCCAACTCCCCAAGATTATTATCGAAATTCCTACTAAAAGACTGAGATATAAAAGGCTGACTCGCACCCGAGTCAAAAAGCACAAAAGTAGACAATGAATTTACTAGGAATGTACCTATCAGAATTACAAGTATAAGCATACAAGAAATAACTTTATAGAATAATAAATGAAAACATACCAGTAGCGACATCAGGCGCTGCCCTGGCCTCTTCTATGGTGAGCTGAAATGTACAACCACTGGCCTTCGGAGCCTCGGCCTTCCCCTGGTGCCCATCTGTGATCCGAAGAGTAGACAGATTTGACAACTGCACTGGCCTCGCAGCAAGTAATGGACACCTGGACTTCACATGGCCAACCTCATCACAGTGGTAACAAATCCTGGTGCTCAGTGGTGGGGCCTGCTGACGATAATACCTTGCATGTTTCCCCTTCCTACCGTAATTATGGCATGCTTACGATTATCGACACACTTCCTCATGTATCTTCCCACACTTTCCATAAGTGCGGCCCCTCTGTCCTCCCAATCGTAAATCATCGGGCTTAAACCGCTTCACTGATGTTTGCTTCTGAACCGGGGTCTGCCTCTTCTCTCTTGTCTGGGTCTCAATCTCAATCTCCTTCCTCCGATTGAAAGATTTCACCTCAGAGAGAGAACTATACCCCTGCGTCGACACAAACTCGTGGATCTCCTTCTTGAGCATGCTCAAGTAACGTGACATCTGAACCTGCGCCTATGCAGCATACTCAAGGTAGAAGATACCTCACTTAGTAAACATCTTGCTGATCTTCTTCACCGAATCTTCCGTCTGCTTCAGCAACAGATACTCATGGGCTAACCTCTCCTTCTCAACCAGGGGAACATACTCGGCGCGCAACATATCAGTGAAATGCTCCCAAGTCATTGCGGCCTTCTCTGTAGGAGAAAAAGCACCGGTCACCAGCTTCCACCAGTCCTTCGCCCCTAAACGAACAAGGTTTAAGGCAAACTTGACCTTCTGGTCCTTTAGTCACGAGCAAGTGAAGAAACAACCCTCCACATCAGATATCCACCTCATGGCCACGATCGGTTCCTTGATCCCGTCGAACTTTGGGGGCTTCATGTTGCTGAAGTCCCAATACTAAACCTTCTTGATACTAAACTGTCCCTCTCCTCTGGAGTCCCACAGCAGCAACAACTGTAGTGCTTGCGACAACAGTAGCCTCATTAACAGTGGCTTATCGCTCGTCAAAAGGCTCATTCATGTTGGTCTTGACAGACCCAAACATCTTGGAGATCGACTCCCTAATAGCCATAGTCACATGAGTGGTGATCATCTCACGAATCTCATCGTCAGCCAATCCTAGCCTCTCCGGGCTATCTACTCCAGATCCGGAACCTCTCGTAATCGCGATATTAAAAACAAACCAAAATACATCAGAAAAGCCACAATTCATACTACTATATCATTACACAATCACTAAATCCTCGAGGTTCGTGACTTCCTTGATACGCGTACAAGTCCTGTGCTTCCAGTAGTACGAGCCCATACTAATATCTACACCTATCCGTATTTTCCTCAAAGGATTGTTACAGACCACCCGACCACCAAGCCTAAGCTACTAGGATACGCATTCACCCTATACTCACCCTCTCAAGATTGGCTAATCATTCCTTATGTTGGCCTTCTAAAGCCACACTCACTCATGAAACTTCCAACAACCCTGCAACCGCTTGTGTATGCTAATCATACATAACAGTGGATTTGATAGACAGTCGACTATTTGATTCTACCCTAAGACCACAACCAAACAAGGAACAGGAACTAAGGCTAAATCAAACATTCTCAGGCTTTTAAATCTTATTTATGTACAATTATGATGCACACACTAAGCAACCACAATAATAATGTTAGTTCCATATAGCATATCAAGAAATTCTCTTAAGCTATCAGGCATCATAAAAAAAATTCTATCACGCAGTTCCAGAAGATCCCTAGCCTACCAACTAACATGCAATTTTATCATATCACTAATACACAAACAAGTGTGGGTATCTTGAGGAATACTTTCATTGGCTCTGGATGATTGTACACATCGCATCCTTTTTATTGATCATTTTAGAGTTAATTTTGAAAATTATTTTGTAGATCCTTAGTTTGAGTATGGAATCACACAAGTGTTCATCTAATTCTCTCAAACCACGAATCTGATACCAACTTGTAACATCCCAAAAATCATGATAAAAATTTCCATTTTTGTAAAACATTTCCGCAAACCAAAATATAATCATCCATTGTTTTCAAGATAAATCCATATAACATATAAACTAGCATCAGACCGAAGCCCGGAACATATAACATATAACATATAAACTAGCATACATCGGGCTTACCCGACATCGGATCGAAGCCCGGAACACATAACACATAACATACAACATGCATGAATCACAAAGACATCAAGCATACATAACTACTTCTCGGGACCCCCCGGGCATCGGACCGAAGTCCGGAAACATATAAACTGCATCGGGCTAACCCCGGCATCGGGCTTACCTCGGCATACTACAACTACACAAATGGGTCGCACTGGTGCCTTAGACCCGTTCCTACTATAGGAAAACTCACCTCACACTGCTGAAGTCCTGCTTACAAAACCCTAACTGTTGGATGACAGATTCCCGAATCTGCCAACATCAAAATAACACCCAATTAATAATTGGGTTCCATCACATATACCCATAAGTCCATGCTTGGGGTAAAAGACTACTTTACCCCTATCTTAGCTTGATTCAAGCCCAAGGCCCAATCCAAAGACCCAAAAGTCTAATAATGAACCAAGGCCCAACCATGGCCCATCTATGGCCCATTTTTCCCAATTGGGCCCAAGTCCCTACATGGTCTTGCCTTAAGGCCCAACCATTTATTCTTGGCCCAATACTTGACATTCTGATGGTCCAATATCTCATAATCATCAAGGCCCGACTATAGCCCATATATGGCCCAATTTTCCAAATTGGGCCCAAACCCCTTACATGGGCCTTACCCTTAAGCCCATTAAATTATTCTAGTCCATATGATTGTTCTTGAATGGCCCATTATTGGCCCAATCAACAAAGCCCAATATAAAGGTCCAACTTAAGGCCCAAGTGAAATTAGGGTTTCACATAAAATGACAATTAGGGTTAAGTGTTTCTCACTTAACCCATTAAGGACTTAATACATTAAGTCCACTACTCTACTAGATAAATCATATGGTGTAATTGGGCTTAATACTTAGTCCAAATCCAATGGCCCAAAATGTGGGTCCCGATAAGTCCAAGCCCATGATTCTAAAATTAGGGTTTTCTAAACCCTAATTAGGGTTTCCCACCCAATAGGCCCAAAACTATATCTTTCAGCCCATTAGGGTTTCACTAGTCGGGCACCACCCACTACCACCTCGGGTAGTGGTGGTCAATGGCGGCTCATGGCGGTGGCCACCACCTCACAGTGGTGGTTTGGTTCTTTCTCATTATTCTTTTTGCTAATTACAATTACAATGCTTTAATCCAAAACTACATACACACACACTAACTAACATAAACACACACACACAGCCACTCTAGTGGTGGCCGGTGGTGGTACATGGCGGCAGCCACCACCTCACGGTGGTGGTGGTGGCTGTTCTCGATTTTCCGGCTAGACAAAACACACATACATATACTTCAGATTGCATACTACGCTCCAGCCACCCACCTAGTGGTCTATGACGGCGGAAACAACAACACTATCGGCAACAACAGCGGCTAATGGCGGTGTTGACGGCGGCAGCCACCATGGCCGACCGCCATGGTGGTTCTTCACGACTCCTACATGACAGAAAAATCCCCACAATTAAACACAATAAATCACACAGACAGCCACCCTTCACGGTGGTTGGTGGCGACAGAGAGCGGTGGCAAGGGGCGACAACTACCATCTTGAGGTGGTGGTGGATTTTCCGTAAAGTAACTCGCATATAACACCACCAATGCCGTGAACAGCTTACTACTCGACAATCCTCATATTCGGCCACCTCACAGGTGGCTGCCATCACCGGAAAAAAAACAGAAAAGGTGGCCAAAAAGGTCACCAGCGGCAGCAGTCGTCATACTCGACGTCAACCACAGGAAGAACGAAGAAAAATGGGTGGCGATTTACCTTACCGAGAGCTCCTCTTTCGCTCACGATCTGCACATCGACGTACCCCAGTCCTGAAATCGTTCTCGGTGGTTTATTCGGCTGCCTCGACGTCTCCGGCAGCAAGGTTGTAGTGGCGGCACTTCGATGGCGGGGGTGGCTGCTTGGCGGCTTGTCTGTTCGGGAAAACAAACGAAGAAGAAGAGAGATGGCAACTGGGGAGTCACATGGTGGTGGCGGCTGCTAAGGATTAGGTTTAGGGTTTCGCTTAGGTGATGCTTCCATACACGGGAGGAATGACGGGTCTTAACCCGTGTTCTTCTTTCAAACTTTTAATTGTTTTAACAAGTTTAGTCCCCCTCACCAGATTCATTTTCAAACATAGTCCTAAATTTACCAATTCAACCCTGCCCTCTGAAATTCCTTTCAACTCAAGCCCAAGACTTACACTTTAGCCCCTGACCCCATAAAATCTTTTCAACTTTAATCCAATATTTACCAAACAGTCCCTGTCTTCAAAAATCCCTTCATATTAAACCTATAATTTACTAAACAGCCCTCAACCTTAAAAATACTTTACAAACTAATCCGGAAATTACATTTTAACCCCCAAAACTCTCAGTTATAACTTTTAACCCCCAAATCTAACTCCTTGCCACATTATTCTGCTTTTAGGGCTATTATTCATTTATTAATTTGTTTATTTATTTATTAAATAAACGGGGTGTTACAACTCTCCCCCACTTAAATTAGATTTCGTCCTCGAAATCATTCCTTACCATTCTTGTCACGCCAAACAACTCTAGTAACACGGTCACCATCCTGGGTACACCCTAGCCTTCCCAGGGTAGCCGTGACCAATCTTCGTAAGGCCCTAAAATTCTTAGATGAACGAATTCCTTGTAACAATCTCATTTGCTCAACCTGAAATCTGCAATCTCGAGATGATCCGACTCCCTAACAAACCGTCCAAACTAAACCATTATTGTTGAATCCAGTCCACTTGTCTCTCAACTAACTACTCAACTTTTGATAACTCGAGGTTCCCACTGGAAAAAAGAACCACATATCTAATTATCCCTACAGATCACTTATACTTGGCCTAGGCTCAACTAATCCCGTTGTGAGTGACTTAGCATTACTCAACAATCTGTTGCGCTTACCATACATAAAATCCTAAAATACCATTTCTACTTGAGACCCAAACTGTCTGAAGCACTGATCTGCCTGAAACACCGAACTGCCTGAAACAGTATGCAGCCACATGGCTGCATCCCAAAATCCATCGATACGTCCCTGGTCCCAGCTTATCTGAAATGTTGAAGTCCTGCCCGGTTGCCGAGCCTAGAGAAATATCACAGTCGCCCCACGCGACTTCTGAGCAAAATCCTTGTCTGTCAACAGTTGCCACTAAATATATTGCCACTATGGCTCTAACGATCATCTGATCTAACTGATCGGGTCCATACATCAAGTCCTAACGTCACCAAACCCCAGGCTAGAAGTGATTGCTACATGACCATCTGTAGCCTTATATCACAAATAACCTTAAGCGGTCCCTTTCTTCCTTAATCTCATGACTGTAGTGGCGTTCCCACGGTCTCATCACTGGCTCAAACAAGTCTAATTCATCTAGGGAAAACCGTAAACCAATCTGTGGATTTGCCACGTCCTCACTGATGCACCCGAACTGGTGGGTATCACTATTCCTTCTGTGATCTAACAACACTCCCATGCTATCTACCAACCTAGTGAATGCTACAGCTACACCCGCAAACTCACAACCCTCTGGAACTACCTGCCAACCTTGTGATTGCTACGGCTACGCTCGCAGACTTACAACACTTTCTCACACTATCTTGCTGCTAGTGGATGCTACGGCTACACCCGCAGACTTATAACACTCTAACACTATCTCGCTGCTAGTGAATGCTACGGCTACAACCGCAGACTTACAACACTCTAACATTATCTGGCTGCTAGTGAATGCTACGGCTACACCCGCAGACTTACAACACTCTATCACTATCTGGCTGCTAGTGAATGCTACGGCTACACCCGCAGACTTACAACACTCTAACACTATCTGGCTGCTAGTGAATACTACGGCTACACCCGCAGACTTACAACACTCTAACACTATCTGGCTGCTAGTGAATCCTACGGCTATACCCGCAGACTTACAACACTCTATCACTATCTAGATCGAACGCGCGCTTGACCTAACACTCTTCTGAACTCATGTCCTGACTGGAATCCCCAACCTGATTCCCTAAGGCCTGCTATCATGTGACCCCGCTAGACCCAGGAAACTCTGAGTCTCAGTTGGAGACCTCGGAATCTCCCACTGCATCACGGCCTCTATCTTTTGCCGGATCGACTAGTATACCCTTCTGGTTGACAAAGTGCCCAAGAAATTGCACCTCGCGCAACCAACACTCACATTTGGAGAACTTTGCAAAAAGTCTCTCCCTCCTCAGAGTCTCTAGCACCTCCCTCAGGTGCTCCTCGTGCTGCTCCTCAGTCTTGGGATAAACCAAGATGATGATGTACTCTCCCAATCCCGCAATTATTGCACTGATTCTGTCCCTGCAGGCCTCTCAAAAGCTGATCTGAAATCTTGGGTCTCCTCCCGAGACCCTTCAATATAAAGGATTGATCTGGTTCCCTTTTCCCAATGTGCTCCAAGTCAATATCTTACTCTCGTGCTCTAGAAGTCATCTCATTGAGGGTCTCGCACCCTAAGTTACTCGCGATCTCCCTGCTATCATTCGGAGTACGTCCTGATACTTACCTTTTTTGTTTCCTCATCTGTTGCATACTGTAGTACCAAATAAGCTCTTTCCTGAGACTTGGAAATGATCTCTACCACAGTTCTCAATCATCTGGTGGAGATCTAACCACTCTTGCGCCAACTAATCGCCTGGGCAAACTCTACCCGGAATCTGGTCGAAATTTCATCCCATGACATAACATCGACTACAACATCACCCAACTCACTACCAACCTCTTCCTATCAATCGTGTGTGTTGTACTTCAGGAGACAGGAAGCAAGTCGGTCATTGTCCCCTTTCGAGACTACGGCTGGTACAAAAATATTGGCGACATCTGCTAATCACCTGCTGCTAGCAATGGGTCTCTAGCCCCATGATAATCTGGAGCTTCTCAAGCTCTGAACTCCCAAGTCATCAGTGAACGCATTCCTATCATGGCTGCTATCTTAGTGCAGAATGCACTCATCCTGTCATCACAAATATCTAGAATGCCCTCCTTGATCATACTGAAGATCACAGGAGTCTGGTATGTGATCATGTGCGTAACGTCAGATGGAATGAACTCCCTCATCTGATCATCGAGCTGGCCGACTCTAGAGTCCGAGCCTGATCCCTCGTCAACACCAGAACTGCCTTCTGGTCTACCACGTAGCGTCACTATACTCAGAAATATACCATGACAATCATCATAATACTCGTCAAAACTCGAGGGATCTCACACGCTACAAGTTCCCTGGTCTTATCTCAGCCTTCCTTGATTCGAGTACGGATCCTCTACTTTCAGTAGTACGGGCCCATACTACCTTCCACATCTATCCGTACTTTCCTCAAGAACTGCCTCGACTCCACCAAGTCCCTTCTACTACTACTGTTGATCTCATGCTAAACTCATCCTAGGCTTGCCCTAGGGTAATCACCATCCCACTCTCCGCTATCAGCTACATAAGAAGTCCCTGCTACCTCCCCCTAACTAGCTCGTGAATACTATTACATATCACTAAGACTAGATAGTTCTTCGAATGAGAGATCCTACCCTACAACGATTGGACTCAAACAAGAGTTGCACAATAGGGCTAGACCTAACCTTCTGAAATTATTTAATCCTCACAATATGTAACGTAACATATTAATTTACTAGTTAGTAAAAGATAACTAGAACCCCTAAAAGCACAAAGCAAGCAGCATTCGAGCATCGAGTAACATAATCAAGCATATCTCTCTCAGGCAATCCCTGACTAATCTGTACTAGCATGCAATTCATAAAGCTGAGATACATATAACTGGCACAAAAGGCATCCTTCCTAGATCCTTAGTCCTAACTAGCATGCAATTTTCATAAGCTGATAAACATATAATAGGCACATAAGGCATCCTTCCTAGATCCTTAGTCCTAAACTAGAATGCAGTTCTCATAAGCTGATAAACATAACATAACATAAACTTGTATGGGTAATTTGGGAGTACTTACGTGAGCTCGACTGATTGCATGCACCACACCCTTTTCTTTTTTCAAAGTTCTTTTCTTTTTCAAAATTTTATCCTCATTTCAAAATTCTTTTTATAAAAATGATTTTCTTTTGAAAATTTTCATACCAAGTCCTTAGTTTGAGTGCAGACACCATAGAGTGTGCCCGAATCCCTCAAACCAAGGCTCTGATACCAACTTTTAACATCCCGAAAATATAGTCCAAAAATTTCGTTTTAAATCATTCATAAAACCATAATTATCTTTCAACATATAAAATCATAAATTGTGTATCACAATAATATCATAACTGATGAGAATAAATTCTCTAAGATTGTTTAGATTCGTAGCAGATTTAGACAAACACAATAAAAGCAAAGAACACACGATGAATCAAACAAGAGCTGAATGATTAATATGCTCCACCTCAGAAGAGCTCGATAAAGAACTTCGATTGTAGAGTTGTGCTAGGGTTACAGTACAATGAAAGGAATAATAATCGAGAAGCGTATAGAGAACGATGCATGCATGCATCTTATATACTAAACCCTAATGACATAAACACGATTGGACAGGCCCAAACCGTGATAACAATAGACGGACGTAACAGGCCTAATGACACAACTCTTTGACCCAACAATCTGCCCATTTACGTCAATTGAGGCGATAGATCATTTCGGTTCAGTGAGAGTAGATTTCTTCATAGTCTTGAATAACTACGGTATGATGGCGAGAAGAGTTTGACGGAAGTCGATATACCACCGAAGCATATCTGAAAAAAATTTCTTATCAGCATCACTGTTTTTCTTACACTTGTGAATGATGTCAAGAATGTGCTCCATACAATAATTGGAGAACATGTGTTTATCATCAAGAGCGAACAAGCACTTTTGGCCTTCGGCTCTGGTGAATATGACTGTGTGATACTTCGGGTCAATCCTACCCATCTGCATCTTGTTAACATCGCTTGCCTTTCCAATTGGTCTGATTGTAGGCTTCTTCCTTAAGCCAGAGGCGATCTCTTGATCCATCTTGGCAACCTCATGAATGTAAGAAACTAACATTCGCTTGATGTGATCGATGATAGGCTCCAACTGCTGTTGGTCAGTTAGCAAAATGTTGTTCAAGAGGATCCAGTCGAGTGGGTTTAAGTTCGGCAGATTAGCAAGAGAGATCATATGAACCGAGTTGTCAGAGCCTCGGGTCACTTTGAACTTCACATTTATAAAATTTCCCGCTGGAGTTGGTTTCAATACCTTGACTGTTGTGATCTTTTGTGCGCTCCAGGTCAAGTATTGTGGTTGAGAGAATGAGAGATAGTAGTCAATTAATTCTCGGTCAACCTTCGGGTCAGGAGAAGGAACAGTGGCGATTGGTTCAAAGCAATGAAACACAAATGCCTTTTGGGTGATAGGCATGTCGAACTGAGAGTCTCTCGAATTTTCACGATCAAACAAGATGACCGGTTCAAGCCAATCAGTGCTAGGAGACTCGATTGCTTCTTTTAAGAGTTTCTCCAACGTCCACAAAGGAAATAGAATTTTTCTACTTTCCAATGCGTCGTGAGCTTCTTTTCTTTTTCTTTCCCTCTCTTCTTCTTCTCTTGCGATGCGAAGATTTTCATCAAGCTCTCGGTCACGTTGCTTTCTTTTGAGAGCATCTTCTTTGGCTTCTTCCTCATCACTATCATTGATTATCTTTTTGTTTTTTTCCTTCACACTAGAACCCAAAGCTTCATTAACCTTCGGTTCAGTGGTGACTTTCGGTTGTGAAGAGATTTGAATAGGTTTGCTTGTTGGAGGTTGTGGGGGTTGACCCTTACTTGCTTCTCCCCCTTGTTTCGGAGGGACACCAGTCTCCAGAACACCTTCTATACGGCTCAACATTTCAAGAGCAGGTCTCAACTTCTTAGCTAAGTGTCGTCGGACGGTGAGAGTAAGAACCGAATCATGTGCCTCTAGGAGATTGGATAGAAGAGAGTGCACATCACCAACACAGCTTTTGATAACTGCTCTTTCAGACCTGAGATCATCAATTTCCTTGGTCTCCTGAGTGAGCTTCAAGGTCTGAGTTTTGAGCTGAGCAGTGCGACGATCCAGTTCATCCATGATTTTGTTTTCCACAGCTAGCTCGGTCGGGAGTTGATCAAGACGAGCCTTGACTGAAGATATGAACTCTGCATTATCAGCTTTAATCCCCCTTCTAATGCTCTCAAAATGCTTCTTCTCAGCTTGAAGCGAGTTGCTGAGATTCTCAACAGTAACATTAATAGTTTCGGCGTTCTTTTGAGTAGCAGCCTGAAGAGAATCTAGAAAGATATTAGCATCAGAAATTAGTTTTTCGACGTTTTCTGTCGCTTTCTTGCATTCCTTTGTTGATTCTTCAACAGTGATGGTTGCTTTCTGGCAAGAGGAGGTGGAAGCTTCAATGGATTTGGTAGCTTTGGAAATAGAGGAGTCATGCTCCTTGACAAAAGTTGCCAACAAAGCTTTGATAGCAGCCTCTGAGTAAGTTTCGCTTGGAGTGGAAGATGAAGAGGAAATCAGCTTGTCAAGTTTCTCGTTAAGATCCTTTAAATGTCGTTTCGTTACAGGAGCATCATCATCATCATCGCTCTAAACTCTGTAGGGGCTATAATAGAAAGAATCAAAGTCAACATCCTCCCCACCGAGAACGGTGTCAGATTCGTTTGAAACAGGTAGAGATAGAGGTTTAGAGGTAATCGGGATTTCGGTCCCTGAAGTAGGTGCCCCCGTATCAGATACGTTGACACGAACTTGAGGTTCGGCTGTAGTAGTGGTGGTGGTGGTAATTTCGGTGAATAAGGGGGTTGGTATTGGTATAGAAGTTGCAGTTGAAGAAGAGATTGGAGGAGGGCATGGAGCAATGGTGATTGGAACAGAGTGAGTAGGAGAGGAAGGAGGTGAGTTTCGGTTACCATGATGAGCCGGTGAAGTTGGAGGCGTATTTCCTCGGAGCGAACTCTCATCTTGAGAATCTTCACTATCGCTTGACTCTTGTTCGGGTTGTTGGTCAGAGGGAACATAGTCTGAAGCACTTGATCACCGAGCCTTTGGCTTGGGCTCCTTCTTCTTGATCTTTCGCTTCTTGGGAGCGGAAGGAGCTGCTTGTTCTGACTTTCGCTTTTTTGGCGTAGCAGCTTTAGATGATGGTCCTTCCTTCTCGCTTTTTCGTTGATCAGCCTTCTTCCCTCATTTCGCTGGTTTATCAGCGGAATCCATCGATCTTTTCATTTCAGGGGTGAGCTGCCTCAGTCCCGTAGGAGGAAGCTTCTTGTATTCATTAATGAGCTTGCTTTCCCCAGAAACACACTTGTACATAGATTCAGGAACTGAACCGATGAACAGAAATTTGGTTGGATCGGCTACAATAATCTTGGTTGTGTGAAAAGTGGCGATTGATGACATCAAAGAGTCTGTAATTACTGGAATGTGGAATTTCTCCATTGCCCATTGAGTAACTAAGGTTCAAAACCTGCCACATGAGATTTCAGAATAACGAGAAGATAACTTTAGGGTTTGTACCAGTTGAGTCCAGAGAATAGACCCATAGTCCATGTTGATCCCATGGTAAAGACCGTACAGAAGAGTCATGAATGCTTTGCTTGCCCCGTCAGACCCGGCAACCCTCTCCGATAAACCCTTGAAAAGAAGAGTGAAAACACCATTCCATTGTGGAGGAAGGCATGACTTCTTCTTCAAATTCTGACTGAATGTCGTCATCATTCGTATTACCATTCTCCCCCTCGAATGATGAAACAATTTCAACTTCAGGTTCAGAATTCTCCCCCTCGATTGGACTTTCATGGTTCATTGTTGGAGATGGGTTCTCCCCCTGGAAAGGCAAATCAGGTCGCTTTGATGTAGACGAACCCTCCCCCTGGAAAGTGGTGCGGTCATTTGTGGGTTCGCCTGGACCTTTGGGTTCGCTTGGATCTTGAGGTTCGGTAGGATCTTGAGCTTCGTTTTCCATGGCTTTTGAAGCTTCGTTGATTATCTCCTTCAGGTTATCAACCTTCTTATCAGCCGCTTTCACTTCAGAGAGAAATGCATTCTCCGGTTCATCAAAGAGCAACATTTACTCTTCAAACAGATTGGATATAGGATCCTTACTTGACCTGTTTGTGGAAAGATCTCCTCCATTGGACTTTCGTTGGATTGAAGTTTCTTCACGTAATTGTCATCAAAAGTGACATAATAGGTTTCTTCTATCTTCTTTGATCTTTTTTTCAGAACCCTATATGCCTTGGAGGTAAGAGAGTAGCCAAGAAAAATCCCTTCGTCTGCCTTCACATCAAACTTGTTTCGGTTCTCTTTAGAGTTAAAAATGAAGCACCTAGAACTGAAGACATGGAAGAATTTAACATTAGGCTTGCGATTATTCAGAATTTCATACGGAGTGATCGAAAATCACTTATTGAGGAAGGTTTGGTTCTGGGTATAGCAAGCAGCAGAAATCGCATCAGCCCAGAAGTACAGAGGTAGAGAAGCGAAGCTAAGCATGGTTCGGGCGGCTTCACAAAACGAACGATTTCGTCTTTAAACGACACCATTCTGTTGCAGAGTATAGGGTGCAGAGAAGTTGTGAGTTACTCCCTTTTCGGCTGGAAATTCTTCAAAGTCGTTGTTTTTGAATTCTAACCCATTGTCACTTCAGACATTTCTCACTACCTTTCTCAGCTTTACTTCCACCTGTTTTATAAAGTTTTTGAGATGTGGAGTTGCCTCTTATTTCTGTTTAAGAAAGAAAACCCAAGTGAAACGTGAAAAATCATCGACAATGACAAGAATGTACTTATTACCACCAATACTTTTATGGTCGATGGACCACATAGATCGATGTGTAGAAGCTCAAGAGGTTCGATGATCTTTGTGTTAACACGTGTGGGATGACTCTTCCGGCTTTGCTTTCCCATTTCGCATGCATCACACAAATGTTCCTTCTAAAACTTTAGAAGTGGTAGTCCTCGCACATGATCAACAAGAACCAGCTTGTTGATGTCTTTGAAGTTAAGGTGCGAGAGTCTTCGATGCCATAGCCAGCTTTCATTAGAATGAGCTTTCGTTAGAAGACATATAACAGGGTTCCCTCGTATTGGGTTTAGATTTAATGGATACATTTCGCCTTTGCGCTGGGACTTCAACAGAACTGTCTTAGTTTTCTTTTCAATGATCTCGGATCCTTCATCATTAAATGAGACCTTCAGGCCAGTCCGTACTACCAATTGCGAGACACTTATGAGATTGTGTTGCAATCCTTCCACGTAGGCCACCTTTTGAATGGAAAAATCTTTGTTCGTTATCATTCCATAGCCTTTTATTGTGTCATATGAGTTATTTCCATACTTGACACATCTACCATCTTTTAGAGCCCGAAACTCCCTCAGATCTTCTCGTCTCCCTGTCATGTGACACGAGCAGCCACTATCGATATACCATTCGTCGTCAAACTGCTCGTCACTGATAACCTGCAAAAATCAAGCAGATTTAGGAACCCAAAATTGCTTGGGTCCACGCGAGCTTTTTACAGAACAGGGAATAGCAATAGAAAGATCAACCATATATGTTTGTTTTATTAAAGTGGTTTCGTCTTTCCTTTTGATGGTGAAAACTTTAATTTTGTTAGCTTTCGATTTGTTTGAATCAGATTGTGGAATTTTATTTTGATTCTGAAGAAACTTGTTCTCTTGTTTCCTAGTGTTAGCTGTCGTCTTCTTCGTTTGCGTTTCGTATTCTGAGACGAGCTTTCCTTTTCCCTTGACATCCCTATTAGGATTTTGCTTTGGTTGAAAATGAGGAGGATGGGATTTAGGACCGAAACTGCTCTTTCGGTTCTTGTCACTGCTAGATTTAGGACCGAAACTGCTTCTTCGGTTCGTCTGACTGCAGGATTGGCAGTGAGTGCATGGATCAGAGTTAATCTTTGATCTTTCTTTCTCCTTGTGATTGGACGCCTTTTCTGTGCGAACATAATTGGAGTTTTGGGAGTGCCAAAACTGCTTCCTTCCATTGAGATTCTTTTGATATCTCCTGTTTCGCTGGCGTTTTTGTTCAGAAAGCTGCTTCTGAGACTTGTGAATGTTTACATTCGACTTTGGTCTTTCTGCCCGAGTTTCGCTCTTCAATGAAGAGGTTTCGCTTGCTGCCTTTTCAGGTTCGCTTTGAATTCCTTTAGTACCACTTGTGCTTGGTACATCAAATGTTGTTGGCTTGTTGAGTGGTTCTGCCACGTATCTGCCTTTGACTCTCCATGAAGTTTTTTCCGATAAACCAACAGTTTCGTCTGCATTGTCAATTGGAGCAGACCAAAAATAATTATCACAGCCGCCTGCGTTGTCTTCGTTTACTATGGCTGTAAGTTCGGCTGTGTGTTTCTGAGTAACTCCTGTTGTGGTGTATACCTGATTTCGTACGGTTTGTACCTTTTGATATACCACAGCCTTCTGTTTCAGAACTTTGGATTTATCTTGGGATATCCGAGCGAACTCAACTGAATTTTCAGATATAAGACCTTTGGTAGGTTCGGTTTTGCTTTTGACAAATTATGAATAGTCAACTTCATCCTCTACAGATATTTCACTCATATCACTATCCTCGTCAAATTCAGAAGTGTTTTCCACATTTATCTTGTTTTCTAAACTCAACTTGGTACTCAATGAGTCAAATTTCTGTACAGTTTCGGTCTTGATTTTTAATTTATCATTTTCGTCCAATAGGTTTTTAAGCATGTCCTTATGGTCTTTGCACTTGATAAAGGACTCGATTTTGTCCAGACCGATTCTGTAGGCATCAGAAGTCTCATCCGAAGAGACAATAGATTCACATTTATAATAATCAGCATCTATTTCGTCTTCCTTTAATTCAAGGAAAGGCAAAATCATTTTGTGAATTTTATCTCCAATCTCACAATTTAAATACAACTGAGTAATATTGGAATAAAGACGTTTAGCAATTAAGCAAAAAATATTCCTTTGTTTCAAAAACTTTAAATTGTCACGTTGCAAAAAAATCAGTTCATCTCTTGCCCTAACTAACTCTAATTCCTTCTTCTCTATCCACATCCTTCGCTCCTCACTCTTGGAAGACACCCTGCTGAGTTGATCAGTTAGGTTAGAGTTCGTGAGGCGAGTTTGTTTTAGACTACCACTTAAACTAGAAAACTTGAATTTTAATTCGTTTAATTACTTTTCATAGTTATTAACTAGTATTTTCAGTGATTCGATGATAGATTGTACCTTCTTGATCAACTGATCACATTCGTTGATCTGCTCACCCATCGGTTTGGCAGTGAAGCATCTATCATCTCTTTCCTTCGCCTCATCAGACCCGCCATCCGTTGTGTAGTCTCTTATTTGTGATGCTCCAGCAGTCACCATCAAGCACCTTCCAGCAGACTCAACATTATCTTCCTTCGCCACAAAGCTCTACCATGCGTAGGTTTGCGAACTTCTTCATCTTCAAAGTCGGTTGACCAGACCTCTACTCCTCCGAACTCATCATAAACTAAGTTCTCCTGCACAATCAAAGCATTCATAGAATTGTTAGAGGTTTTCTTCTTCTTTATTTCTTCGAGTTTGTGTAGGTGATACGCTTCATCATCTTCTCCATCCTTCTTCTCGGACAGCTTTCTCAACATACAATCTTTGGCAAAGTGATTTTTGTCATGGCAGAAATTGCAGTCATATCCGTAGTCACCTACAAGCTTATTCTCCTTCTTCGCTTCTTCTTACTGAGGAGCGTTTTTAACCTCCTCTTTCGCTTTTTCGGAACTGTAGCTCCCTTGCGAATTTCGGTTCTTGGAGGTGGGAAACGTTTTGTGAGCAAACTTCTTGGGATTAGAGACCATTAATGCATATTCATCATTTGTCAGATCACATTCCAAGAGATCCAACTCTTCTTCTTCTTCAGACATGGTCTTGCCCTTTGAGAGAAGAGCCAAAGATCCCATACTAGACACCACCTTCGTTTCCTTAGTCACTACACTTTCATGTGACTTGAGTATTCCCACAAGCTTCGCCAACGAATAGGTTTTGAACTGTTCATGAGCTTTCACAATCGAAACCACAGCCATCCATTCGGGACTTAGGCCATTCATAAAAGTGACCTTCTGTTCGATCACTTCTCTTCCAATTCCGTGCTTGATCATCTTACTAAGAAGATGATTGAAACGATCAAACGCCTGAATGATTTTTTCTTCTTTCTTTTGCTTGAAGTCACCAAATTCCGAAAGCATGAGACTTTGAATTGAATGCTCCAGATCCTCATCGGTGGAATATAGCTCCTTAAGCCTATCCCATATTTGTTTTGCCGTCGTGCATGAACTGACCGGATGAAAAGTATCAGATTGCAAGGCAAATCTGATCATCCTCATAGCATTAATGTTGCTCATCAGTTTGTCCTTCTCGTCTTGAGAAACATTCTCCACGTCGATCATCAGCTGATTGTACTCCTTTTGAGTTGTGATGACTTTATTTGTTCCAGAGTGAGCAAACGGACCCAAGGTGATAGCTTCCCAGATTAGATACCTATTATTCTCTGAACCAAGAACATAGTCTTCAAAGTGATGCGTCCAGACCTCATAATCTTGGGTATATAAGATCGGGATTCTCGTAGTAGATCCGATGCTGTTGGATATGTTGATGGGGTTTGTTTGTGAATCTTCGTGAGACATAATGACCTGATTTGAATATATGTCAAGAACCAGACTTGTAAAGGTTGAATTAGGGTTTTATCAAAAACGTGGAACAACGTCAATATATGAGATGACGGCTCAAACGATTTCAACAAAAGCGGAAACCCTAAAAAGATTCTTCCAACAGAAGAGATGCGTATGAATTACACAGTCTCCTGCTCTGATACCAATTGATGAGAATAAATTCTCTAAGATCATTTAGATTCGTAACAGATTTAGACAAACACTATAAAAGCAAAGAACACACGATGAATCAAACAAGAGCTGAATGATTAATATACTCCACCTCAGAAGAGCTCGATAAAGAACTTCGACTGTAGAGGTGTGCTAGGGTTACAGTACAATGAAAGGAATAATAATCGAGAAGCGTACAGAGAACGATGCATGCATGCATCTTATATACTAAACCCTAATGACATAAACACGGCTGGACAGGCCCAAACCGTGATAACAATGGACGGAGGTAACAGGCCCAATGACGCAACTCTTTGATCCAACAATAACATATGTCAAATATATCAGAGTATAAACATCCCAGGCTGAACAAATGGTGTGTGCACTGAAATCTTCCCGAGCTCCTCTTTTGAAGACTGAAGCACCTGAAACCAAAACTGAAAATTGTAAGCACAAAGCTTAGTGAGTCTCCCCAACTACCACATACCATACACATAATCACATAACTTGGGCCTAGCCCACTGCATCGGGTCCCGCCCGGCATCGGACCGTAATCTGGTACACATATAAACATATCAACAATGTATATAACATAAACACATAACATAAACATAACTTTGGGACTCCGCCCAGCTGCATCGGGACGAACCCGGCATCGGACTCCTGCGCGGCATCGGGCTCACCCCGGCATCCGACCGTATCAGGCATCGGGCTCACCACGGCATCGGGCTTGCCCCGGCATCAGGCTTACCCCGGCACGTACACAACATAACATATATCATAAACACATATCATAATCACATAATCTGCATCGGGCTTGCCCCGACATCAGACCGAAGCCCGGAACATATAACATATAACATATAAACTAGCATACATCAGGCTTACCCGACATCGGACCGAAGCCCGGAACACATAACACATAACATACAACATGCATGAATCACAAAGACATCAAGCATACATAACTACTTCTCGGGACCGCCCCGGCATCGGGCTAATAATGAACCAAGGCCCAACCATGGCCCATCTATGGCCCAATTTTCCCAATTGGTCCCAAGTCTCTACATGGTCTTGCCTTAAGGCGTAGCCATTTATTCTTGGCCCAATACTTGAAATTCTGATGGTCCAATATCTCATAATCATCAAGGCCCAACTATGGCCCAATTTTCCAAATTGGGCCCAAACCCCTTACATGGGCCTTACCCTTAAGCCCATTAAATTATTCTAGTCCACATGATTGTTCTTGAATGGCCCATTATTGGCCCAATCACCAAAGCCCAATATAAAGGTCCAACTTAAGGCCCAAGTGAAATTAGGGTTTCACATAAAATGACAATTAGGGTTAAGTGTTCTCACTTTACCCATTAAGGACTTAATCCATTAAGTCCACTACTCTACTAGATAAATCATATGCTGTAATCGGGCTTAATACTTAGTCGAATTCCATTGGCCCAAAATGTGGGTCCCGATAAGTCCAAGCCCATGATTCCAAAATTAGGGTTTTCTAAACCCTAATTAGGGTTTCCCACCCAATCGTAGCCCAATAGGCCCAAAACTAAATCTTTAAGCCCATTAGGATTTCACTAGCCGGGCACCACCCACTACTACCTCGGGTAGTGGTGGTCAATGGCGGCTCATGGCGGCGGCCACCACCTCACGGTGGTGGTTTGGTTCTTTTTAATTATTCTTTTTGCTAATTACAATTACAATGCTTTAATCCAAAACTAACTACACACACACTAACTAACATAAACACACACACAACCACTCTAGTGGTGGCCGGCGGTGGTACATGGCGGCAGCCACCGCCTCACGGTGGTGGTGGTGGTTGTTCTCGATTTTCCGGCTAGACAAAACACACACACATATACTTCAGATTGCATACTACACTCCAGCCACCCACCTGGTGGTGTATGGCGGCGGAAACAACAGCACTATCGGCAACAACAGCGGCTAATGGCGGTGTTGACGGCGGCAGCCACCATGGCCGCCCGCCATGGTGGTTCTTCACGACTCCTACATGACAGAAAAATCCCCACAATTAAACATAATAAATCACACAGACATCCACCCTTCCCGGTGGTTAGTGGCGGCAGAGAGCGGTAGCAGGGGTGACAACCACCATCTTGAGGTGGTGATGGATTTTCCGTAAAGTAACGCGCATATAACACCACCAATGCCGTGAACAGCTTACTACTCGACCATCCTCATATTCAGCCACCTCACAGGTGGCTGCCATTACCGAAAAAAAAAACAGAAAAGGTGGCCAAAAAGGTCACCGACGGAAGCAGTCGTCATACTCGACGTCAACCACAGGAAGAACGAAGAAAAAGGGTTAAATGGGTGGCGATTTACCTTACCGAGAGCTCCTCTTTCGCTCACGATTAGCACATCGACGTACACCATTCCAGAAATCGTTCTTGGTGGTTTATCCGGCTGCCCCGACGTCTCCAGCAGCAAGGTTGTAGTAGCGGCACTTCGATGGCGGGGGTGGCTGCTTGGCGGCTTGTCTGATCGGGAAAACAAATGAAGAAGAAGAGAGATGGCAGCTGGGGAGTCACAAGGTGGTGGCGGCTGCTAAGGATTAGGTTTAGGGTTTCACTTGGGTGATGCTTCCATACACGGGAGGAATGACGGGTCTTAACTCGTGTTCTTCTTTCAAACTTTTAATTGTTTTAACAAGTTCAGACCCCCTCACCAGATTCATTTTCAAATATAGTCCTGAATTTACCAATTCAACCCTGCCCTCTGAAATTCCTTTCAACTCAAGCCCAAGACTTACACTTTAGCCCCTGACCCCATAAAATCTTTATAACTTTAATCCAATATTTACCAAACAGTCCCTGTCTTCAAAAATCCCTTCATAATAAGCCCATAATTTACTAAACAGCCCTCAACCTTCAAAATACTTTACAAACTAATCTGGAAATTACATTTCAACCCCCAAAACTCTTAATTATAACCCCCAAATCTAATTCCTTGCAACATTATTCTGCTTTTAGGGCTATTATTCATTTATTAATTTGTCTATTTATTTATTAAATAAACGGGGTTTACAAATATATGCTTCTTCGAAGTTTCACGATTAAACTGACACGGCTATACGCATCATAAAATACAAATTAGAGATAGATTGCTTATTAGCCTAAGCAATCTAAGCGAAATTCGTAGTGGTCGTAAAACTGTGGGCGTATATATAGAGAATGTCCAAATCTGACTTTGTGAGAGGATGTAATGATTTTTCGAAGTTTTAGCATAACAATATGCGACACAGAAACCGAAATCATGATCCATTGATTATTAGAAAAAACAATCTAAACGAGAGTCGAAGATCTCATCGATTTAATTATGTTGATATAAGGACAGTCGAGAACGGAATTCGTATGGATAAGTTATGATTTTTATACGGACTTTAACAGTCTAAGCCTATTAAAATATAGCTTTAAAAATAAAGTAAGATCTTAATTGTAGATCTCGTCGATAGCTACGCGTTGATTTAAAGAACGTCGAAAACGGAGCTCATATGAAGAAGATATGGTTTTTTGAAAAAACTGAAATACGCGTGTACGAGGAGCGCTCTGATACTCCACTAGATTTCCGCCAAATGTCACACTCTGCATGGAGCCACATCACCCACCTGACAAAGTGCACGGCGCGCACAGACAAGGTGTGTGACGCACTTTCAGATATTTTTGGTATATATAGAGCTTCAACCCTCTATTCGATCTCCACACCCTCCCAAACTTCTCTCTCGAGTTTCTCTCAACCTTAGCCCCATTTTCCCTTAGTTTTGATTCCCTGGCGAAGCCCTAAGGCCCCTGAGAGCCGACATCTAGTAGCTAGCAGGTCGGAGTTCTACCAGTGCTATTTCCGAACTTTTGTCAGGAAAATCTATGTAAGTTAATCTACACTTATATCGTTTTTAGTGTAACTTATATTTATAGTCATAACTCGTTATTATGGACCTATAAATAAGATTTATGAGTAATTCCAAGTCAAAATACTGATTGAGCTACTTACGGGAGAGGTGTCTATAATGGTTACGTTGGCTTGGTTGTTGGATTTCGGAAAGGCTATACGCTGAAATGGTCCTACCTCCCAACTGTCCAACCTGGTTGATCCTTATATGATAGAACTTTTGGCATTCATTGGGATTAGTGATAGGTCAAGCCTATGTTACCAGATTCCCTTAGGAGCTAATAAGTTATAGTATTATAGGTTCATACTCGTTAGGCTCGTTGCTCGTCAGCGGGATCGTCCACATAGCTGTTAATCTTCGGAGTAACTATCTAGGTGAGTTCATCTTGCTATGTTGTATATTCCAGTATATATCCATGTATGTTAGGATATAGGAACCAATAGAGTAAAGCCCATAGAGTAGGTTCTATGTGCATGTATTGGTAGAGCTTAAAAGAGTAGCCACTGTATGTTTAATATGTTTATGTATGTTGGGGCGGGTCCCTTTATGTAGTTCGGACGGGGCCCATTTTGTTGATCGGGTAGGGCCCGTTTGTATGCATGTGTATGTATTTGGGTATATGGTATATTGAGGGAACTCACTAAGCCTAGCGCTTACCTAATTGTTGATAAATATTTTTTAGGCCCTTCATTGGTTCATGAGAAGGGCAAGGTTCGACTGTACACACACGACTTCGCAATCACATTTCTGCATAGTGTAAATTATACTCTGATGTAATTGAATGTTTTGAATAAAGGTGAAAATTTTTGGGTTGAAAATTGGGACAGTGTAGTAGCCAAAACTATGTCATGCATAGCATACTGTTGATCACCTTTCTCATTAAGTGCTTAATATACAAAGTTAAACCACCAAACTTCCAGATCTAAACTATATGGATGTCTTAATGGATAAAGTATTTGACTTTATCCATTTGCATTCATAAAAAGAGAATTAATCCAAACCCTAGGTCCAAGAAGCCTTCAATTGCTCAAAAGCTCATGCATGGATGGATAGGAGTGACGAACCTCTCATTTTTATGACTTAACAACCCTAAAGATGTCTGGAATGACACTCCAACGGTCTGGAGTAGCTCTTACTCATATACACCATGGTTTTGGGGACAAAAAGCATCAAATACTAAACATAACTAGATCTATCATAAGAACACGTCAAGGTGGAAACTTTATACCATCTGTAGATGGTTGAGTAGATGAAACTTCTAGATCTATGATGGTTTGAGCTCCCAAGTGATTCCACAACCTTCTTCTTCTTTCAAAAGTGAACACTAAACTCTCTCAAGGCTCAAAAACACACCAATGAGGATTAGGATTTTAAAGGGGCCGTTTGGGAGGATGTAAGGGCCTCAAGGGAGTTAGAGCCTCTAAATAGGGCTCAAAACCCCAAGGTTAGGGTTTTGGTTCTGGGCAGCTACGCGTTGCGTAACATGATCTACGCCCTGCGTAGCTCACTAAAGTCATGTGCCCAAGATTCCCTTCTACGTACTGATAGAAGGCTATCTACGCCCCACGTAGGACCAACCCCAACATTTAAACTTTAAATAAAGGAAAGAAAATTACCTGCAAGATCGGGTGTTACAAAATAATTTTTTGATAATATTATTTTTATAGGCATATTCATATTGTGTTATTAATATGTGAATTATAACAAAATTTAAATTAAATTTTATAAAAAAATCGGTTAAAAGTATTTGTATTTTGGATTTTGGTTATAAGTTGTAATTTATTTTAAATTTTTGTCTTGATTTTATTAAATTTTGAATTTACAATTCATTCTATTTTATTAAAAATTTGAAATATTATGTACGGTAACTTGATTGAAGTATTATTTTAATAATACAACTTTTCAATTTCTAATAGGAGTTATTTATCAATTAAAAGTATACTTCACAAAATCATTAACTTGCATTTTTTTTTACACCTACGAGTTTTAAAAAAAAAGGATTTACAACTTGTTGGATAGAATATTTTTGTTACTATTAATATGTTTTTTTTAATTTTTTGATAATTTATTTTAAAATGTTCTTTTATATTTTTAATGTTAGACCGTTTATGTATAATTGACTTCAAAAAATTGAGTATGTTATTATGTTTGAGTTTTGGATGAAAACAATATTATTGGTAAATAATTATGTGCTTCATATTTTTATAAAATCTAAAGTTTTTATGCTAATATCTAATTTGTCGATATATGTTTACCATATGCTAATATCTAATTTGTCGATATATGTTTACCATACAATTTTACTGGTGTAGTTCATGATTATAAACCTATTTCTCCTTTCACACCTTGAGGACAATGATGTTTCAACACCAGTTCACCCTAACCAAGCCTCAACATGATATAGGCCCTGCGTAGCTCATTAAAGTCATGTGCCCAAGATTCCCTTCTACGTAGTGATAGAAGGCTATCTACGCCCCACGTAGGACCAACCCCAACATTTAAACTTTAAATAAAGGAAAGAAATTTACCTGCAAGATCGAGTGTTACAAAATAATTTTTTGATAATATTATTATTATAGACATATTCATATTGTGTTATTAATATGTGAATTATATCAAAATTTAAATTAAATTTTATAAAGAAAATCGGTTAAAAGTATTTGTATTTTGGATTTTGGTTATAAGTTGTAATTTATTTTAAATTTTTGTCTTGATTTTATTAAATTTTGAATTTACAATTCATTCTATTTTATTAAAAATTTGAAATATTATGTACGATAACTTGATTGAAGTATTATTTTAATAATACAACTTTTCAATTTCTAATAGGAGTTATTTATCAATTAAAAGTATACTTCACAAAATCATTAACTTGCATTTTTTTTTACACCTACGAGTTTTACAAAAAAATGGATTTACAACAATATGTTTGTTGGATATAATATTTTTGTTATTATTAATATGTTTTTCTTTAATTTTCAGATAATTTATTTTAAAATGCTCTATTATATTTTTAATGTTGGACCGTTTATGTATAATTGACTTCAAAAAATTAAGTATGTTGTTATGTTTGAGTTTCGGATGAAAACAATATTGATGGTAGATAATTATGTGCTTCATATTTTTATAAAATCTAAAGTTTTTATGCTAATATCTAATTTGTCGATATATTTTTACCATACAATTTTACTGTTGTAGTGCATGATTATAAACTTATTTCTCCTTTCACACCTTGAGGACAATGATGTTTATGTGCTTCATATTTTTATAAAATCTAAAGTTTTTATGCTAATATCCAATTTGTCGATATATTTTTACCATACAATTTTACTGTTGTAGTGCATGATTATAAACTTATTTCTCCTTTCACACCTTGAGGACAATGATGTTTCAACACCAGTTCAACCTAACCAAGCCTCAACATAATGTGATTATTTGTAACTTTCTCAGCCACTTATAAACATCCTACATCGACTTAGCTTGATAATTAGCCTATACTAGCCAGACCACTGCTCCACCATTTTAAAGTACGATGTGATATCCTCTAACACTCTGGTCATGTTTGAGAATCGTCTGACCGAATCAAGTCAGAAAGGTTCTAATAGTACTCTTGCCCTAACGTATCTCTTCCAGCGCCTTCTTTCTTCATCCTCTTTCAGTGGCTCCTTTCTTCTCCCCAACCAGTCACCATCGTCGACCACATTCTTCCTCTTCCACCCATCGATCGAAGCTCTTTTCTCATCTCATTAGGTACGCTTGAATGTTCCAATTTTTGGGAATGTTCCAATTTTTTCTGTTGAGAGGGATAAAAGTTTTGATTTTTCCTTTTGAGAGGGATAAAAGTTCTGATTATTATGTTGTTGAATGTTTTGATTTGTGCTCTTGATTTTTCAAACTCTGAATGGGAAAGTTCTGATTTTTGTTGTTTGTTCTTGAATTTTATTTTGCTCTTGAATGTTATTTTGCTATTGAGAGGAATAAAAGTTTAGATTTTTCAAGTGATTCCGTTGATTTTGTTGATTTTGTTGATTTTGCTCTTGATTTTGCTGATTTTGCCATTTTTATCAAAAAGCTATGATTTTTTGGATGACTCGGGATTAAACCAGATCATCTCATGGAGGAATAATGGTGCAAGCTTCATTGTGTGGGATCTAATGGAGTTCGTAAGGGTAATCTTGCCAAGAAATTTCAAGCATAGTTCAAGGATAATGGTGCAAGCTTCATTTCGTTCTATATATATCTATATCATAGTTCTTCTTTGTATATCTTCTTTTCTCTTCCCCCTGTAAATTTCTCAATGTAATCTGATACTTGATATAGATAATGAAGGTGTTTGTTTCTTGATCCATATTCTCACTTGGTTTTACTGGTTTTTTATGCTTATATTCTCACTTCACATAGAACTCTTTTGTCCTTCTTCATTACCTTATATTAATGAGATGCACTATTTATCTTGTGAGAATATGGTTGCTATATATTAATGAGATGTACAATCAAACAACATGGTAAAATGATCATTTCATTCAGTCAGATGTACAATCAAACAACATGATTTCTTATTTAGTTAGGATTTCTTACTATGACATCTCCATTTTCACGGCCAGGAAAGACCGATTTAGTTTATGCTTTTAAAATAAAATCAAAGTAATCTCTCCAATAAAATATGCGGAATTTGTCCCAAAACAAAATATGATTAAAAAAGTATTTATCAAAGCATTTCTTAAAGAAATGTATTTTCATTTCATTACAAAACTCGGGATGTCCACATCGATATAGACCAAAAGCATAAACAGTACATTATAGGCATTACAACAGTTATTTACATCTACTGGCCTATAATCCAAAAATCCCTCGTCATCATCCAACTATGCTCTGGGTCCACTACCTGTAATATAGAAAGCTGAGTGGGTCAGGCTTGGGAGTTTGGTGAGCATATAGGGTTTTCAACCCACAAATAATAATAAATTTATTAATTTCATCAACCAATAATAAATTGATTAATTTCATCAACCAACAATATCTCTGATTACCCGTTCCCGTTATCCTCACTTTACGTCCCTAAACACCTATCATAAGGGACCTAGCCTAAGGATTTTCATCGGGGTGACAACACAGCTTTAGGGATTCCTCAGCAATTTATGTCAAATAAAGCAACCATGAGGGGGATGGAGTACACCAGCGAACATATAGTTCACCAACACCTACAGGTTGCGAGTCTGCTAGCGTTCCACTGGACTGTCTAGAAAGGTTTGTGGTCGTCATCTATACTCCGCTAGATGACTACAACAACAACAACAACATCGAGACCTCTCATCATTTTAACACACATCAACTATTTCATCTATCCATGTTTTACCCATCATATATGTAGATAAAAGTACATATACAGTTTAAAACTTGTATAAAACATCTATTCAACACCCATCTCAAATAAACAAACAATATATTTTCACATAGCACGTATTTTATAGAAAATACTTCATATCTATGTGTAAGATGAAAGTGACTACACACTCACCTGATAAGACGGTGATTGGACAATACTTCGTCCCTTAAAATAATCTTTTTCGATGAAACCGGGATGTTTTTTCAAAAACCGGGCTTCACGAGGGCAAAGTTTCGTCTCAAAAAACTCTTTTCTCAGGATCTTCGGGCTCTTCGGGGCTTGCTTACGATGCTTGGATGATACTCTAGGCTTGGGGGTATTTAGTGTAGGTGAAAAGAAAGTAGAAGGTGAAAAGGGCAAATTTTGTAACCATTTTTGGAGCAGCCTCGCACCCTATTTATAGTGTCCGAAGCACCTGATTACGCTGGGCGTAATTCTAGAGTACACGGGGCGTACTGCCTCGCAAGGCTCTTCGTTGGGCGTACGAAGGGATCAGCTCGGACGCGTCAAGGCAACGACACGTGTCCATCATGCGAAGGAGTAGGGCAACGTGGCTGACTCCAGATCGAATACGTGTGAAGTACGTTGGGCGTAATCTTTATGTACGCTGGGCGTACTCCTTCGGACCAGCCTCAAAGTTTGTGCCCATAACTTCAAAAATCCATATCTTTCGCATACGAGCTCCGTTTTTTACGTTCTTTATATTCACGCGTAGGTGAGATTATACTCTACAACTTTCGTTTAGACTCCGTCGGCTAATTTTGACTTTATATTTAAAGTTATATTTTTAACAGGCCGGGACAGGAAAAGTGCGTTAAAATTCATAACTTCTTCATCCGACGTCCGTTTTCGTCTGTCTTTTTACCGTTGAACTACTATCACAAGATCTTCGATTCTCTTTTAGGTTGTTTCAGCTTAAAATCACTCGATCTAAAATTCGAATTTCGGGCTGCATACTACTATGCCAAATCTTAGAAAATTCATAACTTCCTCATACGAAGTCAGATTTGGACATTCTTTTTAGGCACGCTCTTGGTTTAACGTATACTACGACTTTCATTTAGATCACTAAGGCTAAAAAGCACTTTATCGTAAACTCACTTTTTACGTCACACAGCGTCGTGCCGGTTCTGTCGCGAAACTTTGACAGGTCATAACTTCTTTGTTATAACTCGGATTTCAGTATTCTTTATATCTCCGGAATCCTTGTTTCAACCACTACAACTTTCTTCATAGATATCGGCTATATCTAACATTTTATTTTTGACGCTTATTTTCATCCTTAACTTATTAAATCATAATAATTAAGTATAAAACACATAATACTAAAATAATTTATTCTTATTATTTCAAAACGAATTACAAAGGTTGACCTAGACTATTACATCATCATTAATGCCTAGCCTAGAAACACGGGTGTTACAATTCTCTCCCCCTTAGGATGATTCCGTCCCCGGAATCATACATCAGCAGACAAATGTGGATAGCGACTCATCATGTCACTCTCCGTTTCCCAGGTGAGATTTGGCCCATTCGTATGTTTCCATCGCACAAGCACTAAATCGACCATCTTGCGTTGCAACTTCGTAGTCTTACGGTCAACGATTGCCTCCGGTTCTTCAATTAACCTCTTGCTTTCATCCAACCTTAATTCAGAAATTGGAATGATGTCGGGAACTTCTCCCGTGAACATCCTCAAATAACACACGTGGAAAGTGTTATGAATACCATCTAGTTCTTCTGGTAGTTCTAGCTTGTAAGCTTGGTTCCCAATCCTCTGAAGAACTTTAAATGGTCTAATAAAGCTTGGACTCAACTTTCCTCTTTTACCAAATCTTATAAGTCCCTTCCACGGCGAGACTTTAAGTAAAACCGAATCTCCAACTTCGAATGTTATCGGTTGTCTTTTCTTGTCAGCATAGCTCTTTTAACGATCCTGAGCTGCTAACATCCTTTCCCTAATCACTTTCATCTTTTCAGCAGTTTGATGAACTATCTCGGGTCCCATAAACTGCTTTTCTCCAGCTTCAAGCCAACATGACGGCGTTCGACACTTTTGTCCATACAAAGCTTGATAAGGTGCCATCTCGATGCTTGAGTGGAAACTATTATTGTAGGAAAATTCTACCAAAGGTAAATGTTCATCCCAGTTACCTTGGAATTCCAGGGTACATGCTCTTAGCATATCCTCCATCGTTTGAATCGTTCGTTCGCTCTGACTATCGGTTTTGTACCCAATTCCTATCTTGGAATACCTTCAGTCCTTGACCGTTTGTATCGAACACTAACGTTTTGCCCAAATGTTCTTCCTTTCGGTCATTTTTCTCTAAAGCTTCTTCTTGAGCTTTCTTGATACTTTCTACAATCGTTGAGACAACTTCGATTCTTAATGCCCTTGCCCTTTTCTTTTCAAGACTCACTTTTCGGCTTAAAGTGTCAGCTACAACATTTGCTTTACCAGGGTGGTAAAGGATTTCACAATCTTAATCCTTAAGCAAATATAGCCAGCGTTGTTGTCTCATGTTCAATTTCTTCTGATTAAAGAGATATTAAAGACTCTTATGATCAGTGAAAAGTATGCACTTTGTGCCATAAAGATAGTGCCTCCATATCTTTAGGGTGAATACTACCGTTTCCAACTCCAAATCATGAGTGGGGTAGTTCTTTTCGTGTTCTTTCAATTGTCTCGATGCATGTGCTATCACCTTATCCTTTTGGGTTAGAACACAAACCAACCCAGCTCCAGATGCGTCGCTACAGACTACGAAGTCTTCAACTCCGTTCTCGGAAACACTAACAAGACATGACTTGTATAATGACTCCATACATTATCTCTTCATCCTAGGTAATAGTCGTAACTATTATGTTTCCTTCGAATGAGTATCTACTTTTGGAATTCTTGTATGCAGGCGGTGCTCGATCTTGCTCCTGCTCCCTATCCCATGTTAAACATTCAATTATGACCTTCAAGTCACAATCTCGATCTTTATTGGAGACTCCTCCTTCCTTTTAACAAACTTAAGATAAGTTCTTTCCTTCGATTACCATAATAGACTGATGGGTCATGTTCTAATGACCTCTCATCGTATTATGTACTGCTTAGACTCAATTCTTTTAGAGTTGAGTTTCTAAACGTAATATACCTTCCTTCGTGTTCCAATGTGATCACATTCTAACATGTAGTACTTCTAGCTACAAGCCTCTTACTTTAATAATGATTGAGATACTTCAATCTTCCCGTTTGAGTGAGATACTTCATCGGACTTGGTTCTCTGAACCACATGACTAACTCATCTTGGTCGGACTTGATTTGATATAACCTCTTGGGTCGGAATATCAATCATCTTCTTAGCCATTACCGAAACGATGGTAACGACAGACTAGAACAAAACAGAATCAATTACTAGCTCCTTGGTAACCACCTGACTTTCCCTGATCCAAGTGCGAGTCCTGTGCTTCCGGTAGTATAGGCCTCTACTACCATTCACACCTACTCATACTCGTCCCAAGTATTGTCTCGCAGTTTTCCAAGTCACCATACAAGAATCTCACATAGTCATTCAATGCATCAGATAACAAAACCAGGATTTATATTATTTCTTGAAACGATTACACAAAGGTTCAAATTTACCCTATACTATGCCTCTAATAGGCTACACCACTTGTTACTATTCACATTACTACTTCATAACTTGATCTTCGGGTATCAAGTCTTTACTTCTAATTCCTAGCGTTGTTATTTGTTTCGTTGAGGATCACGTGGATTACCCTTGGCCTTGGCGGTGCGCTTGGCCTTGCTACTTCATTTTTCTTCGGGCAGTCCCTATAAATATGTCATTTTTCCCTACATACATTACACACCCGCTTGGGAAACATACACTCATCGACGTAATGCCCAGTCTCTCCACACTTGAAACAATTCACCTTCCTGCCATAATTTCCAGAGTGTTTATTTTTTCACTTCCCGCACCATTTTTCTTTACCTCCTCTTTTGCCATACTTTGAGAACATGTCGCTCTTGTTGGACCTTGAAGACCACTCAAACTTCCTCTTCTTGCCAACCTCAACCTTGTTGGTGGTCCTGTCATTGATCATTTCTTCAATAGACTTAGCAGCCCATATAGTTGCCCCAAGAGTAGGTGCCTGGCGTACTGGCACAGTAAGTTCGTCCTTACTTTGTTGAAGTAAACATTTTGTCTCTTCCATCTGTTGATCCAACATCGTTCGCACCATTGCCTGTACCGCTGCCATCGTGATTGGCTCGGGCTGCGGTTTATCGTTTCCGAATCCACTTTGAGTGCTTGCCATTTCGATCTATACATCAAAGTAGGTGAATTTAGATCTTTATTTTTTATAGACGTTTGAATCTTCGTTATCACTCCGAAACGTTTACATGCTAGTTCTAATATCGTAGTCACACGTTTAGAATCCTGAACACATAAGGTTTCCAGATCTGGTCGGCAACAAACCATAGATCTGAATGAATAATATCATATATGGCAAACATATAGCATTTAGCACATAAAAGCATTTTAGGCATCCTTTCTAAAATATACTAGTGCTCGTGTCTAAAATATGGTAGAAACTCATCTCACGATCATCACTTAGCATTCTAAGTTTATGTCTAGAAATGCTACAAATTCCTAGTTCGCTTAAACTGATGCTCTGATACCAACTGTGACATCCCCATTTTCACGGCCAGAAAAGACCGATTTAGTTTGTGCTTTTAAAATAAAATCTGAGTAATCTCTCCAATAAAATATGCGGAATTTGTCCCAAAACAAAATATGATAAAAATATATATTTATCAAAGCATTTCTTAAAGAAATGTATTTTCATTTCATTACAAAACTCGGGATGTCCACATCGATATAGACCAAAAGCATAAACAGTACATTATAGGCATTACAACAGTAATTTACATCTACTAGCCTACAATCCAAAAATCTCTAGTCATCATCCAACTATACTCTGGGTCCACTACCTGTAATATAGAAAGCTGAGTGGGTCAGGCTTAGGAGCCTGGTGAGCATATAGGGTTTTCAACCCACAAATAATAATAAATTTATTAATTTCCTCAACCAATAATAAATTTATTAATTTAATCAACCAACAATATCCCTGATTACCCGTTCCCGTTATCCTCACTTTACGTCCCAAAACACCTATCATAAGGGACCTAGCCTAAGGATTTCCATCGGGGTGACGACACTGCTTTAGGGATTCCTCAACAATTTATGTCAAATAAGGCAACCATGAAGGGGATGGAGTACACCAGCGAACATATAGTTCACTAACACCTACAGGTTGCGAGCCTGCTAGCGTTCCACTGGACTGTCTAGAAAGGTCTGTGGTCGTCATCTATACTCCGCTAAATGACTACAACAATAACAACAACAACAACAACAACAACATCGAGGCCTCTCATCATTTTAACACACATCAACTATTTCATCTACCCATGTTTTACCCAACATATTTGTAGATAAAAATACATATACAATTTAAAACTTGTATAAAACAGCTATTCAACACCCATCTCAAATAAACAAACAATATATTTTCACATATCACGTATTTTATAGAAAATACTTAATATCTATGTGTAAGATGAAAGTGACTACACCCTCACCTGATAAGACGGTGATTGGACAACACTTCGTCCCTTAAAATAATCTTTTTCGATGAAACCGGGATGTTTTCTCAAAAACCTGGCATCACGCGGGCAGAGTTTTGTCTCGAAAAACTCTTTTCTCGGGATCTTCGGGCTCTCCGGGGCTTGCTTATGGTGCTAGGATGATACTCTAGGCTTGGGGGTATTTAGTGTAGGTGAAAAGAAAGTAGAAGGTGAAAAAGGGCCAATTTTGTAACCATTTTCGGGACAGCCTCGCACCTTATTTATAGTGTTCGAAGCACCTGATTACGCTGGGCGTAATTCTAGAGTACGCGGGGCGTACTGCCTCGCAAGGCTCTTCGTTGGGCGTACGCTTTCGTACGCTGGGCGTACGAAGGGATCAGCTCGGACGCGTCAAGGCTACGACACGTGTCCATCATGCGAAGGAGTAGGGTGACGTGGCTGACTCCGGATCGAATACGTGCGAAGTACGTTGGGCGTAATCTTTATGTACGCTGGGCGTACTCCTTCGGACCAGCCTCGAAGTTTGTGCTCATAACTTCAAAAATCCATATCTTTCGCATACGAGCTCCGTTTTTGACGTTCTTTATATTCACGCGTAGGTGAGATTGTACTCTACAACTTTCGTAGACTCCGTCGGCTAATTTTAACTTTATTTTTAAAGTTATATTTTTAACAGGCCAGGACAGGAAAAGTCTGTTAAAAATTCATAACTTCTTCATCCGACGTCCGTTTTCGTCTGTCTTTTTATCGTTGAACTACTATCAACAAGATCTTCGATTCTCGTTTAGGTTGTTTCAGCTAAAAATCACTCGATCTAAAATTTGAGTTTCGGGCTGCATACTGATATGCCAAATTTTAGAAAATTCATAACTTTCACCTACGAAGTCAGATTTGGACATTATTTTTATGCACGCTCTCGGTTTAACGTATACTACGACTTTCATTTAGATCACTAAGGCTAAAAAACACTTTATCGTAAACTCACTTTTTACGTCATACAGCGTCGTGTCGGTTCTGTCGCGAAACTTTGACAGGTCATAACTTCTTTGTTATAACTCGGATTTCGGTATTCTTTATATCTCTGGAATCCTTGTTTCAACCACTACAACTTTCTTCATAGATATCGGATATATCTAACATTTTATTTTCGAGGCTTATTTTTATCCTTAACTGATTAAATCATAATAATTAAGTATAAAACACATAATACTCAAATAATTCATTCTTATTATTTCAAAACGAATTACAAAGGTTGACCTAGACTATTACATCATCATTAATGCCTATCCTAGAAACACGGTTGTTACAATTACCTAGACAAACATTTCTCAATCAACACTTTCTTAGTCGGCAACTATCAAACGGGACCTCCATGTTGGACTCATGCCTACGACAACCAGGATGTGCATTGTAATATCCTCTATAGGAACATGGTGGCAGGCTATCCGATCCACCACCACATATTGCGAAGGAGATAGCTCTCGGGAGGGATCAAACACAAAGTCTTGGCCAACAATATAGTCCTTCCAATCTTTCACCGACGGTAGTATTCCACGATGCAATGTACCACATGACTTGAAATGATACTATTTGAGATACGACCTCACACCTTGACTTCATGATTCCATTTTAGTTGGTTTGATACGATAAGTTTACAACATACTAAAGTGACTCCAAGAGATTCTTTATGATTTGGTACTTAGAATAAGTTGGCTAATGAAGAATAATTTGTGTGCTCTTTAGGTATCAAATAATTGATGTTAGTACCACACTAACCCATCTTTACCATTCATGATAACAACGCATATTGATGTTTCTAGAGATAGAAGTTATCTTTAAGAAGCTAAACTGAAACAAAAGTCAACCAATTAAGTCAAGCTCACCCGGTATCTAACTATTATCATATTGATGTTTCAAGAGATAGAAATTATCATACTGATATTTAATCCTAATACTTATGTGTTAATAGCTTAAGGCTCCATGCTAAAAAAAAAACAAAAAAAAAAAAAACAAATTATCCACATGATATGTATTGTAATAAATTATTGATTCTACACATTTCGGGCATAGTTATCCACAAGAGAATGTGTAGAGTTATATAAAACACACTTCTTAATTTGCAAGGAATCTTTTTTGTAGCAAATTATCTTTAACTCTCCGTAGTTAACGACTTAACGTAGAGAAATTGGCCATGCTTTCATGTACTACTACTAATGATAATAATAATAATAATAATAATAATAATAATAATAATAATAATAATAATAATAATAAGCTTATTATTATTATTATTATTATTATTATTATTATTATTATTATTATTATTATTTAAACGGCAGGGTTTGTTGTTAGTAGTTAGTATCACGAAATTGTTCACGCCATGGTTAAAACCCGAGACCTCCAATCTAAGATGCAAAATATCTACAAGTGAGATAGTCTCACATTGACATTATTATTATTATTATTATTATTATTATTATTATTATTATTATTAACTTACAAATACCAATCGTTTATTAAATTTATGTGTATCACTATGATAAAACTATTATAAGTGTTTTTTTCAAGGTTATATGTGTGAGAAGTTAATATTATTTTCCTACACGTTTGCATTAGTCATGAAATTTTTTTTTGAAAGGATTTGGTGTAATGATGTTTTCTTTGTTTCCGTTTTCGTTTCTTGAATATTAATGAAATTTATTTCCCTTTGCAAAGTGAAATGGATAAATATATTTAATGATAACGATATTATAGAAAATAGTTTACGGGTTAAAGAACAAGGTATAATGTTCCAAGATAAAGATCTTTTAAGAAAAAAGATGTAGTTGGTTTATTTGAAAGGAATAAAGTACGACTTTGCTTTTATTTGGTTTCTTTCTTTTCCTTTATGCTTGGATTCATATCTACTCAATTAAAGTGAACAATTGTTTTAAACTTGGGATTATATCCGTCCAATACAACAGAATTCTATAAATAATTAGATAAAAAAAATTATAATTTTACATTATATTATGCATTATATTATGTAATTTGATTAAAATATTAATCGAACATAGAATTTTGGGTTTGAGATTATTTTATTAGTTTATGTACACATCGTATATTATTTTACACAATGTTTTAAAAACCGGTTTGAACCGGGCGGTCGAACCAGAAATTGGAAACAAGAACGGTTCAATAAGGGCCGGTTTTATGTCAATTTTAGGACGCATCGAAAGGACGTGTTCTTCAAAAACCGAGTTAAATCGGTGTAATAGATATGGTAAAAAACCATTTGAACTTGTTTATTGGACTTGTATAGTTGGATTTTACTTAGTCCGTTATAAAACAATACATTTTCAGAGAAAATTAAACATTTTTAGAGTATATACAACTCGAAGACCGACGTACAACACCATCAAATGTAGGAAATTTTCTTGGTTGATTCAATGGTTGAACCGATTGAGCCGGGAACCGGGCACCAGACAGATTTAACTAAAAATCTAGTTTTTAAAACATTGATTTTATATAGATGAATAAAAATATGATCGGACTTTATAATTTGGAATACTTTGTAATGTGACAAATTACAATACTTTGTAATGTGACAAATTAGAATTTATCTTTGAACTTGGTGATTTATGATGATAATAACACGTATAATTAATTTTGAAATCAGATGATGTAGATTCACTATAAAATGACATACAATTTATTGAATTCTAGTTAATTTAAACGGTCGTAAAACTTCATATTTTAATAGTATCATTTATGTAAAAAGTATTTTATAATAATATAATAAAAAAACCATAATATATAACGATATAAGACAACTGTTTTTGAGATCGGCGATATGACATGTCTGATATATGTCGAATTAAGACAAACTAATATTATTATGTTGATGTCAATGGGAGACTAACATATTTGGTAGAGACTTTGTCTCTTAGATTGGAGGTCTCGAGTTCTAATCCATGTGTTAACGGTTTCGTGATACTAACTGCTAAGCACTAACCCCGCTGTTCAAAAAAAAATTATTATGTTGATAAATATTAGATGATATCAATGATGTATTTAGATATAAATAAAGTATTAAAGAAATAAAATTATCATATAAGCAGACTAAGTTGTTTGGATTATAATAAACTAGACGAATACCTGCGCGTTGCGCAAAATATAATTATTTATAAACATATATTATAAAAATATTTCGGTGTCATGAATTATGAATATATATATATATATATATATATATATATATATATATATATATATTAAAAGTGGGAGGAGTTAAGTATAGTTAACTTCTCCTACTTCAGACTTTGGCCACAATACTTTGTGGCTTTGGCATTTTTTAGCTCCTGGTCAATATTGGTCAATGGCCGGTGGTTTATAACTTCTAAATCTTTCTTCTCGATGTTTCCCACTGTCATTAGCTACAACATCTTCTACCTTCTGCTTCTTTTTTTTTTATCCCTTATTAATCGTCGGTATCAGGTCTCCGATTTGCGTTGGTCTTTAGTTCCGCTTCTAAAAAGCCCTAAAATCAGTTACAGTCTCTTCAAAAAATTTCTGGCTTTTCTATAAACGTCGACTACCATCGTCGACTGCTTCCCTCTCCTCCTACCACCTCCTTGCAACTCCTCCGTCCAACCGGTCCTCCTTTCTCCTGTGTATGTACAAACCCACATGATACTGTTCATCCACTAAACGTTGATTATCTCGCATAGATTTCATTAGAAATTTGATGCCTCGATCAGGAGCAACTTACCTGCGAATGATATGTGAATTCTATGTGAATGCTATTTGGTTTTGGATATTGCATGTAGCATGAAGAATGAAGATCACGAATTGAGGTCCACATCAGAATTTTGCTCTAAAACTTTGGGTTTCTACATTTCTGCCTTTTTCAGGTTTTGCTTTCTTGATTTGATTGTGTGTGTGTGTGTGTATTAAAGCAATACTAATCTCCCCTTGAAATTGGGAAAATGTAATGATGCTTATGCTATTGGGCAAAAAAATTAATGGTGAAGCTCATTTACTTTAACTGTTTAGGAAAAGTTTTTCTTATTGTTTCTTTTCAAATCAGGCGGTGAAGAGAATTGAAATTTGGGTTTGTTTCAGTGTAGATTGATTGAGTTTAATTGCGATTATATGATAAATTTTTCAAATTGATTGAGTTTGGATCTATATTTAGCATGAATAATTGATGAGAACAATGTAGTCTAGAGGCCACAAAATTTAGGGCTCTGAAGTTCACAACTTTGAACATCTAGCCTCCATATCAATACTAAATGGAAGGTGTTAATTGATGGGTATTAGCCAAAAGAACATCCTGTGTGCTCATGCAAACCCTAAAGCATGGATATAGGCTTCTCTATTGTACATGCAATTCATCCAAGACTTTCTAACCCTAGATCTAGCATACATGATTCAAAATTGACATAAGAAAACAGATCTAGATAATTACCTCTTCAACAATGGCTTGAATCTTCTTGTCTTGGAGCATAGAGTCACAAGTTTCACTCCTCTAATGGCTTACAAACACCAAAGAAGCAAGAGGAAGATTATGGAGATAATGGAGAGGCACAATTTCGGCTATGATCTTTCTAGGGTATCAAGTGGCCGAAATTTGGAAGCCTTAGGGTCTTATTTATACTGGTGCTTCTAGGGTTTCAGCCTAAACCCTAATGGACAGCTTAGGCCTTAAGCTATCCAAGGAAGCTTCTGGAATAGGGCCTTATGGCCGAAATTATGGATGGACACATCCTAATTTCGTCCATGCCTAGTCCAAGAGGCTTTCTCAGCCCAATACTCCACTATCACACATTTGACAGTTTAAGTCCCTGATATTAAATTAATGCCTTTTAGCCACAGAATTAATTTCTTAATTAATTCTTGTCTAATATTAATTTAATTATATGATTTCTCTTTTAATATATTATTCATATAATATATTAATAAACCATATTAACCTCTCTATTCATAAATCACCCTGTCAAGTTGCTTTTGGTGAAGGCAACCCAAAAGGACCATGCACAACCGGGTCAAGTACTTACCAAATATAGTTACGGGCTTAGACACTAATCCAACAGTCTCCCACTTGGATAAGTCTAGTAACTACAAATATAAATACAATCCGATTAACAATCGTAGCTCTCAAAGACGCTGTCGAACTCTGATCATATCAGTAATCTGTCCTTTAGATAAGGGATCGTATAGTCCTCCGTTCTAGATATCGTGCAGACAAATACATGGAACATAGTCATACTTGTTGTCCAGCAGTTGTTTCTCGATCTCTGATTCGTCTGACATAGAACTTAATTGAACACATCAATTCAGTCCCGACCAGGCCCGACACATAAGTCAAACAAAATCATCGAGGGGCCCTGATATCGATTTTACCCTCTTAGGATAAAAGGAATAGATAAACTTTGACTTATATGCATTTACTATTCATTAATCAAATCATACACAACAATGCGTTTTATAACATCAAGTTACTAATGCGTTTACGCATTATCAATGCACAACCAATTAGCAAATAATAAACTATATATCTAGGTTTTAAGACCATATGATATTATCGTCTTGCGATCACTCGTGATAAATTCCATGAAGTGATGCCAGCAAGCGCGGGTATAATCCAATGCTCAAATCAAACTCATAAGCACTCATGAACGTTGTAGCAAACCTTTGCTATGTCTAATACACTTCAGAAAATCTACACACCAATTCATGACAATCTTCTTTCATACCTACTCCCAAAGTATGAGCGACTGTGGAACATTCAAATAATCTTATTATTCAGGAAGTCAAAACATGCAAAATGAAACAATAGGTAAATAATTAACATAAGATGGTAACTTTACTTATAAATAATACCCTTTTATTTAATCATCAAATGTCAATTACATTTATCTATTACACGTTTCTAAACTATCTAATCTAAACTAATATCGTCCTTCAGCCCGATGCTCCTAGCGTGCTGCAAGTGCTTAACCCTACTCAGTCCCTTCGTAAGGGGATCTGATGGGTTATCTTCTGACGATACCCTCTTCACTACGAGGAGTCCTTCCTCCACCCGATGTCGAATAAAGTGATATTTTCTGTCAATATGTCGAGATCTGCCATGATCCCTCGGTTCCTTGGTCAAGGCAACCACTCCTTCATTATCACAAAAAATTTCCATGGGCTCCTTTATGGCTGGCACAACTCCAAGGTCTCCAATGAAGTTCTTCAACCATATCGCCTCTTTTGACGCTTCGCTCGCCGCTATATACTCTGATTCGCACGTTGAATCAGCTACAGTCTCCTGCTTGGAACTCTTCCAAGTCACTACTCCTCCATTTAGAGTAAAGACCCAGCCCGACTGCGAACGGTAGTTGTCCCTGTCGGTTTGAAAACTGGTGTCACTATAACCTCGCACCCTTAAGTCATCACTCCCACCGAGGACTAGAAACCATTCCTTGGTCCTCCGAAGGTACTTAAGAATATTCTTGACTACGGTCCAATGTGCTTTGCCAGGGTTTCCTTGATATCTGCTAACCATGCTCAAAGCGAAGGCCACATCAGGGCGAGTATAAGTCATAGCATACATAATCAAGCCAACTGCGGAAGCGTATGGTACTCGGCTCATTTTTTCTATCTCGACTTCGGTACTCGGGCTTTGAGTCTTACTCAACTTGGCATTACTTTGGATCGGTAACTCCCCTTCTTTGAATTCTCCATACTAAAACGTTTTAGTACCTTGTCCAAGTAAGTATTCTGACTAAATCCTATTAGTCTCTTACTTCTGTTTCTCACTATCTTGATTCCCAGAATATAGGCAGCCTCTCTGAGGTCCTTCATAGCGAAGCACTTCCCAAGCCAGGATTTAACTTCCTTCAGGGTTGGGATGTCGTTTCCTATGAGTAGTATGTCATCGACATACAATACGAGGAAGCTTACTATACTCCCACTGGCTTTGACATATACACATGATTCATCCTCGCTTCACAAAAAACCAAACTCTTTGACTTTCTCATCGAAACAAAGATTCCATCTGCGAGATGCTTGTTTCAGTCCATAAATAGACTTCTCAAGATTACACACTCTATTGGGATGCTTCGCATTGAAAAAACCATCTGACTGACTTATGTAAACATCCTCAGCCAACTTCCCGTTAAGGAAAGCGTTTTTGACATCCATTTGCCATATTTCATAGTCATGAAATGCAGCAATGGCCAACATTACCCTAATAGACTTTATCTTCGCAACCGGTGAGAAGGTTTCATCATAATCAACTCTGGGAGTTTGAGTGAAACCCTTCGCAACCAATCGCGCCTTATAAGTGTGCACATTCCCATCCATGTCGGTCTTCTTCTTGAAGATCCACTTGCACCCGACCGTCTTACGACCTGGCACATTGTCAACCAAATTCCAAACTTGATTGTCGTACATGGACTGAATCTCGCTGTCCATAGCCTCTTTCCATTTCGCAGACTCCGGGCCTACCATGGCTTCCTTGTAGCTGTTAGGTTCGTCCAAATTCACTAGTGTACTATCACTAATAAACGTATCACCCTCACTCGTTATATGAAAACCATACAACACGGGCGGAACACTAACTCTACTGGAACGTCTAAGAGGTAAGGACTCGTCAATCGGTTCAACTGGAGTTTCCTCCTCGGGTTGAGCGCCAGTGTTGGAGGTTCCTTCATCGCTCGATGCTTGAAGCTCTTCAAGATCGAGTTGCCTCCCACTGTCCCCTTGGCTTATGAGTTCTCGCTCTCGGAAAACCCCTCTCCTCGCAACGAAGACAACGTTGTCACTCGGTCTATAGAAGAGATATCCAAAGGACTTCTGCGGGTAGCCGATGAAAATACATCGCTCACTACGAGGTTCGAGCTTGTCGTGAGTCTCTCGTCTTACGAAAGTCTCGCAACCCCAAACCTTGATGTGTGCCAACGATGGAGCTTTCCATGTCCATATCTCGTGAGGTGTTTTGGCAACCTTCTTCGTAGGGACTAAGTTAAGGATATGGGCGGCAGTCTCTAAGGCATACCCCCAGAATGAGATAGGTAGCGAAGCACGAATCATCATGGAACGAACCATGTCTAGCAAGGTTCGATTACGCCTCTCAGCCACACCATTCAACTGTGGTGTCCTAGGTTGCGTTAATTGCGAAACAATTCTGCATTCCTTGAGGTAGTCGTGGAATTCAAGACTTAGGTACTCTCCACCTCGATCAGATCGAAGCATCTTGATTTTCCTACCCAACTGATTCTCCACTTCTTGTTTAAACTCTTTGAACTTTTCAAAGGTTTCTGACTTGTGCTTGATTAAGTAGATATACCCATATCTGCTATAATCATCAGTGAAAGTCACATAGAAGCGGCTCGCATCCCTTCTGGTGGATCTAAAGGGTCCACATACATCTGTATGTATGAGATCCAATAAACCCTCACCCCTCGCACAAGTTCCAGTGAAGGGTGACTTGGTCATCTTTCCAAGTAAACAATACTCGCACACGTCATCGTCCCTAAGGTCGAATGACTCCAACACTCCATCCTTTTGGAGTTGGGCTATGTGTTTCTTGTTGACATGTCCAAGACGACAATGCCACAAGCATGCTTTATCCAAATCATTGGAAGAATCAATACACAACACATCATTTCCTAAATTGTCTACAACCATCACAGTTTCATGTATTCCATTACAAGGCAATGCTTCAAAATAGAAAACACCATTAAGATAAGCATTAATAGAACCCTTTTCATTATCAAATGAATATCTAAAACCCTGTCTATACAAACCATGAAATGAAATGATGTTTCTTGCCATATCTGGCGAATAGCAACAATTATTTAAATCTAATCCTAATTCACTATTGAGCATTAAAGAGTAAACTCCGATCTTGGTGACAGGTGGCGATCTTCTGTTCCCCATGATCAAATTTATCTTCCCGTGCTCCACATCCCTATTTCTTCTTAGGCCCTGCAAATCAGAACAAATGTGAAAACCACATCCTATATCGAGTACCCAAGAAATAGCATGTGATGAATCATTAGATTTTATAGTGTAAATACCTGCGTAGGACGACTTGATCTTTCCATCCTTGATATCTTCCAGATACTTCGAGCAGCTTCATTTCCAATGCCCTATTTCATGGCAGTGGTGGCACTCTGCCTCCTTGGGGTTGGAGTTGAGTTTAGCAGCACCAAGCTTGGTTCCACTAGAAGAGGAGCCATTTTGGGACTTTCCCTTATGGTGGCTCTTTGAAGGAGCCTTCCTCTTCTTACCCTTCCCTTGCCCAATTGCCAGGACTGGGACAACAGTAGGAGTTGGAGATGATGCAACATATTTATCTTTGAGGTTGCTCTCAGCAGTCCTCAACAGTCCTTGAAGCTTGCTCAAGGTGACCTCCTCCTTGTTCATGTGGTAGGTCATGCGGAACTGGCTATAGCAGGAAGGCAAGGAATGAAGGATGATGTCAATTGCCAGCTCTTCATCAAAGTTAACATTTAGCTTTAGCAGGCGATTGACATGTCTCTGCATCTTTTGCAGATGAGCAGTAAGGGACTCTCCATTACCCATTTTGGTAGTGATCATCGAAATGATGAACGCGTACCTTTCTTGCCTACCGCTTTGGTGGTACCGGTCCAGCAGATCCTGATGCATTTCATAGGGGTACATGTCCTCATAGGACTTCTGGAGTTCTGCAGTCATATTCGCTAGCATGATGCAATGGACTTGCGTCGCATCACGCTCATGGGCCTCAAAGGTCGTGATCTCTTCAGCAGAGGCAGTGTTGATGTTGATTTCCTTTAGCTTCTCATCGAGGACATACTCTTTATCCTCGTAACGAGTGACCATTTGAATGTTGTGGATCCAATCATTGAAATTGGACCCGTCAAAGATCACTCTCCCACACAAGTTCATGAGTGAGAACGAGCCAGAGGAAGTTGAACCAGAAGCGTTGTTGTGGAGGTTCGACGTCTGAATGGAAAAAGAACAAAGTTTGATTAGAAATGAATCCCCAATTAAACACTCAAATGAGAAATTAGGGCTAGGATCCAACAACATTATTTACAAATTAGAAGAGGGATGCCGTAATCTAACAAGTAAATAATTTGAAGGTAAGTGAATGACGATTCACTAATTTTCCACCATGAAAAACAAATTAAAGCAAAGTTTTAAATGTATTGAAAACTCCTACATCTTTTGAGATTCATTGAACGTTTTAATGGCATGTTTAAATCTCGATATGCCCCTCAAGTTTGTGACTGGGATGCCGATGATCACAAAGCGGGTGTGAATAACCATGCAAGTGTACATGGTGCCCTCATTGTTACAGTCACCTATTCGATGTGTCGGTTAACAACACACACTCCATCGAACTATGGCAAACAATGAGTCACCCTTTGCCACCTTTGCTTCGAACCCAATTAGTGTGCCGGTTAACCACACACGCTCCACTAACGTCTTAGCAAGGGTACAAAGTGTAATTTCATGGAATTGCATCAATTTAATTTTGCCTAAAGTAACTAAGATTGGGAATTTTGTAAAAAACATTTAGTTACTTTTATAATTTCATTATACTTTTAATGAGGAAAGGGTTGCCCTATCCTACCCATTCGGCTAACGACCCTCCACCAATCAAGAAAGCGGTGGGTGAGAGTGGACACCCATTAAAAGGCTATTTTATAGGCCATAACCTTATACCCCCTTATAGACCGGCTTCGTGAAGGAGGCCTACTAACGGTAAGACTAGCATTTAAGTTATACATATATATATATATATATATATATATATATATATATATATATATATATATATATATATATATTAATCTTATAATATTATAAAGTATAAGGTTGAATTTTAAACTTGTAAAATTCTAGGGTTTGAAATTTAAATAGTTCAAATTAAACTTTTAATCAAAAATTTAAATTTCAAAACTTGAGGGCAAGTTTTGAACTTTTCAAAACACATAGGATCAAATAGCAAATAATTTAAAATTAAACATTTAATTTAATGATTATCTAAATTTGACCTAATCAATTTTATTTACAAGATAATTCATCAAATAATTTAAATAATCAAATATTATCATATAAGGAATTAATCATTCAAATAATTGGTGATTATCTTTTGTTTTGGTAAGGATAAACATATAACAAAAATAAAATTCGGATTTTATTAGTCAAAACTGATTTTGGTAATTATCCTTTAGCAAAACAGCAAGAAATCCCGAGAATTCCTCTGTCTGACGTCCTGACTCGCCGAGTCCCCTTATGGACTCGTCGAGTTCATCCTACTCGTCGAGCCCATTTTGGGACTCACCGACTCTGTCAGTCAGGGGGCCAAAAAATCGATTTTAAAGCAAGAATGAAAACTCAAACCATCAATACAATAGAAGCCAATCAAGGCTCTGATACCACTGATGGGTTTTAGCCAAAATAACATCCTATGTGCTCATGCAAACCCTAAAGCTTGGATATAGGCTTCTCTATTGTACATGCAATTCATCCAAGACTTTCTAACCCTAGATCTAGCATACATGATTCGAAATTGACATAAGAAAACAGATATAGATAATTACCTCTTCAACAATGGCTTGAATCTTCTTGTCTTGGAGCTTAGAGTCACAAGTGTCACTCCTCTAATGGCTTACAAACACCATGAAGCAAGAGGATGATTATGCAGAGAATGGAGAGGCACAATTTCGACTATGATCTTTCTAGGGTATCAAGTAGCCGAAATTTGGAAGCCTTAGGGTCTTATTTATACTGGTGCTGCTAGGGTTTTAGCCTAAACCCTAATGGACAGCTTAGGCCTTAAGCTATCCAAGGAAGCTTCTGGAATAGGGACTTATGGCCGAAATTATGGATGGACATATCCTAATTTCGTTCATGCCTAGTCCAAGAGGCTCCACAGCCCAATACTCCACTATCACACATTTGACAGTTTAAGTCCCTGATATTAAATTAATGCCTTTTAGCCACAAAATTAATTTATTAATTAATTCTTGTCTAATATTAATTTAATCATATGATTTCTCTTTTAATATATTATTCATATAAAATATTAATAAACCATATTAACCTCTCTATTCATAAATCACCCTGTCAAGTTGCTTTTGGTGAAGGCAACCTAAAAGGACCATGCACAACCGGGTCAAGTACTTACCAAATATAGTTACGGGCTTAGACACTAATCCAACATTAATGGCTATAAGGGAAATAACTTTTAGGATCCGGAAATAGTTCATGAAATTAGATACGAAGTGATTGTTTTCGAGTCAGTAAACATTCACCATAGCTTTCCATAGGAAAATTGGGAACAAACATGTTTAATTCATGATTTTTTTTGTTTCTCTTCATCTGAACTAGTGATATTGTTGCATTTGGTGAGACCCAGGGTGATATTAATTTGTATTAACTAGCTATTAATCATTACTATCATTGATATGTGTCACTAAGAAGAAAATGCAAACTTATAGTAGTTTATATTTATGTTAGTTTTCAATTTTAGGTGTGAAATATTGAAAATGAACAAAAGTTAATTGTTTAAAGTTGCAAATTCGTTTTGGTTTAGTCATAGATAGATAACCCAAATGGAGGAGTGGAAGAAGGGAGATGATTGGTTCGGCTCTTCGGAATCCAGTTTTAAAAACCGGTTCACAAAAAACTTTCGGATTGGGCTTTTGACTTTCGTTTTTTAGTTAGTTTTGGTTAATAATGCAGTGGACTTTTTTTTTTGTTTTGGTGAATTAGTTCAAACTGGATCATTTATTTTTTTTTTTAAAAAAAAAATAGAAACAATAGGTAGTGTTATGTGGTGTGCATATGTAATATGTGTATTGAATTGAGAAGGTTGAAGAAAGACAAGTTGTTGGAGCAATTTTCAATGTTTTTTTTGGTTTTTTTCTAACTGCTTTATAGCATAAATCGGTTTAGCTCGGTATATGACTATATGTGATGTTGGGTCTATGTGTAACATCTCGATTTCCATGTATTTACCTTTTACCCCCTTAGTATGAGAATTTTTTGCAAAATGGACCATAATGGCATTTTTGTAATTTTGGGGGCTACTTGAGTACGTTGGGCGTACATTGCGTACGCATAGCGTAGGCGACCAGGGTGCAAACCCTAATTTTTTTAGGGTTTGGATCCTATTTAAACATCCTTATCTCCCAAGACTTCTTTCTTTCATCAGCCTCCAAGCCCTATTTCGACCCTTTGCAAACCCTAATCCATTTGAGAGCATCTTTGCGCCATTTTGTGTGTGTTTTAGTGATCTTGAAGGATGAAGAAAGAAGAGGAGACTAACTTAGGAGAGTGGAGTACTTTGGATCCAGAATCACATCATCATATGACACCATTTGGAGGTAAAAAGCTTTGATCTTGATGAAGTTCTTCTTAGATCTTGTTTAGTCTTGGTTTTGTGTTCATTTTGGTCCCATAAGATTATTATGAGTATGGGTTACTCTAATTCATATGAGCTGTCCTTTCAGACATTTTGGAGTGTTTAGAAGCATAAAAATCTGATCTTGGTCGTTGGTTTCCTTCCATGCATGATCTACAATGTCTTAACGAGTTATGAAGTTAGGGTTTTTGGTATTGAGCACTTAATAGCCATGCAAGACCGTAAATTTGTAAATTTTGTGGTTAAGGACATCATTTGAGGGTTAGATCTGGAATTTGGATGAAAGGACTTAAGGCATTAAGCTCTTAAGGGAGGGAAAGGAAGCAGTCAGGTATGTTGGGCGTACCAAATGATACGTTGCGCATACATGGTCAGTAACCCGCGATCTGATTAAGGCTTGAGTACGCTAAGCGTACAAGCTGAGTACGCAGGGCGTACTCAACTGAGTTGACTCGGTTGACTTTTTGACTTTGACATGTTTTTGACCAAGTTTGACCAAGTATTATATTTTTATAATCTCAATAGTAAATATATGTACGTTGTACGTAAACAAACTAAATATATTTTTTGAATCTGTTTAACTATTGTTACTAATAATTAATTTAAAAAGAAATATTTTGATCATTTTTTTGGTTTCAATCATAATTATCATTTAAAATATTAACATTGTTTTCAAATAACACAACACAATTTTTAATTTTATTTTTTAACTAATGTTATCGTTAATTAACTCAAAAACTATCATTTTAGAAAATTTCTATTTTTTAACCTTTTAGTTAATTTGATATTTTGATTTAGGTTTTATATTTAACCTTATATTAATTTTTTTTTGAGTCTTTGAAGCTTTTAAAAAGTCTATTTTACATAAATCAATAATTTTTAAGTATATTATATGTTGAGATTTGTAACATCCTAAAAATCAAGGAAAATTTTTTATTTTAAAAACCATCCCAAAATTCATAAGTTTTACAAAATAAGTTTCCAAAAATCATTATCATGATTCAACGTATCCCAAAATCATCAAAACACATAAAATCCTGGATGATGTGCATGATCAAGCCTTCGCCTTTTCCTTGTCCTCTAAAGTACATGAAACCATAAAATCAAATTGTAAGTTATAGCTTAGTGAGCCCCCCCCCCCCCCCCCCCCGTCCAAAAAATACCACCACACAACATTTAACAACATGCATACCGGATCCACAACCATCAGACTGGATTACCCCTAAGCCCACAACACGTGTCTGGTTTGCCCACCTCACCCACAGCTCATGTCTTGATTGCTCCCGAGCCCACAACATAAGTCTAGCTTTCATGTCCGATCCACAACTTATGTATAACTTGCTCCCAAGCCCCCACAACATAAGTCTGTCTTGCCTTTCTGGCTCACAACTTATGTCTGGCTTACTCCCAGGTTTTTTGGCTTCCGCACAGAGCAATATTGCCTCAACCCAAACGCATTATGTCGGCATATGCAACAGATAAACATATAACCATCAAACAGATAATCGTACATATCTAATAGATCACTACAACATAACATTATCCTAAATACCAGGATACATAACCTAGTGGGTTGGCATGATGGGTTTTGCGCATTCTAACACTCCTAAGTGTACATGCAACCCTAAATACCTTGGATCTTTGTTTTCTCTATTATACATGCAATTTTGAACTTTCCAAGGTATTACCCTATCTAGCATACAATACTTGATACTTGGGTAATCAAATGGATAGAATACATATCTTTGTTTGATGTAGCTTGTCTCCATGAAGCTTGAGTGCCTAGTGCCCCAAGTGTGACACCACAAATGGTTCACACAACACCAAATGCACATGGAATGACTTGAGAGAAATGGAATACTCCTTGAGATCGTCTAGCCCTCATATTCACACATTAGTGCACGATTTCTTGAGCCATGGGATTCTTTTATATGGTGGCTATTAGGGTTACACCATGTAACTCATAACTTTACCCATTCCTTATGCTCCATGGATTTTAACCTCCATGGAGTATCCATGGGTCACCCCATGGACTTAGTCCAACATAAGGAATCTTGGATCACAAGCCCACATATATAAGAATGAATGATTTACACAATCAACCCATATATTTAATTAGTCTCCTTTTGATCACTTAATTAATTCCAAATTAATTCTTGATCAATACTAATTAAATAACCTTATTAATATATTAGAACTTATAATATATTAACCAACCTTAAGTGTTATTTCTCTCATTATAGTCTATCCAAATGCATGATGCCATGCAACCCAAATGGACCATGCTGGGTCGGGTCAAGTCTTACCAATTATAGTTATGGACTTAGACATTAATCCAACAGTCTCCCACTTGGATAAGTCTAAAACTATTATTGCGTATGACTTCAGGAACCGATCAGCAATCGTAGCTCTCAAAAGCTTATGTCGAACTCTGACCTTGTCGATGAACTCTGACCTTTGTCAATGACTTGTCCATTAGATAAGGGATCATATATTCCTCCATTCTAGATATCATATGGACTGAGACATGGATTATCAATCATTCTCTTTGTCCATTTGTTGTTTCCCGATTTCCGATTCATGATGACTGACTGATTGAACAAATCAAATCAGTCCTGGCTTGGCCAAGCACTCACATGTATCATCTTTAAATCATCGAGGGGCCCACAGATATCACTTTTATCCCGAAGGTAAAAGGAATGGATAAACTTCGACTCATATGGCTTGTTCTACTACTTGTTGAATCATACACAAAGGCACGTTTTATAACATCGAGTTACCAAATGCGTTTTCGTGCAATCAATGTATAACCAACTCATAGTAACAACTCATATCTCTAGGTTTGAAGAATATAAGATATTATCGTCTCATGATCACTCGTGATAAAATCCATGAAGTGATTCAAATGAGCGCGGGTTGAATCCAATACTCAGAACTTATGAGCACTCATGAGTGTTGTAGCACCACTTTGTCCACCAACTTGGACCTCTACAAACCAACCCATGACAGTCTTGATTCATATCTACTTCCAACATATGACCGACTGTGGATGGTTTGAATAACTTAATCATTCAGGAAGAGCGACTTAGTTATTCTGGAAGTCAAAACATGCAAAGTGAAACACAAGAATAAATGAATCAAATATGGTATCAAACCCTATGAATATATATAAACACTTTTATTTATCACCATACTGATCACTCATTATTCATTGTTTCGGTTTTATCAACTTTATAATTGAATTAAAAGCACTAGTTGTCCCATGCTCCAAGCATGTACACTATGTTTTTCTTAAACAATAGCTTTGCCATACACCAAGTATGCACTCTATGTTTGTCTATGATCCTTACTTTGTGAAATAAACCAATTGAACATAATTTCAATGATTCTAATTTCACACTCCCAAATCCTTATCGAAAAATGTGAGAATTTCAAATTCCTATCATTTATCGAAATCTGTTTAGATTTTAAACTTATATGCACTGACCCTCCTGTAATGAATATGTACAAAGTCACAAAGACTTGTCAACAGTCATTATAAGGTATTCCACTGGAGATCAACTCCATGGAAACTAAGTCTCATATTCAAAGTACATTGCTTTGGACATGCTTCTTGCATTAAGTTTTCTAATCTTACACAGATAACTTCCACCTATGGAGACAACTCCATATTCTCATTTTGACTATCACTTCTGAATAAGAGATGCCTCTTTTCAGAATATGTCAATATGGTCCTTCCAAAATTAGCACTATACTTCCAACTGTCCCTGAGCAACCAATCTTTGGTAAACCTCAGATTGTCCTCGACAATTGCTTAATCATTTTAGTCATATCCAATTCTAGACCTTTTCCCTTCTTAATGCCTCTGGGCATTTGGAAAAATTTAGAAATGAAAAATATTATAGCACATGCAATCGATCCTGTACCCAAAGCAAATGGTACACGATTCATGATGTCTCACATAAAGACATGATTCTAGACCAGTCTTTTGCTACAATATTTTTATTTGCCATGTTCTCAAAATTTGACTATGAAGAGGGATGCCGTAATCATAATCGAATTTTGAGAACGCAATATATAGAATTTCCTTAAGTTGAACCAATCCAACATGAAATTCATATATATATATTCTTGACTAAAGATGATTAAGGTCTTAATCTAAGCCTTTAGAACTGAAATGAAGTATATCCTCTCCCTTAATTATAGCAAAACAACTTTTTCAATCCCTGCAGCCTCACGAATTGAAACTTTTGTTTTCTATAATTAACATTGCTAACTTTCAACACTAACAATAATTATCATGCTCCCACTAACATGATGATTATTAGCATAACACTTATGCTCCCACTAGCTTTGACATGTACTCAGAAATCAGCTGGACTTCTAGAAATCAATACTTTATTGACTTCCTTACCAAAGTTCAGATTTCTGATACGAGATGCTTTGTTAAAACTTTATCGAAATCATACACCTTTCCTTAGATAGCATGCATGTGTGTCTAAACAATTTCAGAACTATGAAAAGGGATGCCGTAATCATAGTCTCAATTGTTTAGACCTTTTGCCATCTGCTTCAAATCTACTTGGTGGAAGTGTTTCCTCACCATCATTTTCATGAATCGAAGAGAAACCTTATGACCCTTAGATTTTATGGTGTATGTGTTCTTATCCATGTGAATCGTCAAAACCATAGTCATAAGACAAGGATAATGACAAATCCAAACTCATATGGACTGAACTTATGCAATCTTAACTTCTTGCCACCTGGCAGTACAGGGCCTGCCATTGCTTCCAAGTTCTTATGCAACCAATTGAGAACTTTAAGAACTCCTATGCAAAGCCAACTTTAACTGGAATGGGCACAAAATATATCAACACGATAGGTTATAAACCTCAAGTCGTGTGCTAGTGAAGAACCTCAAGTTTTATTCTTGATTAGTTCTTGAAATTCTTTTTAGGATCTTTAAGACTCCCACTATCCTCTTGACATATAAGACTATCTTGCCAAATATTCAAGAGATAGTGCGGATTCTTTATCAAGAGAAACACTTCACACAATTGGCCTTAGTTGGTCTTTGTTTTATCCAAAGCATCACAACTTACCAATTTCAAATGTACAAGAGTAGGACACTTTTACTCTTACATTTGACAAGTGTTTTAAACCTTTCTTTAAGATATGTCACTCAAGTTACAATCTTGGAGTATGACTCTAAGAATTGTTTTGGAACGAAGTATGACTCATCTTCCTGATCTAACCATTTCAACAATTCATGACTCCTCTTATTAGTCATAAGAATGCACTAAGATGACCTTTAGAGGACTAATTGTGATATGATTTCTAAATCATTAAGATGATCACAGACATGATACTAAAGTACTCTCCCATCTTTTCAGATTTAAGAAACTTTTATCTTTCTGCCTAATTTGATTCTTCCCATTCGTTCTGCCATACATTGAGACTTTTCCAATGTTTCAGAATTATACTTAAACTTGTAAGTATAACCATATTTACTAAACTTTAGTAAATCAAATAGTCTTAACGAGCTTTGTGGTGGACATGACCAGTGCACAAGAATATGTACTCGATCCCTTTAGTCCTTCACTTGACTCACACGTCCATGTGAACAAGTAATTAGTCTTGATTTTCCAATGCTTGAAAGTTCTCATTCATCATACTATTCAACTTGCATGATTCCAAGTTTCGGTCCAATTGAAACTTGGGTGATGAGGAACTTTCCTGATTTGGTAAATGTAGACACTACCACAAATGAAAGAATCAAATCCATTTTCCAATATTGCTGTCAGTGGAATCATATAAGCAACAATTTTCCACAAATGTCATTGTAAGGATACTTCAAATAAATAAAATTAAACAATTTTCTTTTATTTTAAAACTTTGCGGAAAAACTTATCCTTACAATCCACATGGAAAATTGTTGTTATCTATTCCTTAGCAATATATCATAACTTCTTAAGCAACTGCTCAAAATTCTGATGCGATCGAAATCCACCTTCGCGATCAGAATCAACATATACTTCCTTTAAGATTTCTCTCTATTCTTTGATTCTTAAAACATCAACATGTGACCCAGTCAGATCATGTAATGAGGATCTCAGAATAGAACTTAACAGAGTTAGATAATGGGCTCTACCTGATGTAGAGTCAAACTTATTGACTTTAACATCCTTAGGTAAATTTGGCAGCTTTGCAATCAACGCCCCTTCCTTTGGCAAAATAAACATATGGACCCTTTGGTAATGGGACTATCTCAGACTTAGCCTTTCTCTTTACCATTTGGTCAACCGGGTTGACTATGGCCAATCCCTTTCCATTGGGAAGAGAATGCTTTTTCTAGATTTCCAGTGTCACCATTGTCACTGTCCATAAAGTTTTTGGGAAGTTGATCTTCTAATCAAATTTGCTTTACTATCGTTCCAAATCATTGCTGATTCAGCAGCACCAAGCAAATAGATATGATCATTAAGGTTCATGTCATAGTCTGTTTCATAGTAGTCCCAAAGGAACTCACTATGTGACTTAGAAAGTGATTGAACATCCAACTTTCTCAAGACTTTGACACCCAACTCTCCCAGCTTGTCAATATGTGACTTCATCTCTAAGATGTGATCACACATAGACCTTGCTTGCCATTAGGGCTTGAGTGACCTTGAACTTGTGGGTTAGGGAGAATAATTGGAGGAGGTGGAGGAAGTAAAGTTCCAAGAGATTTGGGAAGATCATAGATGTCTGAACTAGACATCTTTTGGGAGATATTCAAGATAGTTGATCTAAAGTCCTTAATATAACACCCAATATGAAATATTAAGGCTAGGATCCAACAACCTATTTATAACTGGAAGAGGGATGCCGTAATCCGAGTTATAAAATAGTTGAAGGTAGGTAAATGACGATTTACCAATTTCCACCATGAAAAACGAAATAATGTAATTAGGTTTTTAATTGGATTTGAAACTCCTAGATCTTTTGAGATTCATTGAACTTTTCAATGGCATGTTTCAATCTCGAGTGTGCCCTTCAGGTTTTGTGACTGGGATGCCGAGGATCACAAAACAAGGTGTGAAGTAACCATGCAAATATACTTGGTACCCTTAATATTTACCCCTTAATCGATGTTCCGGTTAACCACACGAGCTCCACCGATACTATGGTAAATATTAAGTTACCCTTTGCCTACTTTGTTAAATCCAGGTTAGTGTGCCGGTTAACCACACACGCTCCACTAACGGTTTAAACAAAGTGCAAAGTGTAATTTCATGGATTAGCACCTTATTCACATTTTCCTAAGTAACTAAGATTGGGAATTTATAAGTGTTTAGTTACTTAGTATTTATCATTAATACTTTTAATGAAGTGAGAATTATAGTCCTTGTCCTACCCGTTCGGCTAACGACCCTCCACCAGTCAAGGAAGCGGTGGGTGAGAGTGGACACCCATTAAACTGCCATTTTATAGGCAGTAACCTTATACCCCCCTTATAGACCGGCTTCGTGAATGAGGCCTACTAACGGTAAGACTTACTTGCTCTTATACATATATTTATTATTAACTTATAATACTATAAAGTATAAGGGTTGAATTTTAACTTTTAAAATTCTAAGGGCTAACTTGGAATTAAAGTATTCATGAGGAAAACTTTACAAATTCCAAAACTTGAGGGAAAGTTTTGAAAATATTCAAAACTAATTAATTCCATAACTTATGTGTTTAAAGTAGTTTTAATTAAAAAAACTCTTCAAGTTTCATAACTTGAGGACAAGTTATGGAAGACTTTAAACTAATAAAAGAATGTAACTTTTCTTTATTTTTGTAACTTATGGAACTAATTAAGGTTACACATTTTATCATTTAATGAAATGACTCTTGAACCTCCATAACTTGAGGACAAGTTATGGAGTCATAAAACCATTTAATGAGGACAAGACTCTTCATTTTTGTAACCATTGCCAACTTTTTATGAGTTTTATGAGACTTAAATGTGACTTTTCATATAACTTGAGGACAAGTTACAAAAACACATTTTAGAATCAACTCTTAGATTAAAATGGATTGAAAACACATAATCAATTAACTTTTACTAATAAACTCATATGAACAAAGATAATTCACATCAAATTTTTTCAAGTAATTAGCATAACTTTTAAACTAATACAATTCGATTTTTCAGCTAATTTTGCAAGTATAACAAGAAAACAAGCCTTGTCTCTGATACCACTGATGGGTTTTGCGCATTCTAACACTCCTAAGTGTACATGCAACCCTAAATACCTTGTATCTATGTTTTCTCTATTATACATGCAATTATGAACTTTCCAAGGTATTACCCTATCTAGCATACAATACTTGATACTTGGGTAATCAAATTGATAGAATACATACCTTTGTTTGATGTAGCTTGTCTCCATGAAGCTTGAGTGCCTAGTGCCCCAAGTGTGACACCTCAAATGGTTCACACAACACCAAATGCACATGGAATGACTTGAGAGAAATGGAACACTCCTTGAAATCGTCTAGCCCTCATATTCACACATTAGTGCACGATTTCTTGAGCCATGGGATTCTTTTATATGGTGGCTATTAGGGTTACACCATGTAACTCATAACTTTACCCATTCCTTATGCTCCATGGATTTTAACCTCCATGGAGTATCCATGGGTCACCCCATGGACTTAGTCCAACATAAGGAATCTTGGATCACAAGCCCACATATATAAGAATGAATGATTTACACAATCAACCCATATATTTAATTAGTCTCCTTTTGATCACTTAATTAATTTCAAATTAATTCTTGATCAATACTAATTAAATAACCTTATTAATATATTAGAACTTATAATATATTAACCAACCTTAAGTGTTATTTCTCTCATTATAGTCTATCCAAATGCATGATGCCATGCAACCCAAATGGACCATGCCGGGTCGGGTCAAGTCTTACCAATTATAGTTATGGACTTAGACATTAATCAAACTACTATTCAAATTACCCAAAATGCCCTTAAGAAAAAACTGTTCAAGTCCATGGTCAAAAGGTCCAAGTCAAAAAGTCAAGGAGTCAACACAGGCAGAGTACGCCTTGCGTACTCCAACTCTACGCCCAACGTACTAGGGTGCCTTCCAGATCACGGGTCCTCCACTCAGTATGCGATGCGTACATACAAGCTACGCCCATCGTACTCGGTAAGCTACCATTTTCCCATTAATTGCTTTTTCCCTTGAGTCATTACGTCCAAAACTCAGATCTAGTCCCCAAATAACCTCCTTAATCATAAAGTTTCCAACTTTATGACTTTTCATGGCTAGAAAGTACTCAAAATCCAAACCCTAACTTACTACCCAAAACCCAAGCTTCATAACTCTTGCATTGATGGGAGAAAGGGACCAATATCACATTTTTATGACTACAAACACTCAAAAATATCTGAAAGGACACCTCATTTGGTCTAGAGTAAGCCAAAATCATATATACCAAGATTATGGGACCAAAAGGCACAAAAACTCAAGAACTAGCAATATCTAATGAAGTATTAATCATGTTCAGAACTTTATACCTTCTGGAAGTTGCTAGAGATATGAAAGTTCGAGATCCACAAAGCTTGAAGCTCCTCAAATGCTCTCTAATGGACTCCTTCTCCTCAAGAACACACAAGAAAATACTAAGGTCTTAAACTCTCACAAATGGGGCTAGGGTTTTAAAATGACTTCTTTGGAACGTGGAGGCTGAAGATAAGGAAGACCTCAAGGACATAAGGTACTTTAAATAAGGTCTAAACCCTAAAAATTAGGGGTTGAATGTTGTGGCTCTACACCATGCGTACTCCAGGTACGCCAAGTGTAGCTCATTAAATACTCGCGTCCCAAATAATCTCATTCGCATCCACTTGCATCCGGGGTACCTCCTTTTGCATCCAACACTCTCATTATCATCCAATCGCATCTGAGGTACTTCATTTCACATCCAACACTCTCATTTACATCCAATCGCATATGGGTACCTCTTGTCACATCCAACACTATCATTCGCATCCAATTGCTTCTGGGGTACCTCCTTTCCCATCCAACACTCTCATTCACATCCAATCGCATTTGGGGTACCTCCTTTCACATCTAACACTCTCATTTGCATCCAATAGCATTCGATGTACTTCCTTTCGCATCCAACACTCTCATTAGCATCCAAGCGCATCCGGGGTACCTCCTTTCTCATCCATCGTTAAACTCTTGACTCCTTAACACCCCAGATCAATCAATCTTGGAAAACAGGCGTTACAAAATTGAAGAGTTATCATTAAATTTAAAATTACAAATGTGTTTAATATACTAAAACCTATTAATGATGGTTAATTAATTGAAAGTTGTAGAGTTGTCAAGTTTTCAAATCAATGTGTAAGAAATAAATAAATTAGATACATTCTATGTTGAAAATTGAAAAGTTAGCATTAAATTTAAGAAAATTTTAATATCCTTCTAACTTTTGTTCCGATTTATTTTCCTATTCACATAAAATTATGACATGTAGAATCCACTAATTCTTTTTTCTAAATCTAATCTACTGATTTTGGCATTTGTCTTGATCTACTAAGTAGGAAGAAATGGTAGGATGATATTTGATTTCTCCAAATTTAGAATTACAAATGAGTTTAATTACTAAAAGTCAAATTAATAATAATTAGTTGGTTAAAAGTTGATGAATTGTGTAAGTTTCAAATCAATACATGAGTTCAATATACTAAAAACAAAATTAATGATGGTTAATTAGTTGGACGGTGAAAAGTTTATATGTTTAAATCAATGTGTGATAAATCAATAATTTAAGTATATTTTATTTGAAAGTTATTAAGAGGCAGTAAATTAAAAATTAAAAATGAGTGCAATGTACTAAAGTTAAATTAGTGATTGAGGTCAATGGAAAAACGTTTTACATTACCTATATTTGGGTTGATCTCTAAAACCTATGTTTCTTCGAATTTAGCTTGAATGATTAATCAACATTTTCTTCCAAAACATTACCAATTTGAATATATGAAATTTGTGGGAAAAAAATATGAATACAAAACATTTTTCGTATTTCATAAACACCTAGGGCAAAATGTCATTTACGAAAGCAAGAACTAAAGAGAGAAAAATAGAATCTAAAATCATATGTAGTAGTTTTTATATAACATGTTTGATGGTAAAACAATTAGTAATCTTTATTAAAAGACATTGAAAACTCATTGGAAATATAAAAAGACATGAGAGTTTCTAACCAATGTGGTGTTTAGAAATATATCTCTATTATAATAGATATTAGATAAATATCCGCGTGTTGCGCATGTAATATATTACATAGTTAAAATACTAAGTTTATATGTTATTCAAAATAACTTGAGGGCGCTTAAGTTTTAAGTAGGTATGAACCCATAACTTATTTCAATAAGGATCAAAATGAAATATATCCTATATTAATATTTCAATAAGAATTTAAATACTATAAATAGTTAACTAAAAATGCAATAAACATTCTACTCAAAATGAAGGGCTATATTCTTAAATTGTGTATTGTTTTTAACTATTGTATGGTTAATTTAAAAAATTTAACATATTAGGCTAACATTAAAATATAAGGAAACACATTTATATTAATAGGCTCAAAATCTAAAATGTAAGAGAAAATAAAATAGTAATGATAATACTAAGTTTAGTTATGTGAAACATATTAAAAGAACTAAAATATATTAATTTCATTAGGTAGCCAACATTTATATATTTGAAAATATTATTCATAAAGTTTAACACTAAAGTTAATTTAAATAATATTTTAAATAATACTAAATTGAATAACAAAAACAAAGTAAAACATCAAAGATCTAAACTAAAAGTAGAAACATTAATAAAACTAAAAACTAAAATTATATATAATGTCAAATATTAACAATCTAGAAATAAATAATTGTTTTATAGACATCTTAATGGTTAATACGATGGGATGTGATGCCAATTATTTAATCTGCCGTTTTCTAGATTTTTTTTTATTTTTGTAACATCTGTTCCAGGTATTAATGTAATTTTCAAAACTTCAGGGTTTTGGCGCTGGGACTCGACGAGTTGGGAGCCCCGACTCGTCGAGTGGAGGCTATCAAGAGGACGCGAAAGTTAGGTCCTACTCGACGAGTCGGAAGGCCCGACTCGACGAGTAGGAGCTGTAAAAAGAAACCCTAAATTTTAGGGTTTGCACCCTATATAATCTCCTTAAGGACCTTGAGGCTGACCTTCCATCAGCCTCCAAACCCTAAAACGTCTATGCTAAACCCTAATCCCCATTCTTGTCCATTTTGTGATCTAAGAATGATTTGTGGAGCTTAAGAAGAAGGAGATAGTGAGAAGAAGGAGGAGATCCAGCAAGCCAAGCCCTCACTCTTGAGCTTGATCATCTTGTGGACTGTTGTAAGTCTTCAAGACTTGATTTTTATCTTAGAAAATGGCTAGATCTTGAGTTTACTCTTCATTTTTCCATTATTCTTGTTGATTGCATGCATGGGGTTCATAAAGTTTGCAACTTTATGAATCTACAGGGCAAAATAGTCCCAAGGTGGGCTAGATCTAGTTTTTGGTCAAGCAAGGATACCATGCAAGGGTGTCTAAGTGTATTTTTCCCCTTTTTGGCCATTGTGATTTAAGGACATGCATTGGACATGTATGTCAATAAAGCCTCTATCTTTGGAACGTTTTGAGGGCTAGAAACTCTTCTGGAAAGGAGGGATTCCAGATCCCTAAAGTCTTGGACCAAATGGCTAAGATTTGGAGCTTTCCAACCTTTGATAAGGGCCTTAGAGCATTTAGAGTGGTTCTGGAAGGTAAAGTTGGAAACTTTATCCTTCTAGACACCTTAGGGTTTCAGATCTAAGCCCTAGAGTCCCTGCATTCGATGGATTATCATAATAAGAAAGCAGGGAGGGGGACTCGACGAGTTGCCCTAGCAACTCGACGAGTCGGATCGGGTTTCCCCGTCGATTGGATATCAAGTGAACTCTTCGAGTTGATGAACCAACTTGGCGAGTTGCCTAGGGTTTGTTCAGGTGTTCTGAACTCTGCAGGAACTCGACGAGTTGCTAGATGCACTCGTTGAGTTGATGTAAACATGGACTGTTGACCTTGACTGTTGACCTTGACTTTGACCAGGGTTGACCATGGTTGACTTTGATGGTGATTATGGGATTATGACAAGTTAATCACTTAATGATTATAGGCAGTTGAGTTGGAGCAGTATGTGGGACATATCTGATTCTAGCTTGTCAGTTCAGCATCCGAGAGGTGAGTCATCTCACCATACCAATGGTTCTAAGGCACCAAGGCCGACCCATTTCATGTTATGTGGATTGTTGATTGGTTATGCGTTATGTTAGTATGACATTTGCATGGAAGACCACGTGGGGGTTCCCGTGGCATTGGGTATAAGACCTTGGAGGGTTTCCATGGCATCCTAGTATATCTGTATATATAGTTGCATTATGTCTTGTTTGGTAGTGAAGACCTTGTGGGGGTTCCTAAGGCAGGAAGACCTTGTGGGGGTTCCCAAGGCAGGAAGACCTTGTGGGGGTTCCCAATGTAGGAAGACCATGTGGGGGTTCCTATGGCAGACAGTTATGACCACGTGGGGGTTCCCGTAGCACTAGGTGTAAGACCCTGGAGGGTTTCCATGGCTTCCTTATATGTTGTATGCATGGCTTATGTGATATGTGTAGCTTTATAGCTAATATGTTATGTGTTATGTGGATTGTGTGTGGGGTATGCTCTGGGGTACTCACTAAGCATTAGCTTACAGTTTGTGATTTTATTAAGGTACTTCTGAGCCCAAGGGCAAGGGTTAGGCTTGATGGCGCGTCGTACACTCTCTCAGGCATTTTATGGGACAATTTGATATTTTGAAATAAAATTGTATCTGATATGGGTTTTGAAAACAATTGTATTTGGATTTTGTAGTTGATGGAAATGTGTTTTGGTTAATCAAAAATGAAATAAATTTCTTTTGAAAATTTGGTCGTTACAAGTTGGTATCAGAGCCTTGGTTTGAGGGATTCGGGCACACTCTCGGGTGTGTCAGGACTCAAACTAAGGAAATGGTAAAATTATTTTCAAAAATAAAAGTTTAAAACTTTTGAAACTCGAAAAGAAGAAAGTGCAACGCCCGCGATCAGCCAAGCTAAGTAAGTAGTTCCCCAATATGTTAGCCATGTATACTGATATTTGAGCTTTGATAATCGTATGATCTTGCTATGTGTATGTTTTTAAAAATGTATACGATTAGGAGTTATAGCCTTAGAATGATTGATTTGGCCTTATTTCCTGTTCCTTGTTTGGTTGTGGTCTTAGGGTAAAATCTCTTATTCGAAAGTCTATTTGATCATTTTCTGTGTATAATTTACATGCATAAAGGCAACCTGTTATGATTTGTCTGATTGTTGTGAGTAAAGCAAATCTTAGGACAGCCTGGGATTTGGGTTATGCGGTGGCTTGTGGGATATGATTTATTTGGGGACGAATTGGAATTATCAGGTAGAGTCTTGGAGAAAGGTACAGGTAGGTGTGGAAGGTGGTATTGGGCTCGTACTACTGAAAGCACAGGACCTGTACCCGAACAAATGCTAGATCTGACAGCTTTAAGGAGGACCAGTGTGGGAAGATCCCCTATATAAATGTCTTGATTATTATGGTTTATGACATTTCAGTTCAGCATGGTGGTGACATGATTTGGGACAGGGGGATCAGGATTTGGATCCGGATCGGGCAGCGGCGCAGAGCCCATTGATGAGAGGTTGCGCGAGATCATTGCAGCCGAGGTGAAGAAGGGCATCCTTGACGCTACCCCAGTAATCTCTGGGACGGTCAAGGAGGGGATGATGGAGATCATGGAGGTGAGGCTCAGGTCATTCACAGCCGAGATTGTTGCGGGCCAGATCGGAGCCCAAACTCCCTTATTTCGGGAGTTCAAGGCGTGTGGAGCGCCGGAGTTTTTCGGCGTCAGGGACCCCATTGTGAGCCGACTCTGGGTGGCAGACATCGAGAAAACCCAGCGCACGAGTTCTTGCCCGAACGCGGCAAAGGTGGGATTTGCTATATGTATGCTGAGAGACAGAGCCCGAGACTGGTGGGGCGAGGTGACTAGTCAGGTGGGAGCAGCCAGTGTGGCTGAGATGACATGAGCCGAGTTTGTTTGGCGATTTAACTTGGAGTTTGCACCATATATTGAGGTGAAAAGGATGGCGAGGGAGTTCCAGGAGCTCCAGCAGACCACTGAGGCTGTGGCGGAGATCACCGCCAAGTTTCGGGAGCAAGCATTGTTGATCCCACAGTATGCTACCGATAAGGATATGTGGAGGACGAGATATCACTCCATGCTGAGGGATGATATCCGGGAGTTTGTGAGCTTTAAAGGGTGCAAATCCCTAAATGAGATGGTGGGGAAGGCCCGTGAGCGGGAGATGGAGTTGGACTTCCGCACCAAGCGGAAGCCTGAGCAGGCACAAGCAGCAGTAGGTCACGCTAAAAAGCCTAAGACCTCGGATTCGTCCAGTTGGGGCCAGAAGGGCCGTGACCGGTGTGCCAAGTGTGGGAGATCTCACGGGGGAGCATGCCGGGGGACGAACCTGGTGTGTTATACGTGTTGTCAGTCGGGCCACGTGAGCAGGGATTACCCCAAGAAGGGCTTGATATGTTTCTACTACAACCAGACTGGCCATAAAAAGGCCGATTGTCCGAGGTTGCAGGGAGGGGGAGGAGTAGTGGCAGCGCCTGCGCCCACCACAATGAGGATTACTAATGGTCGTCCTACTAAGGTGGATGCTCCAGCGGTGAAGATCCGCGCATTTCACCTGACTACCGAGGAGGCTCGGGCAGCGCCAAATGTTGTGGCTGGTATGTATTTATTGTTCTATGCTCTGTATTTATTTGTATTGCTTATGTGTACATTGTGCTTGTGTAGGGACCTTTTTGGTCAATGGTATGTCGCTCCTGTTTTGTTTGATTCGGGAGCTACCCGATCATTCGTGTCTCTTGCGCTAAGCAAGAAGTTCGGGTATGCGCCGGGAACTTTGGATTCCCCGCTCGAGGTAGAGATTACAGACGACCGCACTGTGAGTGCTACGAGGGTGTATCAGGACTGTGTCCTGAATGTGTTGGGGGAGAGGTTTCGTGTCGATTTAGTCCCGATACCGTTGCGAGGGCTGAAGGTGATTGTCGGGATGGATTGGTTGGGGGCCAATGGGGCCATTATCGATTGCGAGTGCCAGTTAGTGAGGGTTCGAACCCCAAGTGGGGGAGAACTGGTTATACATGGTGAGAGGGCCTCACAAGGGCCGACCCTCTGTTCGGCCGCGAGGGCAAGAAGATTTCTGCAGCAGGGATGTATGGGATTTCTGGCTTATATCTCGGATACGAGGGTTGAGACCACGACAGATATGAGCAGTTTGCCAGTTGTACATGAATTTCAGGATGTTTTCCCGAAGAGTTACCAGGAGTGCCATCGGAGAGGCAGGTAGATTTTCGCATTGATTTGGTGCCGGGTGCCGCTGCGATAGCGAAGGCACCATACCGATTAGCATCGACCGAGATGCAGGAGTTATCCACGCAGCTTCAGGAGCTGCTAGACCGAGGGTTCATCCGTCCGAGCAGTTCCTTGTGGGGAGCTCTGACCCTGTTTGTGAAAAAGAAGGATGGATCGCACAGGATGTACATTGATTATCAAGAGCTGAACAAACTAACGATGAAGAACCGTTATCTGTTATCGATTGATGATTTGTTCGATCAGCTGCAGGGTGCGTCTTGGTTTTCCAAGATTGATCTTCGGTTAGGATACCATCAGATGAGGATTCGAGATGAGGACATACCGAAGACAACTTTTAGGAATCGGTATGGGCATTATGATTTTGTGGTGATGCCATTTGGGCTCACCAATGCCCCAGCAGCGTTCATGGATCTCATGAACAGGGTTTGTAGACCGATGCTGGATCGGTCAGTGATCGTTTTTATTGATGACATCCTGGTCTATTCTAAGACCAAGGAGCAGCACGAGCAGCATCTGAGGGAGGTATTGGAGACCCTGAGGGCAGAGAGACTGTATGCCAAATTCTCCAAGTGTGATTTTTGGCTGCGGGAGGTACAGTTTTTGGGGCATATTATCAACTAGGAGGGTATTTCGGTTGATCCAGCTAAGGTTGAGCCAGTGATGTGGTGGGAAGTACCGAAGAAGGCTTCCGAGATCCGTAGATTCTTGGGTCTAGCGGGCTATTATTGGAGATTCATCCAGGATTTCTCCAAGATTGTTGTGCCCTTGACCCGCTTGACCAAGAAGAATGTGACATTTCAATGGGGTACGTATCTGCAGATGGCTTTTGAGACTCTGAGACGGTGGTTATGCGAGGCTCCGATCCTATTACTACCCGAGGGGTTAGATGATTTGGTAGTGTACTGTGACGGATCGATTTCAGGGTTAGGTACGGTACTGATGCAGAGGGGGCATGTGATAGCTTATGCCTCGAGGCAGTTGAAGCCTCATGAGGCGAATTAACCCATTCACGACCTGGAACTGGGGGCAGTGGTGTTTTCCCTCAAGATTTGGAGGCACTACTTGTATGGAGTGAGGTGCGACATCTATATCGATCACAGGAGTTTGAAGTATTTGATGGATCAACAAAACCTCAACATGCGACAGAGGAGGTGGTTGGACGTGCTGAAGGACTACGATTGTGAGATCCTATACCATCCCGGGAAGGCCAATGTGGTGGCTGATGCTTTGAGCCGCAAAGTGGCAAGTTCCCCGATTGGGAACGTTTGTTTGAGGATGACCGTGATCTATCCATTGTTGGATATGATCAAGGAGGCTCAGGTCGAGGGGGTGAAGAGGGAGAATTGGAAGATAGAGCGAATTCGGGGGCAGCATCCTTTGTTTGTTAAAGATAGTCGTGGCCTTTTGACACAGTGTGGTCGGGTATGGGTACCGGTGACTAGAGGAGTAAGGCAGAATATATTGGAGGAAGCACACAAGTCCAAGTTCTCTATACATCCAGGGGCTACAAAAATGTATAGAGATTTAAGGGTGCGTTACTGGTGGCCCTGCATGAAGCGGGAGATCGCCTGGTTTGTGGAGTGGTGCTTGACCTGCAGGAAGGTCAAGGCCGAGCATTAGCGGCCTCATGACAAGGTTCAGCCGCTACCCATTCCCATGTGGAAGTGGGAAGAGATCACTATGGACTTCATTACAAAGTTACCGAGGACGACAAGGGGTGTGAATTCCATATGGTTGATCGTAGACAGACTGACGAAGAGTGCCCACTTTATTCCGATCTCTGAGAGTATATCCGCCGAGAAGTTGGCGGATATTTACGTGTGAGAGGTGGTGGCTAGACACGGGGTGCCAGTATCGATAGTGTCTGACAGGGATGTTCGGTTTACATCTAGGTTCTGGAAGAAGTTCCACAAGGAACTGGTCACTCAGCTGCATTTCAGTACAGCGTACCACCCCCAGACATATGGGCAGAGCGAGAGGACGATCCAGACACTGGAGAATATGCTGCGAGCATGTGTGTTGGATTTTGGAGGGAGTTGGGATACGTACCTTCCACTGGCAGAGTTTTCATATAATAACAGTTACCACGCCAGTATCGACCGACCTCCATTTGCGATGTTGTATGGTAGGAGATGCAGGACTCCGGTTTGCTGGGACGAGGTTGGACACCGGGTCATGGGGAGCACTGAGGTAGTGCTCAAGACTACCGGGTTGATTCAGCATGTGCATGACCGGCTGCGGGTTGTGCAGACTCGTCAGAAAAGTTATGCTGACCGACGGCGATCGGATCTTGAGTTCCAGGTGGGGGACTTTGTGCTACTAATGGTGTCGCCATGGAAAAGAGTCATCAGGTTTCGGAAGAGGGGCAAGCTAGGGCCCCAATATATTGGGCCTTTCAGGATTACAGACCGGTTGGGCAAGGTGGCATATCGCTTGGAGCTGCCAGATGAGCTTAGCCAAATTCATAATACCTTCCATGTGCCACAGCTTCGGAAGTGTCTCACGGATGAGGCCGCAGTCGTCTCTCTGGACGACATTCAGGTGGATGGGAGCCTGAACTACATTGAGAGGCATGTTGCGATTCTAGATAGGAAAACCAAGGTTCTTCAGAACAAAGAAGTAAAGTTGGTGAAGGTGCAATGGCAGCACCGAAGAGGATCTGTATGGACATGGGAGCCGGAGGATGAGATGCGAGACCACTACCCAGACTTATTTGGGTCGGCAGACTTCGAGGACGAAGTCTAGTTCAAGTGGGGGAGATTCGTAACACCTGTTCCAGGTATTAATGTAATTTTCAAAACTTTAGGGTTTTGGCGCTGGGACTCGACGAGTTGGGAGCCCCGACTCGTCGAGTGGAGTCTATCAAGAGGACGCGGAAGTTAGGTCATCCTCGACGAGTCGGAAGGCCCGAATCGACGAGTAGGAGCTGTAAAGAGAAACTCTAAATTTTATGGTTTGCACCCTATATAATCTCCTTAAGGACCTTGAGGCTGACCTTCCATCAGCCTCCAAACCCTAAAACGTCTGTGCAAAACCCTAATCCCCATTCTCTTCCATTTTGTGAGCTAAGAGTGATTTGTGGAGCTTATGAAGTAGGAAATAGTGAGAAGAAGGAGGAGATCCAGCAAGCCAAGCCCTCACTCTTGAGCTTGATCATCTTGTGGACTGTTGTAAGTCTTCAAAACTTGATTTTTATCTTAGAAAATGGCTAGATCTTGAGTTTACTCTTCATTTTTCCATTATTCTTGTTGATTGCATGCATGGGGTTCATAAAGTTTGCAACTTTATGAATCTCCAGGGCAAAATAGTCCCAAGGTGGGCTAGATCTAGTTTTTGGTCAAGCAAGGATACCATTCAAGGGTTTCTAAGTGTATTTTTCCCCTTTTTGGCCATTGTGATTTAAGGACATGCATTGGACATGTATGTCAATAAAGCCTCCATCTTTGGAACGTTTTGAGGGCTAGAAACTCTTCTGGAAAGGTGGGATTTTAGATCCCTAAAGTCTTGGACCAAATGGCTAAGCTTTGGAGCTTTCCAACCTTTGATAAGGGCCTTAGAGCATTCGGAGTGGTTCTGGAAGGTAAAGTTGGAAGGTAAGCTTTGGATCTTTCCAACCGTTGATTAGCAAACAGGGAGGGGGACTCGACGAGTTGCCCTGGAAACTCGACGAGTCGGATCGGGTTTCCCCGTCGATTGGATATTAAGTGAACTCGTCGAGTTGATGAACCAACTGGGCGAGTTGGCTAGGGTTTGTTCAGGTGTTCTGGACTCTGCAGGAACTCGACGAGTTACTAGATGCACTCGACGAGTTGAGGTAATTATGGATTGTTGACCTTTACTGTTGACCTTGACTTTGACCAGGGTTGACTTTGATGGTGATTATGTGATTATGAAAAGTTAATCACTTAATGATTATAGGCAGTTGAGTTGGAGTAGCACGTGAGACATATATGATTCTAGCTTGTCAGTTCAACATCTGAGAGGTGAGTCTTCTCACCATACCAATGGCTCTAAGGCATCAAGGCCGACCCATTTCATGTTATGTGGATTGTTGATTGGTTATGCGTTATGTTAGTATGAAATTTGCATGGAAGACCATGTGGGGGTTCCCGTGGCATTGGGTATAATACCTTAGAGGGTTTCCATGGCATCCTAGTATATCTACATGTATAGTTGCAGTATGTCTTGTTTGGTAGTGAAGACCTTGTAGGGGTTCCCAAGGTAGGAAGACCTTGTGGGGGTTCCCAAGGCAGGAAGACTTTGTGGGGGTTCCTAAGGCAGGAAGACCATGTGGGGGTTCCCATAGCAGACAGCTAAGACCACGTGGGGGTTCCCGTGGCACTAGGTGTAAGACCCTGGAGGGTTTCCATGGCTTCCTTATATGTTGTATGCATGGCTTATGTGATATGTGTAGCTTTATAGCTAATATGTTATGTGTTATGTGGATTGTGTTTGGGGTATGCTCTGGGGGACTCACTAAGCATTAGCTTACAGTTTGTGGATTTGTTTCAGGACCCAAGGGCAAGGGCAAGACTTGATGGCGCGACGTGCACTCTCTCAGACATTTTATGGGACACTCTGATATTTTGAAATAAATTTGTATCTGATATGGGTTTTGAAAACAATTGTATTTGGATTTTGTGGTTGATGGAAATGTGTTTTTGTTAATCAAAAATGAAAAAAAAAAAATTCTTTTGAAAATTTGGTCGTTACAATTTTTACTTCCATATTTGACTTCACAACCTCGCATTCTTCAATTATCTTTAATTATTTCTTTTTTGGGTTACTTCACTTTAGCATGTTCTTCGTTTAACTTATCTTTTTACCATTCATTTGTAAGCTCAGGGTCAAGCCAGTCAAAGAACTTGCATTTTTTCTTTGGATCCTAGATAATGAAACAAATATATATAGGAATAATAAAAAAATAGATAGTGTTCGTGTATTAATTTGACAAGGGGAACTCACTTACCAAGGATTTAGGAAAATGTATGAATCTTTTTGCGAGATTTCCTTCTGTGCAAGACATCCACATTCTTATGGGCAACTTGAAATATCATCGACCTGAAGGGTAATAATCAGATTGTCCTTCAAGATTACAGGAGTATGATGACATTGAACTTGGGATTCAGTAGGAGAATATGATCTAAGTTTAGAATCGTGAAGAGGATATCAAACATATGAAAGTAGAGAGTCGTATATATTTCTTTTCTAGAGTTTACAAAAAAAATACGTGATTTTTGTTGTCTTAGTTTCAGATGACATGGAGTATAGTGGGCATGGAAACCAGTAAAAATCGATGATAATGGTATTTTAAAACCATAATTGGATGTTTGTTTCCTTATTGGATGAAATTAAATTGTTAGTGGCCTAATCAGTAAGTTTTATATTATTGGTTCTCATTTTGGATCATTTTTCCAACATAATATATATATATATATATATATATATATATATATATATATATATATATATATATATATATATATTCAACAAGTAACCATTTTACACAATATAACCAAAGAACCAATCTTGGCCATTAGAAAGAAAATGAGCAAGGTCAAAAAAGAGATGCATATTAAGATGTTGAACGCAAATGCAACATATCATAATAAAAACTCATTTCTTTTTTTATTTTATTTAATTTTTATGACTATTCTTTTATCGAAAAAAACCGAATATATACCGAAATTTATAATTTTTTATTTTCTTCCCATAGACATTCATATTGGTATAAAAAAATTGAACTTTTCTTTTTCATAAAAACATATTTCGTTTTGTTAGTTTTCTTAATATCTAGATTCATTTTTTTATCGAAGAAAATAAATATATCGAAATTAATAATTATTGGTCCTTTTGAAATAGACATCGATATGGATGTAAAAAAATCGAATTTGTAACTTAGATTCACGCTCTGAATGTTGAAAGCTAAAATATATATACAATTCAGATTCACGTTGTGAATAATAGTAACTTTGATTCACATTATGAATATTTGAAAATTAAATTATATACAGTTTTGATTCATAATGTGAATAAATTCACTTGTGAATTTTACAAAACCATATTATAATGAATAATTAAAACGTTAAAATATTATAAAACTACAAAGAAATATACTTCGATTCATATGTAAATTTCACTAAATTAATTTGTGAATGATCAAAAGTGTTGAAATAATAAGTCAGATTCACATTGTGAATGTCAAAAACAAAATTGTATACTGAACAGATTTACAGTATGTTCACAGTGTGAATCTGACTAGCAAAATAAAAAAATATTTTTTTATATTGATATGAATGTCTATTTAAAGAGTATCAAAAATTATTAATTTTGATATATTTGTTTTATTTTTTTTAATAAAAACTAAGCGTAAATATAATAAAAAATAACAAAATGAAGTGAGTTTTTTCGAAAAAAAATTGTTTTTTATATATCAATATAAATTTCGATGATAAGATGATAAAAAAAATAAGAATTTTGGTATATTCGGTTTTTTTTATAAAAAAATCTTAAAAAAAGTTATAAAAAAAAGTGGTGAGTTTTTTTACTATGATCCGATACGTGCGCATCTAAGCTTTAAATGTACAACTTTGTTTAGGCACCTAATCAATTGTGTTAGTGGACTTATTTAGTATTATGTTTTGTATTATACATCATGTATTTATGTATATATGTCGATTAATGAATTGAGAAGAGATTCATGAGAAAATAATGTGTTAACATGGTATCAGCCTAATCACACAAACCCTAGCTGATCCTTTTTTTCTCTTCTCAACGTCGGCAACACTTCTCATCGGTCTACTCTTCTGCTTCGTTTCTTTACTATCATCATGTCAGGTGACTCTAACAAATCTTCTTCTACTATCAACCTCAAGAATGTTGTCCCTCTTGTGTTAGATCTTGATCGTATGAACTATGATTTATGGCGTGAACTATTTGAAACTCACTGTATCGGGTTTGGTGTGGATGATCACCTTCTCCCACCTGTTGAAAAACCCACCACTTCTAATCCTAAAGAAAAAGAACTTGCGGTGGATCCCAAATAATGGAATAAAATTGACTTTATTGTAAAGTCTTTGATTTACAACACCTTGTCTCAATCCTTGCTTCAGATGGTTCTTAAAAAGAAAGCGACCGCCCATGGTCTTTGGACAACATTGGGGGAGTTATTTCGCACCAACAAGGAACACAAAGCCATGCAAGTCGAGAATCAGCTATGAAACATTACCATGGGCGAATTACCAGTAAATGATTATTGTACTAAGATTAAAGGAATTTCGGATATGGTGGAAAATCTTGGATCCCCTGTACCAGAACGCAATCTTGTATCGTACGCAATCATGTATCGTACACTCAAAAATTCAAGTCCATTGTCAACACCATGGTTGCAGAAATCGGGATTAATCGTGGATTAATCGTTTTGCGTTTTCCAACCGACTAGGATTAGTGTGTTTGACGGAAATTAAGGATTAATCGGGTTTGGCGGAATTAATCGGTCTTGGCAGGATTAATCAGTCAAAAAAGTCAAAAAAAAGTCAAAAAAAAGATTCAAAAAATTAAATTTTTTTTACTCCAAAGTTTTTAAATTTTCAAATATTATACCAAAATGTTCATATTTTCAAAATTTTAAATTACTAATTCTATTATTTTCTATTTTTGAAGTACTTATTTTGCTTAAAATATATTATATTTGTTTAATTTTAATATTTTATTAATAATCTATGTTCCACGATTAATCCCTGCCAAGACCGATTAATCCCTTAACATCAGTCGACCATCGAACTACCGTCGAACGATTTTTACAACCTTGGTCAACACTATTCAATATTCTGACACTGCCGAAAACTTCATGGAGGCTCGTGCAATTGTAGTCATGAAGGAAGAGTAGATGGAGCTTGATCAAGCTCGCCATAATCCTCCCTCCCATTCCGACAATTCATCTTCGCCTACTCTTTTTACTATTTTTTTTGCAAACGGGACGCATAACTCCACCACCAACCGCCTGTTTTACAATAATCGTGGAGGCCGAGGTGGTCGGGGTGGTCGTTGAAACAGGGGTGGGCACTATAATTCTGGTCGCTCATCTTTTGGTCAACATCGCCCCTCATCGTCCGCTCCTGGAACTTAAGGAAACTCAACCACTTGGGCTTTTGGGTGGTACCCAATTAATCTGGCTCAATCTGCCTTGTCTAATGGGTTGTTTCCAAGCCCAACACCAAATTCAACACCTTCAACAGACAACCATCTCCAGCCCATCCGAATCACCACTATTTTTTTGGCCCACCTAATGCGACAGGCCCACCAGCCCAGGCGTATGTACAGCCCACCGACCCTCAGCCCACTACTCTACCTGAGATGTTCAACGTTGTGTCGTTAAGTCCCCCGCCAAATGATGGGTGGTACATGGATACTAGGTCAACTTCACATCTACACGCAAATCAAGGTATACTAAAAACTATTTTTAATAATTGCGCTAATTTGTCTTCATCTGTTTTGGTAGGTGATGGATCCTCCATTCCCGTAAGTAAGATCGGTCATTCTTCTCTTCCCAATCCTTACGGTCCTCTTATTTTACGCAACATTCTTATCACTCCTCAAATTATTAAAAATTTAATATATGACCGTCGTTTCACTTGTGATAACATTGTTTCTATTGAATTTGACCCGTTTGGTTTTACTTTGAAGGACCTCCAAACCAACCAACTTCTCATGCGATGTGATATCACCGGTGATCTCTACCCTGTCACTGCCTCTTCTCCTCAAGCTTTTCTTTTTGTTGCTCCGTTTATTTTGAATTTGCGCCTTGGACATCCCGGTCGTCATGTGTTCAAGAACTTAGTTGATAGTCGTTCAATTTTGTGTTCCAATAATAGTAAAATTAATAGTATTTGTCAGTCGTGTCAAATGGGTAAACATGTCAAGTTACCATTTACGTTGTCAAACTCTATTTCGGTTGCTCCTTTTGATTTGGTTCATTCTGATGTGTGGACATCCCCTACCACAAGTATTAGTGGAATTAAATATTATGTTATTTTTCTCGATGATTTTTCTCTTTTTTTTGTGGGTTTATCCGTTACGTGTAAAATCTGATGTTTTTTCCAAGTTTGTCCACATTCGTTTTCTTGTTCAAAATCAGTTCAAAACTGACATTAAAGCTTTTCAGTGCGATAACGGTGGAGAATACAACAACAATCAGTTTAAAAATCTATGTGCCACTAATGGGATTCACATGCGTTTTTCATGTCCTAACACGTCTCAACAAAATGGAAAATTTGAACACATGTTACGATCTATAAATAATATCGTTCGTACCCTCTTATTTCATGCTCGCCTTCCACCAGGGTACTGGGTCGAAGCTCTTCAAATGGCCGAACAACTCATTAATATTCTTCCGTTTTCCACCATTAATGATACTCCCGCTCATAAAATCTATCATGTTAAACCCACCTATAATCATCTTCGGGGTTTTGGGTGCTTATGTTTTCCCAATATTGTTGCTCCCAATAAACTGTCCCCTCGTTCTACACCATGCGTGTTTATTGGGTACCCTACTAATCATCGTGGATACCAGTGCCTAAATCTCGATACTCAAAAAATAATAATTTTTCGCCACGTGATTTTTGATAAAAACAACTTTTCCATATGGTTCCATGACACCGGATCGTGCTCCATCTTATTCCTTCCTTGAACACTTTGATGTCCCATCCTATTTTGGTCACATACTGCGACATGCGTCTACCTCTGTCAACGATAGCGAGCCCGCTATTGTCAACGAACCCATCCATGAGTTTGAGCCCACTTCTGATTCGGCCCAACCTAATCTGACGCCCAAGCAGTCTTCGGCCTCATCTCTTCTGGCCCATTCCAAACCCACTCACTCTTCTACTCACTCTTCCGCTCCATCTCCTGAATTGGGCCAGCCCAGGTCTAACGAGCCCACAACCGCTGACTCGATTCGAGCATCTCCTCCTGCTCTGGATATGCCCGGCGTCCATGCACCGAGTGTGGAGGCGCCTCATTTCGAATTCACTTCCCCACTGATCTCTCGTCCTCCTCCTTCTCGGGTTCGTCCTCCCTCCTCATCTTCCCATCCCATAGTGACTCTCAAACAACGCCGTAACAAAACCAATTGATCGTATAAATTTACATGTTGAATCCTCTCATGTTGCCTCCTCTCCCATTCCTCGGTCTTACTTACAGGCGTTTCGGGATCCACAATGGCTCAAGGCAATGCAAGAAGAATTTTCTGCACTTATTTCGAACAACACTTAGGTGCTTGTTCCACGACCCGCTATCGCTAATGTCATTTATTACATTTGGTTGTTTAAGAAAAGGCTTAATGCGGATGGTTCCTTATCTCGTTATAAAGCACGTCTTGTGGCGAATGGATGTGCTCAGCGGCCCGATATTTATTGTGATGAGACGTTTAGTCCGGTTGTTAAACCCGCATCCATTCGTATAGTTTTCAGCATTGTGGTTACTCATAAGTGGCCTATCCGTCAGCTTGATGTCAAGAATGCGTTTCTGCATGGTAATTTACATATAAACCGGATCATGTGTGTCTTCTTCAGCGGTCACTTTACGGTCTCAAACAGGCTCCGCGGGCTTAGTTTAAATGCTTTATTGCGTTTATTACTCGTTTTGGTTTTACTAACAGCAGGTGTGATTCATCATTGTTTATCTACAGGCACGAGTCTCATGTTGCATATCTCTTTCTTTATGTTGATGATATTATTCTCATGGGGTCCTCGCCGCAGCTCTTGACATCTATTACTTCTACTCTTAGCTCGGAATTTGCCATGATGGATCTTGGAGATTTACATTATCTTCTGGGCATCTCTGCTTCCCGATCTCCTGATGGTCTTTTTCTATCACAACAAAAGTATGCTCTTGAGATTTTGGAACGAGCATCTATGCTAAACTGTAAACATGCCACCACTCCTGCTGATCTTTCTTCTAAGTTTGATGATATTGGTCCTCCGGTTGCAGATCCGACTCTCTATCGCAGTTTAGCGGCTGCATTACAATATTTGACTTTTACACGACCCGATCTTACCTACGTTGTTCATCAAGTGTGTCTCCACATGCATGATGTGACATCCCCAAATTTCTTTGCCAGAAAAGACCGATTTAGTTTATGCTTTTAAAATAAAATCAGAATAATTTTCCAAAAGATGTTGCGGAATTTGTTCCCAGAAAAACATGATAAATACTTTATCAAAACATTTCCGAAGAAATGTATTTTATTCATTTAAAACATTTGGTATGTCGTCGTCCATACAGAAACATAAGCATAAACAAAACTTACATTCATTTACACTAGTGATCTACATCTCTTTTAAATCTTTCAGTGTAAGGGAGCTTCATATCGACACTTGTGATACAAATAAGCTTGAGTGGGTCAGGTTGGGAAACCGGGTGAGTACATAGGGTTATCAACCCACAATAATATAATTATTATATTTAATCATCAAACAATCAACCCAATTACTCATCCCCATTATCTTCTTTAATCTTAAGGATTTACCCTAAGAATCATCTATCCTTCATTCCTAAGGTTTATCCTAAGGAATAGGCACGGAGTCCATCGCTGCCCGAGGTTTATACTACAAGCACTAACGAACGTCGATCCCCACATACTGATCCTATACAGTGATCTTACAAGATCTAGCCTAAAGGATCGATATGAACAACCAACTGACGAAGCTGCTTCGGAAATTCCCTAGCAGCAAACGAGGATCGATAAAGACATCAAATGAGGGGAATGGAATAAGTTTCACCACGAACCTTTGCTCGTAAAAGAAGGAACCACAAGACAATTAAGTCAGGGGTAGTTATCTAGATAACAATGCCTAGCCGTGGTCCGAATATCGTGAGGTATTTTACCCCCAGACTCAACCTATCCAGCATCGAACTTTGCCTATCAGTGATCTGAATATCGTGAGGTATTTTACCTCCAGACTCACCCTATCCAGCATCGAACCTTGCCTAGCAGTGATCTGAATATTGTGAGGTATTTTACCTCCAGACTCACCCTATCCGGCATCATAACACCAGACATACCTAGTAGTGGTCTATTACCGACACACTTTCTTAGGCAGTCTACGAATTTCCCACACTTACTTCGTGAAAGGAAACGCTGACACATGAAGCTCGCCCGATCACTTCATAAAAGAAACGAAGACTCCAAAGCTCTTCAGAATAAAAAGTATAGGGAAAATACTAATAAAGTACTCTCGTACGCTCCCGTACCCCGACACGTAATAGTGTCAAAAAGAAGGACTATGTACATGATACTTATCGGATGAACACATAGTTCTAAAATACCTAATCCATACTCCCGGATTAATAACAAATAACTATGTCTATACTCTGCTAGATGACTAGATCATCTTAAACATCAATACCTCTCATCAATTTTTATTTCATCACACATCATCCAATTCATCTACCCATGTTTTACCCAACATATTTATAGATAAAAATACATATACAGTTTAATTTATTTAAAAACCTGTATAAATCATTTATTCATCATCCATCTCAAATAAATAAACAATCTATATTCACATAGCATGTATTTTATATAAAATACTTCATATTTATGTGTAAGATGAAAGTGACTATACACTCACCTGATTTAACGATAATCGGGCAGCACTTTGTTTCCTAAAACAATTGTTTTCGATAAAACCGGGATGTTTTATTGAAAACCGGGCCCTGCAAGGGTGGAGCTTCAAACCGAAAAGATAAATTTCTCGGGCTTCTCGGGCACTTCGGGACGTGTTTCGGGTGTTGGAAATGATCTCGGGGCTTCAGGGGAAGTGGAAATGGTGAAAATATGAGTTTAGGGGTGAAAAAGGGCAAAATTCCAAAGTTACCCGGGGAGTCTCGCACCCTTCTATATATAGGGGGAGGCTTCGGACCGAGGGGGGCAGGTGGAAGCAGCAGCGAAGGGCAGGTGGCTCCAGGTGGCTCGCATGCGCGGCTCCAGATGGCTCGTGCGAGGCTCGGACACGCGTCGCTCTGCGGTTGGACCTGTGCTTCGGATGCGAGGGTTGCGACACGCGTTGCCAGCTGCTCAGATGACTAAGCTGCTTCAGACACAAGACGGACATGGGGCGAGATCCGGACGAGGGCGACGTGACCGAAGTTGGGCCATGCGAAATTTCTCGGATTTCATGTTTTTCTCGATTTTTGAGCCAAAACTTCTAAAATCAATAACGTTCGCATACGGGCTCCGTTTTTGACGTTCTTTATATGCACGCGTAGGTAAAATTACGCTCTACAACTTTCGTTTAGACTTCGTCGGCTAATTTTGAATTTAATTTTAATATTATTATTTTTAACAGACCGGGACAAGAAATCCGTTAAAAATTCATAACTTCTTCATCCGACGTCCATTTTCGTCTGTCTTTTTACCGTTGTACTACTATTGACGAGACCTTCGATTCTCGTTTAGGTTGTGTCGGTTAAAAATCACTCGATCTAAAATTCGAGTTTTTAGCTGTC